>NC_134876.1:14716268-14718768 GCF_041734735.1 Babylonia areolata | reverse complement strand
TGAGCGTGGATGTAATATTAATTGGATTACATCATGGTCAGTATACCAGGTAATGGACCTCATCTCTCCTATCCCGGCTTTGATTGGAGCAGTTAGTAATGTAGGACTGACGTTCGTACATGCTTTGACCAAGTGTGTTTTCATGCGCCAGCTTGTTGACATGGTAGACAGAACATAGTCGGCTGTGTCTCCACATCTCCCATTGTTAATATGTAGTCTTCCACGTCGGTTGCTCATTGTTCAAGTGTGCCATCGGCACCTCTTGGAATGTGCGCCATCTCTCTTACTGATAGCTGTTTGTGTACTTTGCTGATCTAAAGTGGCTCAGTCGTGTACAGCCCGATGATCTCTTCACCGACGGAAACACGGCTGCCGGCAGTCTGGTGCCATACATTGCAATAACTTCACCTTTGTGAGGATTTATCATTATACAGCGTACAGCGCACATTAGTCAAACTGAACACTTTTATTCCCTATCTGTCCTCGTCCAAGTAAGTCGTCGAAGGATTTTTTTTTTATATAGAATTCTGATGTTTCTTCAGTCTTCATTTGGAAAAAAAAAAACTCGAAAATTCTAGGGCTTCAATGTATAATGTCATATCGTAGCTTGCGAGACACAAACTAGTGAAACATATTTGTCTGCTCTCTTTGTTTATATGTGGATTGATCCATTTGGGATTTCGGTGGGACGAGCCTTATTCCGTGTGGCTCAGTTCCTCTTTTATGGACACTTTACCTGGAGTCACGGCTAGGAATCACATTTCTTCACTGATCGGTTCTGCCTTGGGCTGTGGTGTTAGGGAGATAATCCATTGTTTGTACTGTTCGACAAACAGGAGAGAGAGAGACACAGAGAGAGAGAGAGACGGACGGACAGACAGAGGCGGCGAGAGACAAAAACACAGAAACAGAAAGATGTAGCAGACTCGGAAAGCAGTCTGCCGGTGTGGTACAGTCTTCGCATGGCACCTGTCCTCATGAAAAAGAAAAACAGGACGATAGACCCAAGATTACAGTAATTGATGAGAAACAGCAGAGCAGTGTCTGTTGCAGATTATAACTCAGACCTGTTTGATGCATACGAGATAAGAGAGACTGCCACTGCCAACCATGACACTTTTTCCTGACAACTATCACACACATGGCACGACAAACGGAGTTTTTGCCGTCACTTGTCCGAACTAAAAGCACCTAGGTACTGAAAGTTCAACTTGTGTCCCAAGGGATGGTAAGTTTGGGGAGGGGGGCTGGGGGGGCGGGGGTATGCTAGTTCTCTCACACTTTGAAGCGGTGTGCAGGCCAAATGCGGAACGGGAAGCCAAATTTATGTGACTTCCTTTGCGTCGGTAGTGATGTGATGACGTTGCGGTAGCTTTGTAGGCCTAATTCACGTGGTTTTAAGATTTAGGTGAAGCAGGAGGACAAGAACATAAATGAGCGCCTGCATACTGTTATGCTGTGTCCTTGGGCTGCCCCCCCCCCCTCCCCCCCCCCTCCATTTCCCTTTTCTTTTCTTTTTTGTCACCTTTTCCTCCTCCTCTTCCTTCTTCTCCTCCTCCTCTTTCTCCCCCTCCTTCTTTGTCTCATCCGTCCTCCTCTTCCTTTAAGCTGTGCGTGATCAATTTTGTAGGAAAAGAAATCACTTGTTATTGTAAGTATACAATGGAATTAGAGAGAGAGAGAGATACCGTGTGGGATTCAGCAGCATGGATTACACACGAAATATTCGTCATGGGGGAAAGAAAGAAGATTGTAAAAAAAAAGATAAAATAAATAAGATAAAAATAAAATGAAAAAACAACTCCCACCCCCCCACCCAACAAAAAAGACAGAACAACACAAAACGGTACAGTCGATTAAAACATACTGCCGTTAATTAATGACTACAATTAAATGGCCATGCAGTCTGGAATGGAGCCGCTCGCTATATACGGACAACTTCTCACATTGAAGTTATGCCTGGATGTGACTGTTGTGGGGTGCAGTTAATTATACCGTTGGTGGAACGGGCCTGGCGTACCGGGGGTATATGGCGAGTTAAGTGGAGTCATGAAGACGGCCACAATTTGGTGAAACCTTTACCAGCTGTCTCCCTGGCAACCCCACGGTAATGGGGGAAACCCAGACGTCACAACCGACAGCGAACAATTTACATTTTTTCGATTTATTATAGAAAAAAAAGTTAGGCGGAAACTTTAAGTTCCGAATTTTATATGAAAATCGCGCACAGACATGCGAACGCATACCCCCCCGCCCCCCTCTTCTGCCTGCCTGTATGTGTGCCTGTCTGTCTGTCCTCCCCCTTTCTGCCTATCTGTCTCTGTCTCACTCATCTCTGTATCTCTGTCTGCCTCTGCCTTTGCCTCTGCCTCTGTCTGTCTGTGTCTGTCTGTCTCTCTCTCTCTTATCCGCTTGCTCCTTCCGACTCCTATTCTGCTTCATCAAGATGAAAGTGAAAACAGCGTATGCAGGAACTCGAACAGTAAAAGCAATGTGTGTG
>NC_134876.1:14696268-14713768 GCF_041734735.1 Babylonia areolata | reverse complement strand
CTACACAGATAGCGATGGGGGCTGGCGCGGAAGTGTGTGTGTGTGTGCGCGCGCGCGCACATGTGCATGTATGTGCAGTGAGAGAAAGGAAGAGGTGGCTCGCCTGTCCATTTTGGTGTGTGTCTGAGGAGAGAGAGCCGAGAGGGTGGAGGGGGGATGAGAGAGAGAAAGAGAATAATGTACATGAATGTTTTACTTCACATTCCCATGAGAGAATATTTGTGTGGGAAAAGTAAAACAGGCGCCTCCCCACCTCTGTCAGAGTGACATAGACAGTGAAGACGAGAGTGAGCTGCATAAAACCAATCAGTGGCGGAATACAGGTTCACAGAAACAGCAGAAAAGGGAAACTTGGCAAGTAACACTGGAAACAACACACACACACACACACACACACACACCTGATTCTGAAATGCACGTCTAACCGGCAGGAACAGAACCCAAAATAAAGCCTGGCAAGTAGCACTGATGAACCCGTGAATAAACTGAAGTGAATGTGCTGGCAAGGTGTCGAAATTCCACCATTATTGACAGGTCTGTGCATCATGGTTTCACACCCACACGCCGGGACATTCATACTGGCACGAAAACAGAGCCCAGTCCCAGAGAAAATTACAGTATTTTAAATAATGTTGTTTAGTATAAAACATGATGACTAGTTGAGTGTGGTTTAGTCATGTTAAAGATGCCTGTGAGACTTTCGTGTCAAAACAACACCGAAAATGATTCTGAAAGAGCAACCAACCGGATCAGCGACAGCAAAATATGTCGGAATTCACATCACCTTAATATTCATTTTTGTGGTGGTTTTTGACACGCTGAATGTAGCACGTTTTAATCAATTCAGATGGTCAGTGGAATACAAACATGTGCTCAAAAAACAAAAAGCATAAAAACACAGTCGTGAAAGAATTATTTGTAATATTTGCACATCTAATCCAAAGGCTCATTTGTGTCATGACTTTGTGCCGTGGCTGTCAAGCTCTCACCCGAATGGCTTAGTCACGTGACACGAATGGCGCAGGCAAGAAAACACAATGCCCAAACAGACTTCGAGATCGGGAAAGCAAAAAAAAACACGGTAGTCCTTTTCAGTTTATGAAGTTCTTGTTTCCCGTGTAGATCCCTCAGCCCACTGTCTCAACAGTTGTTGGTCCATACCATCCCCGCATCATTGGCAGCCCGGTGTAGGGGGGCCCTTACGAGGTTATACACTACTGATTCTGGATGAAGAGAAGTTTTCGTTTTGATTTTGTAGACTCGTGAAAATTTACGTATGTATTCAATTTGTTTTTGTAAACTTTAACACATCCGCAAACAAAAGTGTGTTACCCCCTGCGTAGCCCCCATTGCAGGCTTGCCATGTGGGAGAGTAAGTAGTCTTCGACCCTCAGGAACTTGAGGAGCCGACTAAAATGATGTCCTCCAAGCTTATTTTTAGCTGGCCTCTCAGGCCTCTCTGAGGGTCGAAAACACCCTCCCATACCACTTGTAACTTGTACCATTTATATGTAGAATACTACAGAATACTGCTGCTCCTCCCTTCCTCCTTCACCTTCATCCACGCACCCCCACCATCCCCAAATACCAACCACACGCAGTCATAGAATAGATGACAGATTTTTAGTATGGGGGCCAATTGGCGAGAAATGCCTGTGACAGAACGTGACAAAGTGGTGTCACTGGACTCACAAGGACACAGAAATTACTGGTAATCAGAGAAAATAACAATGAACGAAAGGAATAATAATGATAGATTTTGATGATGATAGAGCACACACACGTTTGCTCGAACGTCCCCCTCCCCCCCTCACACAAACGTATGTATACACGCACGCACATACGCACTCGTGTGTGTGTGTGTGTGTTTGTTTGTGTGTGTGTGTGTGTATTTCCATACATCCATTTGGACGATGATGAATGCGTGTGCAGTGTTGAGTTGGTGCGCGCGCGCGTGTGTGTATGTGTGTGTGATGATGATGTTGTTTATTTTGGTGTTATCAGTTTTACGGTGATTACGACGTTGATGCATTGAGCTCGTGTGCATGCATATGAAGGAGAATGTAGGGCTAGGATAGAGAGAAGTGGGCGGGGACGGTGGAGAACATGGAGAGTGATTGTACATTTAATTATATTTTGTATATGTATGCTGATGTTTGTATGGAAAAGGCGTAAGAGTTCAGGAATATTTGCAACAAGAACAAAAATTATGCTGTCAGTGTGCAAGGGTGGCAGTACCAGGTCTGAAACAGTTTCATTAAAGTTTCAGTGTTTACGCACACCTGCACGTTAGCGCATGTATCAGTGGAGGAGAAGGAGGATGGGGCACGTGTGCATGCTCGTGTTGGTATGTGAAAGGGTCCGTGTATGACTCGATTAAGCAACACACACACACACACACACACACACACACACACACACACACACACACACACACACACTGGCCTGCATTCCCATCTGGGTGAAGGAACATCGTTGTTGGCACGTGGGCCTGGAAGCTGAAGGGCGGTCAGTGAGGGCAGTGTGTGGAGAGACCATCAAGTGCATGTTCACGCCGCTCACAGCCGGCCTCTTGTCAGGCTTCCAGGAAACGGGCTGCCTAAACTGTGCCCCTGACTGTGAATAATACACTGCCTCATTGACTGCATGGTAGGGGGGACGAGGAAGGAGTGAGGGAGAGGGTGAGCGAAGAGAGAGAGAGAGAGAGGAAAAATGGTGGGCTAAAGGGAGGGGAGGGGGGGTCAAATGGTTCTTCTCTGTTCACAGCTGTTTGTCTCACGCATTGCGGGTCTTCTTGGATACTCGGTCATGTGAAAAGAAGAGAGAGAGAGAGAGAGAGAAGAGGGAATGTCTAGAAGGGGGAGGGGGGGATATCCTCTTTCACCGCCTTGACGCACACACATATCGTTCCTGTGAGTCCTTGAAATGAGCTGTGTTCTGCCTGACGCCATGAAGGACACACCCCCTGCAGGACACCGCCTTTGATGTCTGTCTGGGGTTTGCTCCGCTGGCTGCCTTCACACTGCCACATGCAGTGCAAACACGTGCAGATCGTCCCACAGCACGTCTGTGTCGGAATGAAGTGGAAGCTCATCAAAGGACTGAGCTCAGCAGGAGGCACAAAAGAGGATGACTTCAGACAGACAGACCCCACGAAGCTACTAAGTAATGATTATGGTAATTGTAAATTCAAACGGAGCCACTTGGGTTTGATAGTAGCCATGATAGTAGACCACCGGACGCCACGTGGTACAGTACTTGTGACTGTAGACTTAGAAGTCAATTAACGGTCATCGGGCCAGGAGCTCATACAGGTCAATGGGCAGGAGAGGCAATGTAATAATTATGTTTTGCGCGTTAACATGTACTTCTGACCTCATGGTGACCTGACGTTGATTGACAGCGCGAAACTGCTTGAAGATGGACAGCGATAGAACGTTCTTGCGTCGTCTCTCTGTCTCTCTCTCTCTCTCTCTCACTCTGTGTGTGTGTGTGTGTGTGTGTGTGTGTGTGTGTGTGTAAAGCTATTGTTTGTTTCGCGGAGGGTGGAGGCGTGTAATTATCAAAGAAAGAATTCTCGTATTCAAAATGTTGAGAGACGAGACACAGACACCCAGTATCAAAACTGGCATTTTCGCTTCCCATCTTACAATGTTGTTGTTCTGGTTATATGAGTGTAGTGCTAGGTCCACCCACCCCACCCCACCTCCCACTTTCCTTGGATGGTTATCCCAGTCGGCTATATTATTTGAGGTTTGATGCCAAAACAAACTTACAAACGAACCACTTAGGAGACCATAACATATGCTGTTATTATGTAGTTTCTGCCTTCAAGTCTTATACACGTCACCACCAAAACAGATATAAAAAAAAAAAAAATAAAAACTATTTGATTTAAATCCACACTTAGGTGTATCAATTCAGGATCTTCAACAATAACAAACATGATACCTGTCAGCTATGACCTTGTCCCCCCGCATGCCGAAGTCACAAGCGGAGATAATATGATAATCTGCACCCGTGTTTACTTTGTGTATCTTAGGTGTGAGGACGCTTCACGTGGCTTCACAAGCTTGTATTTTTGTCCAGTCAGGTCCTCAAAATAACGTCACCAAGGGCAATACAGTTTTAGTGTGGTGGTAGAGGGGAGATGCTGGACTGAATGAAATGGAATAGGACCTGTGCAGCAGAATTGCGTTGAGAGAGAGACGCGGACGGACGGACATTGTTTTATTGCCATTGACAGTACTGTCCTTTGGCAAGGGGGACAATGTATGAACAAAAGAACAGCGACGGTTTAATAATAGTAATGGATACTTATATAGCACACTATCCAGAAATCTGCTCTAGATGCTTTACAAAAACGCTTTTACAGACAAAAACGTTTACAGACAAATTCACGCATTGCTAAGAGTAAAAAGAAAATCAACGACAAACAACACCAACAACAAAATAATAAAATGCAACATAATATTGTTAAGATTAAAAAGAAAAATAGAAAAGCTCGACCATCCAACTTTCTACAAAGTCATTCAGAATTAAACTGTGGAACTGGCATCATGGTAACCGTGTTTTTTTCGATAACTATAAGGCTCCCGAAGATAATTTCTTTTCCCGACAATCCCAAGCTAGGGCGATAAATTTCGCAAGTGATTTTATTCTTACTTCATCATCTGTCAAAAGCGTACTGGTCAGGTTCGTGTTCTCTAAGTTTTCACCGTTGAAAATTAAGCATTTCTTTCGAATTTCTTTATGATGTCGTTGAGAGAGAGAAAGTGAGAGAGAGAGAGAGAGAGAAGACTGACTAAAGACTGAAGATGGTTTATTCACATTAGGCCTCAGCCCCTCATTAAGGGGAATGTGAACAATATCGAACGAGCTATCAATAATCATCAACGAGAGAGAGAGAGAGAGCCGTGTTGCACAAAATGAATGGCGACATGTTCGCCACAATGTGCCAGTAGCAGAGAAAGCAAAGAAGCATATTAGTGCCTCTGTCCGTAAAAATGCCCCTGACAACTCAAGATTATTGAATATACGTGGAAGCACATTCACACACACACACACACACACACACACACACACACACACACACACACACACACACACACACACACACACGCACGCACGCACACACACACCACACACACCATGCTGTGTGATAATGGAATGAACAAAGAAAGGTGACGGTCACGGACCCCTGTGTGTGTGTGTGTGTGGTTGCTAGGTAAAGTTTTCTGTTGTTGGTATGTGCACCGTACCTTCACAGAAACAAGTGCAGTATCATTGATCACCGTGATGACAGCCATCCTTCTACCCATGCTCATCATCTTTAGCATTATGACAAGTACAGAGAAAGGTCAAGAAAACTGTAAGAAAAACAACAACTAAAGACCTGTTTGTGGCGAGAGTGGTTCTTTTTTGTCAGTTCCTCTCAACTCAAGCTTCTCTGTCTAGATCTGTGTGTGTGTGTGTGTGTGTGTGTGTGTGTGTGTCCGTTTGCAATCCTTTCTCTCTGTGTGCATGTGTGTGTGGATATGTGCATCTGTATGTGCGTGCGTACTCGTGTGTGTGTGTGTGTGTGTGTGTGCAAGTGCATGTGCATATGCATATGCATATGCGTGATGCACATAATTCTTCCTGGAAGTATTTATCACACAACAGAACTGCACAAAACAAAATAACAAAAAATCCAGTAACATATGCTTACTGTTGCTTAGCACATCCCATAATTTTGCACATGAGTGAATGATTAGTACAGAGGAACAAAACCAGAAACGTCATCAAAAAGGTGACTCAAAGCGCATATATGATAAAGTAGCAAACTGGCTTCATAAAGTTGTGTACAGAATCACTGGAATTGCCAACTGTTTAAAAATCAAACGCTACCAGCTTTGTCAACAAATACCTGGTTTCGTGTATAGTTCAAACACCGCTTTGAATTCACCTTGGTGTCGTTGTGATTGCAGAGATGGCAGAGACGGTTTTTCAGACTGTATGATGATGGAGAACTCACTTTCTGCGTCGATGACCATGTAAGTCGGACTTTCTGTTTTGTTTTGTTGGTGGTTTATTTTAATTTAACTGTTCCAACAATGTTGTTATGTTCCGCATTTGAACCAGCATCTATATTCCCACGGTTGTGGTTTTTTCAGTGCTTGAAAACAGTTTCAGGAACGTCTTGATTTTTTTTTTTTTTTTTTTTTTTTTTTTTTTTTATAACTGTTTGAATCGTAATGAATCATAATTTAAGAAATGAATTACTTGAAGTTGAATTCTGTAGTGAGTGTGAAATAAAGTCGCGAAACGGGGGGTAAATGTGTATATTTTCCAATTTTTTCGTTTTGTAGTTTTTATAACTGCATGAATCGTTTTTTAAGAAATGAATTACTTGAAGTGGAATCCTGCAATGTGTGTGAAATAAAGTCACGAATCGCGGGTGTAAATGTGCATATATTCATATTTTATTTTTGCGTTCATCCCTTGTTTATGGAGTGAGGAGAGGGGTGGTAGAGAATTTTGGTCGACAGGCCATGATGTCTGTCTGTTTGTATACCCCCCCCCCCCAGCCCCCCGCTCCCCACCCTAACCCCCCTCCCCGTCATATGTGTCTCTGTCTCTCTCTGTGTTTTTCCTCCCTCTCTTCCCCCCCCCCCCCTCTCTCTCTCTCTCTCTCTCTGTTCTCTCTCTTGCTCTCCTCTCTCTCTTCGTTCTCCGTATCTCCATCTCACCTTTCCCTTGCCTCTTTTCACATACATTTATCGTCACTGAATTTATCGAAGGATGTTAAACTCGTGTGGATAGGTAAGTTGATGAAATGATGTGCATGTGTGTATGTGTTTTTGCGTGTAGTAGTAATAGTAGCAGCAGCAACAGAAGTAGTAGTAGTAGCGGTGGTGGTGGTGGTGGTGGTTGTAGTCGTAGTAGCGTCTCTTCACAAAATGTTATTTGAGACGGTTGTGTGTGTGTGTGTGTGTGTGACACCCAGATGGACACGGTGCCCCAGGGCTCTTTGGACATGAACAAGTGCACGGACATTTTGGAGGCTGAGGTGACCACCTCACACTGCAACTCCCTGGCAGTTGTGACCCCGGAGAAAACTGAGTACATCAAGGCCGACTCCAAAGAGGAGATCCAGTGGTGAGAAAGAACGGAATGTTCTCGTTTGTCTGTTTGTTTGTATGTCTGGTGATTACTGTTTGTTTTTTGTTGTTTGTTTGTTTACTTGTTTGTTTGAGTTTTTGTGTGAGTGGTGTTGTTTTTTGTTGTTGTTGTTTTGTTTTTTATTTTTGTTTTGTTTCTTTCTTCCTTTCTTTCTTTCTTCCTTTCTTTTTTCTTTTGTTTTTATTTTTCTGCTCCTCCTCCTCCTCCTTCTTTTTTTTCTTCTTCTGCGCATTCTTCTTTTTCTCGTCCTCTTTTTTCTCTTCTTCCTTTTCTTGTTCACGTTCACTTACCTTTTTTGCTGATGTGGATGTGGCAGACACCTAGGGGTTTGATTTAGTGATGGTGGTGACAGTATTGAGAACAGTCGTCTTTGAAGTTGCCTTGTTGTTGTTGACGTCATCGGTGAGATTGATGTTGTCGTCTTGTCCTTTCTGGTTGAGTTGATGACGATGGTGGTCGTTATCGGATGTTTCACTGTCCTTGCTGTGTTATTGTGGCAGCATGATTATGTTGATGGAGTGAGTGGTTGTGTGATATTTAGACCACTCCACAAAGGATACACCTTTGCCTTTGGAAAATGTCGTTCAGAAGGGCAAACTTACTGTCTGTCTGTCTGCCTGGCTACCTGTCCGTCTGTCTGTCTGTCTGTCTTATCTCTTTTTCCTCTCTCCTCCTTCTTCCGACTCTGTGTGTGTGTGTCTGTGTGACAATATGCGCGTACGGGCATAGTCAGTGAGTGAGTGATTGAATGGTTAAGTTTATGTTCTTTTTCGTCTTCGTCTTCAGTCTTCTCGGTTCTCCACGTCTTGATTATTTATTTAGCCTTTTCCTTCTTCTCCTTTTTCCACTTTCTCATCTATTTTTCTTCAACTTGTTGCTGATCACTGTCATCATTGTCAGCTATCTTTCTATCTTTCGTCGTTACTATCACCTTCGTGTTTTCTTCTCACCGATCACGTTCCCTTCTCTCACTAACTTACCTGTTTCTGTCTGTGGCTATCTGTCATCTCCACCCCCCCCCACCCCCCACCCCCCTTCTCTCTCTCTCTCTCTCTCTCTCTCTCTCTCTCTCTATCTCATACCCCTTCATGAGGGGCTATGGTCTATATATGAGTAAATCATTCTCTCTCTCTCTCTCTCATACCCCTTCATGAGGGGCTATGGCCTATTTATGAATAAACCATTCTCTCTCTCTCTCTCTCTCTCTCTCTCTCTCTCTCTCTCTCTCTCTCTCTCTCTCATACCCCTTCATGAGGGGCTATGGCAAATTTATGAATAAACCATTATCTCTCTCTCTATCTCTCTCATTTTTTGTGTCACTCTCTTTCCTCTCACTCTCTCATAGCAGCACGTTCTATCTTCCTTATGACACCCACACACCCACACAGACCCATACTCGCACTCACGCACACAAATACATACATACACCACACAAGACACACGCACGCACGTACACATGTGCGGGGGCGTGCATGCACACCCACACACCCACACGTATGCACATCCAAACATACAGAATGACAGTCACACACACACACACACACACACACACACACACACACACAGACTCACGAGTGGTATGTGTGATTTGACGCACAGGTCACAGCGGTGTGAGGCAGTTTCTCTGGTCTTTCATCATCAATCATGTAATGGTCGTAGTCTCCTTTGATTACTTTTCATTGATTTCTGGCTGCGGTATCGACTGGGAATCGCGTGGGATCTCGGGTAGTGTGTGGCTCTGCGTGCAAGATGTGTGTGTTTGTGTGAGTGTGTGCGTATTTGTGTGTGTGTGTGTGTCTGTGTGCGTGTGTTTGTGTGTGTGTGTCTTTGTGTGTCCCATCGAGCTCAATAGTCCCATTCAGCTCAGTGGTGTGTCCCCGTGTGTGTGTGTGTTTGTGTGTGTCCGTGTGTGTGTCCGTGTGTGTGTCCGTGTGTGTTTATGTGTGAGAGAGAAGTTCAGATGGTTTATTGCCACTGCACAGACACATGGGAAGGATATGGGTAGGATCTGGGTGCAGGAAGGTGGGTGGGTTTGCGCGAGAGAGTGTGTGTGAGTGTTGAACTGCCCATGTGTGTGTGTGTGTGTGTGTGTGTGTGGCTCTGTGTCTGTGTATCAGTGTGTAGGGGGGCGTGGGGGGGGGGGGGGGTAAATGACGACCTTGGCTGCAGTGTCCTCAGTGGGTCACCGGCATCATAAAAGATCGCTGTTCAGAGGTGACAGTGAAGTGAAGTGGTTTTTGACTGAATGCTTTCATTCATGAAGCTTTGAAGCTATGTGCCTGTATCCTGTTACAACCCTTCAACACTTTCGTTGGTTTCTCGAGTGGCGTGACACCTTCGTGTCTTCATTTCTGTCTGTTAAATATATGTAAGAGAGAGAGAAAGAGTGAGAGAGAGAGAGATTAACTAACTGACATAGATGATACATGCGCGTGTGCATATCTGAGCGAGTTTATACCCTCCAGTATGAGTGTGTGAGGCGTTTGTGCGTGTTTGTTTTGTCTGTATGTACATGCATGTGCGGATATATTAGGCTTCGCGCCCTCGTAATCCATTGGTGTGTGTGTGCGTGTGTGTGTGTGTCAGCGCGCGCGCGCGTGTGTGTGTGTGTGTGTGTGCGTTCTGTTGTCATTTCTTGTGGTCACAGAGTGAAAGAAGAAATCTTGAACCGTGTGTGTGTGTGTGTGTGTGTTGGGAGGGGGTTGGGGGGGGGGAATAGCCTGCATGCTTGTGCGACTGTATGTGCGCGCGTGCTAATAATTATTCATACACGTGGGGATGATAGTGCTGGCATGAAGAGTGCACGTTTGAGAGCCAGGCACTCCAGTGGAGTGGTAGTAGTAGCCCACATAATCCTGGTTGAGGGCGAGGCTACAGATGGCCTGACTTACTGCACATCAGTCAGGTCTTGTTACTGCTAACACGCACACCTGGCGCACAGGGAAGGAGGGAGGATGTGGGGGGGGGGGGGGGATGGACACATGGTAAGGTTGAGGGCAATATTGTTGCCGTAGCATGGCTCATGATTATGTCGATTATTCTTCATTGATCAGACGATTCAAAGATGACTGACCTTATCTCCCTTTCTTATGATTGTGTTGCTTGGCTTGGCTTTTCTTTCTGTGTTTTTATCTGTCTGTGTCAGTGTCTATGTCTGTATCTGTCGCTATCTCTCTTTCTCCGTCTCTCTCTCTCTCTCTCTCTCTCTCTCTCAATAAACAATAGTGAAAGATTTAATGTTTATAGAACTTTTGTACTATACCTGATATCAAAACATATTTACTAATGCATCAAGAGAGACATTTAAGGTATACAATGACAAGATTCAGACTGGGCATTTCCGACATTGCTGAACATAGTTATCGTTATAGAACGCACAATGAGGCTGATGTATTATGTCCACTTTGCCAGATGGAGAAAGAAAATGGGGTGTACTTTGTTCTATCTTGTCCTGTCAGTCTTGTATGATTTAAGAGTACAGTACATACCATTGAAATATGTAAGTTCCCAAGTCAGTTTAGATTGTCGTCACTTATGGCATCAGCCCATGAACAAACTATCAGAAAGCTCCGATCTGTTCTTAGGTCTTAGTGTATTCAATAACTACTTACATACGGACAATGTGTATAACTTAACTGAGCGCTGTTAACCACGCATGTATAAGATATTATTTTGCGTGTATCATATATTGTTTAGGTGTATAAATGTCAGTTGAATACAATATGTTTCATGATGTGTATTATGTATTACTTAGGTGAGGGTATGTTACCTGAAAGCAGGTATGATATTTTATGTTAGCTGAACATATGTATTAATCACAATGCACGATGCGCTGTCTACGAAGAATTTGTGACACCCTTTCATAAGAGGCAATGGCCTATAAATGAATAAATCATTCGTTCATTCATTCATTCATTCTCTCTCTCTCTCTCTCTCTCTCTCTCTCTCTCTCTCTCTCTCTCTCTCTCTCTCTCTCTCCACCCTCTCCCTCTCTCTCTCCATGTGCATCAGTGCGTGCTTACGTACATACATGAATAAAAGCGCGTCGTTGTACAACTGATTAAAAGCGTTATGTGTGTTTCAGAATATTGATTCGCGCCTCCATGTTTCAATACACGTTTATTCATGCACGCGGGGAAACCAGTATACCGATAGGGTCTGCATGTGTTTTGTGTACACGTGCGTACGTATGTGTGTGGTGGCGCGCGGCGCACCTGTCCTGTCTGACTGTGAATGCACACGCGAGCAGAGCAGACCCTCCGTCGTCGGCGCTACCTTTGTTTATACACGCGCATCACGTCTTACCGCATTTCTGAACGGCATATGCACAATTACAAATGTTATTAATAACACAACACACCGAGAAATGCCGACAGTTGTGCGGGGCCAGCATTCAAGCAAGAGCAGCCAGGGAAAACTAAAAACAACAGGCTGTAGGGTGCAGACCTATTGCCACGTGAGGGGAGGTAAGGGGGGGGGGGGGTCAGGGGGTAGGAGGTGTGCCATATGGGCTCCGTCTGGGTCCCATTAGTGCACTGTATGTGTTAGCCCGCACGTGCTGTGCTGGTTTATTATAGTAGTCGTCTCGTGCGGCACGTCTCTCTTTGTTGCTGGTGCAGACGCGAACTGTACGAATGGTGATGTTGTGTTGCCCTCCTCTTTGTCTTGTCAGTTTTCTCTGAGTCTTCTTTTTTTGTGTGTTTTCTTACGATGGAAACATTTCAGGGGTATTTCCTTGACTGAGTACTCGGAGATCTTATATTGGTCTATATTGAACACACACACACACACACACACACACACATATATATATATATATATATATATATATATATATATATATATATGTGTGTGTGTATGTGTGTGTGTGTGTGTGTGTATGTATGTATGTATACATTGCGTTGACCAATAGGACTAAGTTATATCTTCTGAGACAGACCTCTCACAATGCAATGATGTAGATATATCTTGCAAGACCAACTCGACACAGATGGATTTGAAGATTTGCAACGGCTTACACAGAACTCTCTCTCTCTCTCTCTCTCTCTCTCTCTCTCTCTCTCTCTCTCTCTCTCTGTCTCTGTCTCTCTCTCTCTCTCTCTCTCTCTCTCTCTCTCTTAGATAACCAACAAGAATAAGAATAACACACACACTCACAGACAGAGAGAGAGAGAGAGAAGAAGGAAGAAATCTTGTGCAGACATATAATTATACCCAAGGACAGAGGTCCAAATCCCGTATCTCCCGCGGCAAGAGATTAGTTTAGAGCTAGCCGTATCCAATTACGCTCGACTTAAGATATATCTCGACACCCATCTCGTTTCGGAACTACGTGTATACCCAAGGGACAGAGATACAGAGATCCAGTCTCCATATCTTACGCGGACAGACATCACATTAGCTAAATACCCAGTTGCGCTCTCGAGACTGATTAAATGTCGACACCCACCCATCACGTCCACGGATGGAAGGAGAGGACTGGGCAGCGCCCGCCTTCCTTCCTATGCCCAGCCCTCAGCCCTGCACACACCAGGTAATAATGACTTCAGTGCACGATGGCCGTAAAGCCGTGGCTATGGGACCGTGTATCGACTGAATTCAAATTTTGACAATATCATTTACTTTTCAAACTAGATTTTCCTAGTGTTTATATAACAAGCTTGATTTTATTTTTATTTTCGCCAGTTGACGGATCTGCTTATTTCCTGCGCTCATTGGTTAAACTTGTTTAATTAATAAATAAATGAATATATATATATATATATATATATATATATATATATATATATATATATACTATATAATCACATTGTTCACACAATTTGTCCACAAATCGTGCTTGTGTGTAAGCATTTGCGTGGTGTGTGTGTGTGCGTGTGTGTGTGCGTGTGTGTGTATACTGATCGCTCGATCTTGGTCCATGGTCTTATCTAAAAGACTTGCATCCAGACCACCAACCCAAGGTGTTATGGTGGGAAAGAGGATAGAGATTGTTCGTTGGAAACCGGACCCTTTTGCTTCCAAAGCTGACGCAGTGACTCTGCTGGCCCTCTCGGCAATGGAAGACCGTACAGTGTCGCCCCATCTGTTTTCCCTTTGCAACCTCTGCCGGTGCTTTTGCCGCTCATCCATGCAGCTGTGCGTTGTGTACTCTCTGCAATGTGTGTGTGTGTGTGTGTGTGTGTGTGTGTGTGTGTGTTTTAGGGGGTGGGAGTGTTTGGGGAGGGAGAAACGACCAGTACAGGATATAGAAGGAGGTGTCTGTGTCTGAGGAGTGGGTAGTCTGAGCCAGATGGTAGAAAACAGAATCAGGGGATGTGCGTGTGAACACTAACGCATGGTATGGATGTGGTAATTGTTTACATCTCTCTCTCTCTCTCTCTCTCTCTCTCTCTCTCTCTCTCTCTCTCTCTCTCTCTCTCTCTCTCTCTCTCTCTCTCTCTCTCTCTCTCTCTCTCTCTCCCTCTATCGCTATGTGTGTTAGTGTGTGTATGTGTGTGTGTGTGTGCGCGCGCGCGAACCAGCGCGTTAGTTTATGCATATGGAACATCAAAGTGAGCGATTAAACAACTTTTCTGTAATAAAAAGTGACTTAACGAAGACGCTTAAAAAAAAAAAGAAGAGAAAAAAAAGAGAGAGAATTTAGGGGAAAGGGGGTGATAGAAGGATGTGTGGAGGATGGGGGTCAGAAAAGAGGGTTCGAACCTTCTGACACAGCAAACACGTGGCCGTTTAGAAGTCTTTCCTAAGAACGAAGCCATTCGTTGTGCCTGATGTGACTCAGTGCTGTTTCGTTCCCCTTGGATGTCTCGCCATTTGCAGTGAACCGTTCTCCACAGAAAGTGACCTGGAGACACCTCAGTCGTGCAATTTTGCTCTCAGTTCAGCGGGAGAAATCCAACCGTAGTTCCCAAAAAGCTGCCCGTGAAGGACGGCGTTAAAAATACAACGAATACATGGCGAAGAAATATGTTGTTGAAAGGAAATACGATAGGAACTAATTAATGTATGATCTTTGTACATCTCTTTCTCTCTGTCTGTCTGTCTGTCTCTCTCTCTCTCTCTCTCTCTCTCTCTGTGCGTGCGTGCGTGCGTGTGAGTGTGTGTGTGTGTGTTCGCTTGCATTTGTGCATGCTTATGTTTAGCTGTGTTCACGCGTGCGTCAAGTGTGCGCTCTCTCTCTCTCTCTCTCTCTCTCTCTCTCTCTCACACACACACACACACACACACACACACACACACACACACTCTCACTCACTCACTCACTCACTCACTCACTCAGACTTGACAACAACAAAGTAAAACTTGACAACAACGACAACAACAACAAAAAGCAGTAAAAACACAATCATTTTCGATTACGAATGAGAATATGGCTATCGGCCTATTGAACTGTCAAAGAATGGCCAGCCTGCCCCATATTAACCAGCTGTTTATTTCTCAGTAGTATCCCTTTTTGGCTTTTGTTGGGTCTGTCCTCAAGACGTGACGGTCTGAATGCAGGCGGCTGGTCACTGCCACAAAGGAGGCCTCTGGTTGGTAGCAAGTGAGATGTGTGCACGACTGCCTCTTGCTGTTTGCTCTGTTTAATTTGTTGAAAGGAGTGGTTGTTTGGTTGTTCGTTTGTTTGCTTGTTTTTGGTTTGCTGTTGTTGTTGTGTTTTTCCATAATTATTATTGTTTGAATTACGTGAGTCGTTTGTCTAATACAGCCATCCCGATTGTCTAAGAATTTACTGTTTTCTGGAGAAAGATTGAATTACGTGAGTCGTTTGTCTAATACAGCCATCCCGATTGTCTAAGAATTTACTGTTTTCTGGAGAAAGATTGAATTACGTGAGTCGTTTGTCTAATACAGCCATCCCGATTGTCTAAGAATTTACTGTTTTCTGGAGAAAGATTTGTTGTTGTTGTTGTTGTATGTATGGTAAGGTGGATTGCGGTGTGGGAGATCACGCGCATGTGTTTGTATAAGAGAGAGGGGGGGGGGAGAGAGAGGATGCTTTAGATAAGAAAAATAATTAAGTATTTCGCACGTCACTTTGATAAGAGTCTGGCATCAGAATATTTAGTTTAAAGGCGCATGGATATTGGTAATACTCGAAAGGAATATTGTATGCCATATTTCACCAAGAGCTGGACAGCACATGACAAAAATTAATGTTGTTCATCTTCAGAAAGAGTGACAGACAGATAGTTAGAGAGACACACACACAGAGAGAGTGAGTGCGCGTGCTCGCCTTTCATGGGGCTTTTGATTCAGTTTCAGTTCTTTTGATTAAAGTCATTAACATTGGCATCCTGCACCACAGTTGAGACGGATTGATCTGAGGAAAGCGAGACGCACGATATGAAGAAACTCTGAAACAGAAAGGGGTAAGTTCACTCTGGGGTGAATGGATAGGGAAGCTCTGCTGCAGCCAGTGCACCAATCAGCAGTTGTTCTGCGGTCGTCACGGGTTCTTGGACCCAAGTAAATTAGCTCAGTGAGTGTGAAGAGAGTTGTTAGTCACCTCTTTCTTCTTCTTCTTCTTCGTTCAATGGCCGCGTTCACGTGTTTCGCCTTGTGGGTTTCTACGTGTGTGGTCGTCTTCACCCCGCCATGTACAGAGCCATAGACGTGGTAATCTTGTTATTAAAACACGGCACCAGTGCACCGCTGTATGGTAACCAGTGGCAGTAGTGGCCTCCACCCGCCTTGCGAGACAATGGCTGGCGCTGATAATCTTCTTCGGGGATGAACTTGGAACCAGAACTCACCTGGCTGGATGACAGAAGCTTTCATCTGCTCTGACGGTGGGGACTCGAACCCGTTTAGTTGTCCTCCCAACCTGTGTCACTGACCACTGGACCAGTTCAGGGAGGGGTGGGAGGACTGGTTACTTCGTGAGCAGTGTCAAGTGTACAGAGGGAGGGGGGAAAGGAAGGGTAGGGCATCATCATTGACACGCCTCACAGCCCTCTGCCCGGCAATCTGCCCTTTACTCACGGCCCACAGCCACCGAGATGTATGTAGCTACACACCTCAGTGCTCACAGCCTGCTGACATAGTGGATGGCTGCCTGTCTTATTTGTAGCAGTCCCCGGTGAAGCGACGCTGCTTCCCATTACTTCCAGGCGGCGGAACACGGACACGCTTGGGGTCTTCCTGTAGCGCAGCGCTCCGGATACACTGCGTGGTGGTGATGTGATGCCTGCCTGCCGGCCTGTGATCGGGCGCAGACACTGTGGCACTGATGGCCAAGGGGCGCAAGGACCCACCACGTCGGCAACCAGAGTTACGTGTCTTTGACAGAAACGACAAAAAGAATAGAAAATAAGAAGTAGAAAAAGAGAAAAAATGCAATTAAAAAAATGAAATAAAATAAAATAAAAAGCACGAGCAGACCCATCCAAGCGTGCAGTGGGCAGACCTTGTATACTTTTTGTGATCGACAGTCAGCACGTTGTTTTGTTTGGTTCATGTTTTCTTGGTCTATCTTGGCTACTTTGGAAAGTATATCAGTCTTCATTGAATGGATATTAGCAGCGACAGAGCAGTTCGGTTTAAGCAGTTTTTGAGGGTTTTTTTTTGTTTGTTTGTTTGTTTGTTTGTTTTGTTTCGTTTGTTTTTGTTTTGTTTATTTTGGGGGGTTTTTTGTTTTGTTTGTTTTTGTTTTGTTTATTTTGGTTTGTTTTTTTGTTTTTGTTTTTTGCAATCAGGCTCTCTTTCCCACTCTCCGTTCTTCTTCACTTCCTTTCTTTTTGTTTATAGAAATATCCAGTTTAAAAGAACAGCAAAAATAATTTTACGATTGGCGGAGCCGTAAAATGTATGTTTGTCTGTCAGGATCTGAACGGTGATTTTTTTTTTTTTTTTATTTTTTTTTTAATAATTCAAATCTTTGAGTCAATTCTGGGACGACTTAGTGGACGTATTGATTAAATGTACCTGACTTCGATGAAACAAATATATGCATCGCTTATTATTTTCAGATGTCATGCCTTTGTAACGTCAAGGATTTTGGTCTGCCCACTTTCGCGCGTACGTCAGTTGTGGTCTGAATGACTGAAACAACTCGCCATTTTAACCTTGACCAAGATTCCTGACTTTAACGTTTTCAAAGACACAAAGGCAAAGAAACTGCTTATTTCGTACTGGTTACTAATGACGGGCGCAATAGCCGAGTGGTTAAAACGTTGGACTTTCAATCTGAGGATCCCGGGTTCGAATCTCGGTAACAGCGCCTGGTGGGTGAAGGGTGGAGATTTTTCCGATCTCCCAGGTCAACATATATGCAGACCTGCTAGTGCCTGAACCCCCATCGTGTGTATACGCAAGCCGACGATCAAGTTCG
>NC_134876.1:14638768-14691268 GCF_041734735.1 Babylonia areolata | reverse complement strand
GACGAGGAGGGGGAGGGTGCGGGGGGGGAGGGGGTGGGGAGTGGGGGGGGGGGGGCATTACTGTAGCATCACTCTATTTCACCGGCTGCCATCAAGCATGAAGAAGAGGGCGGGATCGGGTTCCGTGTGGGGCCCACAGGCGCCGGGCTGTGAGGACATGACATGCATGGAGACAGAACGTATTAGACGGATTAGGGGGCTTGTGGTGGTTAAAGAAATAAATGAATAAAAAGAATTGTAAAGATTACCTGCAGAGCTTATGGTGTGTGTGATCTTTGGGTTCGGTTGTAGACCACAATGGAACAGAATAGAATAGAATAAGATAGAATAGAACATGTCTGTAACCACGTGTAACAGGTGTAGTACACAAAAAAATGCAAACATGAATCAGGGAATCATACACAAACACAAATGTAACAGATATGTGTGTGTGTGTGTGGGTGTGTGTGTGTGTGTGCATATATACAATTTTCCTTGTGCAATCGCCTGCTCACTTTCATACACGCACACCCACACACTTAAACCGCCCCCCTCCCAAGCCCCCACCCCCGAACACACACATACACAGTATATTAAATGCGTGTAGCTCTCATAGACGCCACACATTGCGTATGGAACTGATGACTAGATGTACATTTAACCCTTTCACTGCCAAACTCTAATATATGCAGCAGCTAGGTAGAGGACCCATGTCACTGAAGGGTGACCAGATCATGGGTCTGTTATCGATGAACCCACTGCTCTTTATGTTCGGTGGCAGGATAGGCCATATTTTCTACACATCACAGGGGGAATCCCCAGCTATTCCTAGACACCGTATTTCTGTGTTTATAGCACAAGGGAATTTTGCACTCTAAATTGACTGGTGGTGAAAGGGTTAAGAATGTTTGTTGGTTGTACAGTTCTCTTTGATTCACTCTGGGTTGGCTCGTAAGATAGAGACATTGAA
Source organism: Babylonia areolata (assembly GCF_041734735.1). Classification (NCBI taxonomy): domain Eukaryota; kingdom Metazoa; phylum Mollusca; class Gastropoda; order Neogastropoda; family Buccinidae; genus Babylonia; species Babylonia areolata. The sequence goes on along the minus strand of NC_134876.1, from coordinate 14,690,319 downwards.
TTCTTTCGGAAAAGAAGCTATTGGCGAAACGATCGGTTGTGGTCCAAATAATTTTTGCCCGACGAACCCAGGGCAACAACATCTCAGAAATTCTCATGGCTAGATATGGTTCACCCTGACTGACTGACTGACTGACTCAGTGTGCCTTTCTGAGTAGCCGCTTGTTGCATAAAATTTGTCAACCAGGGATGGTAGTAGAAAAGACCCGATAATCTTGGTCGCAGAAGACAGGAGTTTCTTCCTTCTTCAGAGAGGGATGACTGGGGTCGGTCTGAATCAAAGTCTTTTTTTTTTTTTTTTTTTTTTTTTTTTTTTAATGTCCTCAAGAACTTTATCTCCTCTTCACCGTATTGACATTTTGTGAATAAAGTTATTTCAGTTGCAGCTGTTTCGTAATGATTATTTGCCCTGTGAAAACAACGACAACAATAGCAACAACAACAACAAAGAAAGAAAGAAAGAAAACGGCAGTGATACCAAAGGAATTACCACAGAGACGTGTGGACAACAGTTTATGTGCCTGTGTTAGAGCGGCGCGTGCTGGCACAGAGTCAAAGAGGGATAGGCAGAGGGGGTAACGCAGGGTGTGTGGGGTGGGGGGGTTGCGATGAAGGAGGTTGAAATAGGAGACGGTGAGGAGCGGGTCACATGACGCGGGTGGCTGAACAAGCAGCAGAAAGGCTCACCTTTCTGAGGCCTTCCCAAGCGTCAGCAAACTCAGGTAAACACACTTACAGATAGCCACAGACACACACACACACACACACACACACACACACACACACACACACACACGAGCGCACGCGCGCACACACACACACACACACACACACACACGAGCGCACGCGCGCACACACACACACACACACGCGCGCGCGCGCACGCGCGCACACAGACTCTGATGGTGGTGGGTTCATCATCCTCATGTATGATCATCTCAAAGGGTAATGCTTTTTCTATCTCTCTCGTCTCCACATTCATCCATCTCTGTTGACGTTCCGTGTTGCCGCCCACAGTGTAATGCTTCTTAGAACTATGATAAACTGTGTCGGGAATCATCCACAATATACAAGGAAAACCGATGGTCCCGAGTGCATATAGAATGGCGCACGTAAAAGAACCGACGGCAACAAGATTCACAACATAAGATGAAGCCCATTTCCTTCGATAAAGAAATAAAGTAAAACCTCAACCCAGTTCCTAACGAACAGTAACCCGAAACATCAGCACAGAGCAAACCACTCCCAGTACCCTCCGGCCCCCCGACCCTTTTACTCTCCCTGTCTGTGAGCATGTATCTAGCTCTTCAGAGAGTGAAACATCTATCGTGTGAAGTTTAACAACCTATCTGCTTGCGTGCCTCGATAAGGTATCATGCTTTCAGAAATGTAATAGATCTACATGAAAATTACTGTTTTGTACTGTTTAGTTTCTTATTGTATTACTTACAGGTACACAAATAATTATGTGTGCATGCACTCAAGGCCTTACTAGCGCGTTGGGTTATGCTGCTGTCAGGCATCTACCTAGGAGATGTGGTGCAGTGTACAACTATGGCTTTGTCCGAACGTATTGACGCCTCCTGAGAAACTGAAACTAAAACTGAAGTCACAGCTTGTTGTGTGTGTGTGTGTGAAATTAGAGCTGCTATTTCCCTGGGAAAGTGCGTTGCAAGGTGCCATATTCAGTTCATTTACGGATGGGATCTTTGCTGCCGCATCCACAGCACCTTGAGTTTCCCCCTCGAAAAGCAAAGGCTGAATTTACATTTTATTTGATTTGATATGGATACTTATATAGCGCCTATCCTCGGTCGGAGACCAAGCTCTTAGCGCTTTACAAACTCGGGTTCATTTGCACAACAGGCTGCCTACCTGGCTAGAGCCGACTGACGGCTGCCATTGGGAGCTCATCATTCGTTTCCTGTCATTCAATCAGAATTGTCTGTTATTCTTGGCAGAAACTTTTTCCATATTGACTTTGCCTTTTTTTTTTAGTATATTTCTCTGAGTATTGTTGTTTAAAGTTATGCAGGTTCAGGTTGATTCATTGATTCCCGTCCTAGTGCAACTACGAGTTTAGATTTAAGGAAATTAATAATAAATATTTATTTGGGAAAAAAAAGCTTATAGATTGATGCGTGTGCATGTTACTGACAGGCAGTGAGACAGAAACATGCTTCTAGCTCCTCCAAACTGGATCGGTCTCCACACCCTGCAAGATCGATCCAATATTATTTGCGTAAAATCGATAAAACGTTTCTATTTGCAAGTGTATTTGTACACTCATGGTGTATGGATCTGTGTGTGTGTGTGTGTGTGTGTGTGTGTGTGTGTGTGCTTGCGATCGTGCGTGCGTGTTTGTACGTTTCACAGAGAGAGAGGTGGGAGGGGGGGGGGAGAGATAAAGATATGACATTTTCAGCGGGGAAGCTGTCCAATAATGCAATCATTTATTTCAGACTTTGACATGGCCGCGGCGTTTCATTGTGCGCAAAGTCAAAGTGACAACTTGGCATTGACACAGCCCGTAAAAATTGAGAACTGCAAGGGGGGTGGGTAAGGGGGACATGGGGGGGTGGGGGGTGCGGAGGTTAGAATTTAGACATTCATTATCCACCTACTCTCCCTCCTTCCCTTTCCCCTGCTATCCCTCCTTCCTCACCCTCCATCATCTCTACCCTTACCCCCACCTCTCGACCCTCTTCCTCTCCCTGTCTGTGAGCATGTATCTGAGTAGTTCTTCAGGGTGTGAAACATCTATCGTGTGGAGCGGAGTTTAACGACCTATCTGCTTGCGTACCTTGAGGTCATGTTGTACAGTGCTAGGGTCTTGGTGTTGTGAAGGTTTCGTTGTTCAGTGCTAGGGTCTTGGTGTTGTGAAGGTTTCGTTGTTCAGTGCTAGGGTCTTAGTGTTGTGAAGGTTTCGTTGTTCAGTGCTAGGGTCTTGGTGTTGTGAAGGTTTCGTTGTTCAGTGCTAGGGTCTTGGTGTTGTGAAGGTTTCGTTGTTCAGTGCTAGGGTCTTAGTGTTGTGAAGGTTTCGTTGTTCAGTGCTAGGGTCTTGGTGTTGTGAAGGTTTCGTTGTTCAATGCTAGGGTCTTGATGCTGTGAAGGTTTCGTTGTTCAGTGCTAGGGTCTTGATGCTGTGAAGGTTTCGTTGTTCAATGCTAGGGTCTTGGTGTTGTGAAGGTTTCGTTGTTCAGTGCTAGGGTCTTGATGTTGTGAAGGTTTCGTTGTTCAGTGCTAGGGTCTTGATGTTGTGAAGGTTTCGTTGTTCAGTGCTAGGGTCTTGGTGTTGTGAAGGTTTCGTTGTTCGAAGGGGTGGGAAACATCTGTCACTTGCTGGTGCAGAATATACCCTGATCAGCCCCCCCCCCCCCCCTCCACACACACACCCCTTCTGAGGAACTGTAAGCTTACAAAGTTCTCACAGAAAGTACCTCGCGTTGTACCCTTGTGCAGATCTGTCATTGAAGGTGTACAGGTGCTTGGTTCTAACGTTCCTTACACCTTCTCTTTGAAAACAAGAACGTCAAAACTGGATGCATTACTGGTGATGGTTTTTGTTGTTGTGTTGTTGGGTTTTTTTGTGGGGTTTTTTTTTATGTAATCTTAATCACCAACTGTGTTGTTTGTTAATTTTGAAAGTTAACCATATCACATAGGTTTGTTTTTTTTAACAATCCATCCTCTCCCTCTTTGCCCCCCGCCCCCCTCCTCCCCTCCTCCCTCCCCCTACTCTCCATTCCTCCCTACACAACTGCCCTTTCCCCCCCATGGCTGCGTCAATAAAACCAGCTGCCGTAACAGCCAATGTTGCCCTTTGGGAAAACATCTGAAAAGACATGGCAGTCGTGTTGTAGTTGGTGATCTTTACCCTCCATACCCTTGGCCCTCACCCCCACCCTCACTCCTTCCCCAAACACACACACTTCAGAAAGAAAAGAAAAAGAAAAGAAAAGAAAAAAAAACACTTCCTCTTGTCGCTTTCCCTCCCCAAACCCCACCCGTCTCGAATGAGTGGAAACCCCATAAACAGCGATGTGGCTCAGGACGACACGGGGCGTGATAGGTCGGGTGGCGGGGGATGGGAGGCGGGTTGGGGTGTTGGGTATGGGAAGGCATATTGCAAGAAAAACACGTGCATTGCCGCTGCTGACTGTGTCTGTTGGTGTAGGGTGATAGGTTTACCTGTCTACCGCCTGACACCATGTATCATAGCCCGCCCTCCCCCGCCTCCCCCCCAACACCTGGCCCTCCCATTTCATGCGCTCTTATTTCTTACATTAAAATGCACGCGTGGCTCGCGTGCACGATCACACACACACACACACACACACACACACACATACATACATACACGTGCGTGTGCACAGTTTCAAACGGAGATTTTTTTTTTCAGTTTCTCCCGAGGGAGGGCTTGAGAAAAAAAAAGAGAAAAAAAAAAAGCTTGAGAAAAGGAGAGAAAGCTGGGGGAAAAGACACAGACATTATTAAGAGAGAGACAGAGACAGAGAAGAAAAGACAGAAAACAGAAAGACGAGAAAAAGAAGCTGAAACAGAAGGTCCGTGAACGTTGTTCCAGTCGACAGGAGTGAAAGCAGCACACAGAGCTGTCCTCGCCATGCAGTAGCCGGCTGCTGTGTAGAAAGGTCACGCCACTTGGAAAGGTGGCTCTTCACTGCTTCTGATGTCCTCTACTGTGTCTCCTTCGGGGGCAAACAGAGCAATAAGAATGGAGACCGGTAGAATAACACGGAAATGTCATGGATGTTAATTGTATGAAGTCAGCACACACACACACACACACACACACACACACGTGCGCGCGCGCGCGTGGGAAATTCGAGATGCTCTCCCCACAGAAGTACCACAACTGAGCCATAACTGCATCCTCCCCCCCACCCCCACCCCTTCCTCTTCCCCCTCCTCCCCTTCCCCCCCAAAAAATAATGATGATGATAATCACTATCATTACCATCATCTTCTTCTTTGACACCAACAACAGATACCAGACAGAAAAATTAACACCATGGTTTGACCAGTTCGTGATGTTATTTCACTCCTCTCCCTCGTCCTCGACCCCCCATACCACACCACACACCCCACCCCCCTCCTCCTCACCTCTCCCACCTCTGTTTCCAAGGCGGAGACGTGTGTTTGGGTGCAGAACGGAGCGCTCGTGTTTCAGCAGCTGAGCCAAGGAAGCTGGGTACACGTCATCATTACTCAGCATGGCTGGGGTTGTTGTTTTTTTCCGGGGGAATGGGGGCTGGGGATGGGGGGGGAGTTCACCCGACATTTTGCATTTCTGTTTCTCTCGACTTGACCTCCCTACTGGTAACCTCTCTTCTGCACTGTTCTCACGTCTATCTGTGATGCGAGAGTTTTTATCTTTTGTCTGTTTTTGTGTGCATGGGCGATTTCTGTCGGTCTCTCAGTTTTTTGTGTTGTTGTTGTTGTTTTCTCTGTCTTTGTCTGTCCTGACTCGATCTCTCTTTCTCTCGATCTCGTTCTGTCTCGCGATCGCATGCTTACTGGTTTGCTGATAACCCCCCCCCCCCCTTGCCTCCCCCCCTCTCTCTCTCTCTCCCTCTCCCTCTCTCTCTCTCTCTCTAGCTATCTCTCCCCTGGCGTTATCATCTTTTTGGGATGGGAAAATAGTTCGTCCGAGCGACCGCCTTTGTATCATGTGTGTTAGTGCGTTTCTTTCTTTGCGAACCTGTGTAAGCATGCGCTCTCGTGGGTGCAATTATGCGTGCAGTTGTGTGTGCTTGTGGGAGGAGCATCTCTTTGTGTGTGTGTGTGTGTGTGACTGAGAGAAATTGAGAAAGAGGTGGGGGTGTGAGAGAGAGAAAGTGTGTGTGTGTGTATGTGTGTTATCGTGTATTTGTGTACCGACGTATGCGCGCGTGTATTCTTCAGTATGAGTGGTGAGTGCGTCTTCTTGTGTACACGCCTCTGTGGATGCGTTGTATGCATGCGTTCGTCGTTGACAGAGAGCAATAGTGCGTGCCGTCCACCCTTCGAAGTTCTGCCTGTTCCTTTCGCACAGCAAAAGGAGAGAGCTGTGTGTGTGTGTGTGTGTGTGTGTGTGTGTGTGTTCGTTCTTTTGCTTAACGTCTATCCACATTTATGATTTTAGACGAAAAATGTGTGTGTGTGTGTGTTAATGCGCGCGCATGCATGTGTACGTATCTTCAGTGTGTGTGCCAGCGTATGGGTGTGTGTGTGTATGTGTGTGTGCGCGCGTGCGCGCGCGTGTGTGTGTGAGAGAGAAAGGTCAGCCCCCCCCCCCTACCCCTCTTGCTTCCCCCCCCCCCCCCCACTCCCCGAGGGGCACAGGTATAGCAGCACCAAGAGGAGAGAGAGCAGAGGGCAGACGAGATTGCCAGCTTTCTGACTACTGACCTCCGACTGTCAGCTGAGGTCTGTCGGGTCTCTCACTCTGTGCTTGCCCTGCAGCAGTCTGATCATAATCGACATGCCAGACAAAGAGCTTGGCCAAAAAGGGGGATGGATGCATGTGTCATTTGTTTTTTGTTTTTTTGTTTTTTTCCCTTTGTCGTTGTTATTGTACCGTCTTTCTCGATCTCTCTCTCTGTCTCTCTGTCTCTGTCTCCCTCCCTCCATCTCCCTCTCTCTCTCACTGCCTATCTCCTGTCTCTCTGTTTTCTCTTTATCACATTGCGTCTCTCTCTCTCTCAGTCTGTCTCTTCTGCCCTCTGTCTGTCTGTCTGTCTGTCTGTCTGTCTCTCTCTCTCTCTCTCTCTCTCTCTCTCTCTCAGTCTGTCTCTTCTACCCTCTGTCTGTCTGTCTGTCTGTCTGTCTGTCTGTCTGTCTGTCTGTCTCTCTCTCTCTCTCTCAGTCTGTCTCTTCTACCCTCTGTCTGTCTGTCTGTCTGTCTGTCTGTCTCTCTCTCTCTCTCTCTCTCTCTCTCTCCCCTCTCTCTCTCTCAGTCTGTCTCTTCTACCCTCTGACTGTCTGTCTGTCTCAGTCTCTCTCCTATGCATCCGTCTCTTTCGCTCTCCCCCCCCCCCCCCAACCCTCTCTCTCTCTCTCTCAGTCTGTCTCTTCTACCCTCTGTCGGTCTGTCTGTCTCAGTCTCTCTCTCTCTCTCTCTCTCTCTCTCACCCCCCCCCTCTCTCTCTCTCTCAGTCTGTCTCTTCTACCCTCTGTCTGTCTGTCTGTCTGTCTGTCTCAGTCTCTCTCCTATGCATCCGTCTCTCTCTTTCGCTCACACACACACACACACGTGCGCGTATAATCATGTCTGTGTGTCTCGTGTATGATACAGAGATGTAATATTGTAGTACTGACTCAGTCAAATCAAAATTGTGTAACAGAGAGACAAGTCAAGGGCGAAGCAAGACCAGTGAGACGGGGTGGGGGGTGGTAGGGGGTGGGGTTAGGGATGGCCGGGAGAGAGAAGGAGAGAGAGAAGAAGGCAAGAGAAAAGAACAAACAAAAAACAGGAAAAATGTGTCAGTGTCAGTTTCTCAGTTCAGAACAGCGGCGGCTCGGTTCACACACACACACACACACACACACACACACACCACACACACACACACACACACACACACACACCACACCACGCCACACCACACCACACCACACACACACAGTGAGTTGAGTTACAGTTCTGCATCCCTGCATCAGGATTCAACTGCAGCGACAGACAGACACTCTGGCATCATTCCAGACAGTGTCAAGCATCACTTCCTGACACACCGCGTCTGCCAAACACTGACACTGGGGGGAGAAGGAGAGTAGTGGAGAGTTGGGTGTGGGGGCGGGGGCGGGGGACTTTATTTAATTCGGTTAATGACGTAAGGACATGATGGCCTCTTGCGCTCGTGGTGGGGTCCCGTGAGCAAACATTTCAAAGCATCTTTTTAAGATTGTGTGTATGTCATACTCTCTATCTGTCTGTCTGTCTGTCTCAAGATATATATATATATATATATATATATATGTGTGTGTGTGTGTGTGTGTGTGTCTTCTTTTGACTTACATATATATATATATATAGAGAGAGAGAGAGATTTTTTTAAAAATCTATTTATTTATAGTCATCTCTTTCATTCCCGCAGCATGTGTCAGGTTCGCATGGCTTGATCATCGCATCGCGTTGGGTCTACCTTCTGTGCTGTATTGAGTTCTGGCTGTTGTTGTTTTTGTTTGTTGACTCACTTGTGTAAACAAAGTGAGTCTATGTTTTAACCCGGTGTTCGGTTGTCTGTGTGTGTGTGTGTGTGTGTCCGTGTGTCTGTGTGTCCTGTGTGGTAAACATTAACATGGACATTTTCTCTGCAAATACTATGTCAGTTGACACCAGATTTGGCATAAAAATAGGAAAAATGCAGTTCTTTCCAGTCATTTTGTTTAAAACAATATTGCACCTCTGGGATAGGCACAAAAATTTTTAAAAAATTAAGCCTAATTATATGCAAACTGCATTTACTGTTATATTTATATTTTTTGTATTCTCTAAACTTGGCACTTTGATCTGATATTCTGACCCAACAACAAGAGCAGTCATTATTATCATTTTTTGTTCAAACAGGAACTTCTTTTGCGAAGCATGGAAGTTTTATTTATTTTGCAAACGTTTTGGTGCAGATAGTAAAAAAGGGAAATTACTCTGTAATTAATGCTAGGGGACTTAATTCGCTTTAAACTGATCTTTCTCATCTTAAACATTACATTTTGAAATTATACTCAATACATAAAAAGCTTGGATTTTTTTTTTTTTTTTTTAAGTGTATCACAAGTGAGTCTTGAAGGCCTTGCCTCTCTTGTTTCTTGTTGATTTTGTTATGTTGTTGTGTTTAGGTGGGGTTTTTTGTGTGTGTGGAGGGGGGGGGGGGCGGTATGTAGCGTGTATGGATCAGTACGAACGTTTTTACGCCTTCTTGAAACTGCGACTGATTTCAAAACCACACAAAAAAGATATGTCCGATGTTATATAACGGTTGATGACTAACCGCATATTTCATTGATGATGATGATAAGAATAAGAAGACGATGAAGGAAAAGAACAAGAAGAAAAAGAACAAGGATTATAGACAAAAGGAGAGAGGCAGATAGGAGAGAGAGTGTGTGTGTGTATGTGTGTGTGTGTGTGTGTGTCTTTCTGTTTGAGTGTGCTGTCGTGAGAGAGAGAGAGAGAGTGTGTGTGTCTTTCTGTCTGTATGAGTGTGCTGTCGTGAGAGAGAGAGAGAGAGAGTGTGTGTGTGTCTTTCTGTCTGTATGAGTGTGCTGTCGTGAGAGAGAGAGAGAGAGAGAGAGAGAGTGTGGGTGTGTGTGTGTCTTTCTGTCCTTATGAGTGTGCTGTTGTGTGTGAGAGAGAGAGAGTGTGTGTGTGGCTGTGTGTGTATGTCTTTTTGTCTTTATGTGTGTGCTGTCGTGAGAGAGAGAGTGTGTGTGTGTGTGTGTCTTTCTGTCCATGTATGAGTGTGCTGTCTTGAGAGAGAGAGAGAGAGATTGTGTGTGTGTGTGTGTGTGTGTCTTTCTGTCCATGTATGAGTGTGCTGTCTTGAGAGAGAGAGAGAGTATCTTTCTGTCTGTATGAGTGTGCTGTCGTGAGAGAGAGAGAGAGAGAGAGAGAGAGAGAGAGATTGTGTGTGTGTGTGTGTGTGTGTGTTAATCATCGGAGAGAAAGAGGTAGGGAATATTTTTTACATGGGAAGAGCATAGACACGGAACTGAAGGGGAAAACCCGCTGCAGCCTCTTTCCTTCCGTTTTTTTTTTTTTTTTTTTAATCTGGAAATTCGCAAGCGCTTGCTCATGCGCATACTTGCGCGCACTCACGTACACAGCTAACCCGCACGAGCAAGCGCATGCACGTGCTATGACAAATGGATTATTCTTTTTTCAGTTTTGTGGAAGCTTGGTTGTGACTGTGCCTTCAGTCTCTGTGGGCAGGCGTGAGTGTGGGTGTGCGTCTGAAAGAAAGACTGTGTCAGTGTTGGTGGTAGTGTGTGTGTGTGTGTGTGTGCATGTCAGTGTGTATCAGTGTGTGTGTGTGTGTGTGTGTGTGCGTGCGCCACAGCTGGAAAAGTGAGAAACCGGCCCCTCCCGCCCTTTCGACTGTTTTCTACACACACTTCCCCACACATGCGCAGACCCATATCCCTACCCCATCCCCCACATTCCCCCTTCTCTCTCTCTCTCTCTCTCCCTCCCTCCCTCTCTCTCTCTCTCCGAGTGTCTTTCTGCCCCCCCCCCCCTCTGCCCCACCCTCTCTCTCTCCCTCTCGAAATGTGTTTTGTTTGCACTATGTTATGATAGGGGCTGTTGGCCTAAGTCATTAAAAATCATTCATTGTTCTCTCTCTCGCTCTCTCTCTCTCTCTCTCTCTCTCTCTCTCTCTCTCCCTCCCTCCCTCCCTCCCTCTCTCTCTTGATGTTGCTGTGAATTAGACTCTCACATTTTTCTTCTTCTCTCAATTATTTTTCTTGCCCAGTGGGCCGGATGTAAATAAGTACTTTGTGTTTACTCCTTTACCCTCGTAAAACTGACAAAATTTCGTTCTCTCTCTCTCTCTCTCTCTCTCTCTCATACACACATACACACGCGCGCGCGCACATACACACACACACACGCAAGCACCGGCACAATTTGACTGAATAACATTGATGAAGGCCAAAAGCTGCCATTTCACACACCCCTCTCACTCCACCGCCGAATCCACAGCTCCACCCCCAGACGACGTACAGAACCCACACCGGCGACGACGAAATCGAGGCAGTGAGTAGAATGTATAGTGAGTGCAGGAATGAAGGAACAGTTTATTTGTGCACGTCTCATGTGCATCTCACCTGCACACGTTCACACGGCTATATGGTTCCAGTAGGGTGTGGTGGGGGAAGGGGGTGCGGGGGGTAGTTGGCACGTTGGGTTGTGGGTTGTTGCAGAGGAAGAAGTTGGGGGGGATTTGCCAGTGGGGTAGGGGGTGGGGAGTGAAAAGGCGTTCGCCTCCTCTTCGCTGTGACTCATTTTCTTTCTTACATGTAATCGCAATGCCGACCTTGCTTTTTTTTTTTTTAATCATTTTCCACCTTTTTTTTTCCTTCTTTTTAAAAAAATTTTATTTTAAATTCCCGGCGGAATACCCGCCCACTCTTGCCTCCTTGTCTTCTTCTTCCTTCACTCACTCATCCCTTCTAATCTGGTTCTGAACGTATGTATACATAGTTATCTCTCCCTCTCCCCCCCTCTCTCTCTCTCTCTCCCTCTCCCTGCCTCTCTCTCTCTCTCTCTCCCTCTCTCTCTCCCCAGTCTCTCTCTCTCTCTCTCTCTCTCTCTCTCTCTCTCTCTCTCGCTTTCTTACTCTTTCCCTCTCTCTCTCCCTTTCAGTCTTTCTTCCCTCATTTTCGTTCACTCCATTCGTCTCTCAAAATCTGCCAGTCCCGAACACACAATCATGGACGCTCCCGAACAACACACAAGTGTACGCGCGTGGGCCTCCCACACATTACCCCTCACCCCTTTCTCTCTCTCTGTCTCTCTCTGTCTCTCTGTCTCTCTCTCTCTCTCTCTCTCTCTCTCTCTCTCTCTGCCCCCACTCTCTATATACACGCACGTACAGTGCTTTCTTCTCAGTAGCTCTCAGTATGTCTCTGTTTATTTGTGTGTGCAATGTCCTCGATTGCTGATCAAGCAATGCACGCAAGCACCACACACACACACACACTGACATGGGAAAAGGGCGGATACAGAAGGGGAAAACACGCACACACACACACACACACACACACACACACTGATGTACGCACGCGCACACACACCTAACACACACGTGCGCGCGCGCATGTACACACACACACACAAACACACACACACACACACACTGATGTACGCACGCATGCCCACACACACCCTGCACACACGTGCAAGCGCACGTACACACGCACACACACACACACACACACACACACACACACAGAGTAGAAATGCATCACACATTCGTCTGTTGTTGCTACGTTGCTGTGGTTGGCGTCTTGTGCGTGTACAGGCGAACACTTCGACCATTTTAACAACACAGGAAGACTGTTTAGCACAAGGCCTATTTTTCCTCCTCCATTCCCCATACCCCACCCCCCAGCCTCATGAGTCTTCTGTCTCTCCCTCCCTTTCCCTCATCTTTCATAATTACACCTTGTTATGTTTGCAGTGTCTTTAAAAAGATATTAAATAAATAATAAAATATATGTATGTATATATATATATATATATATATATATATATATATATATATATGTGTGTGTGTGTGTGTGTGTGTGTGTGTTTGAAACTGAGGATGTCTGAAGCATAAACAATGCGAATGAGTCACAGTGTGTAGTGTGTGTCTTTCTGTCTTAACTTCTTCTTTTCGGTTGTCTTTCTTTCCTTTGTTTTTCTTTGTTCATTTGCCCCTGTTTTCTTCCTGTTTTTGTTCCTTTGCTTTTACCTGAGGGAGGGGTGTTGTGGTGTTGATTTTCGTGTGACTGTGGTGGGTGTTGGTGTTGTTAGTTTTACCTGAGGGAGGGGTGTTGTGGTGTTGATTTTCGTGTGACTGTGGTGGGTGTTGGTGTTGTTAGTTTTACCTGAGGGAGGGGTGTTGTGGTGTTGATTTTCGTGTGACTGTGGTGGGTGTTGGTGTTGTTAGTTTTACCTGAGGGAGGGGTGTTGTGGTGTTGATTTTTGTGTGACTGTGGTGGGTGTTGGTGTTGTTAGTTTTACCTGAGGGAGGGGTATTGTGCTGATTTTCGTGTGACTGTGGTGAGTGTTGGTGTTAGTTTTACCTGAGGGAGGGGTGTTGTGGTGTTGATTTTCGTGTGACTGTGGTGGGTGTTGGTGTTAGTTTTACCTGACGGAGGGGTGTTGTAGTGTTGATTTTTGTGTGACTGTAATGGGTGTTGGTGTTGTTAGTTTTACCTGAGGGAGGGGTGTTGTGGTGTTGATTTTTGTGTGACTGTAATGGGTGTTGGTGTTGTTAGTTTTACCTGAGGGAGGGGTGTTGTGGTGTTGATTTTCGTGTGACTGTGGTGGGTGTTGGTGTTGTTAGTTTTACCTGAGGGAGGGGTGTTGTGGTGTTGATTTTTGTGTGACTGTGGTGAGTGTTGGTGTTAGTTTTACCTGAGGGAGGGGTGTTGTGGTGTTGATTTTTGTGTGACTGTGGTGGGTGTTGGTGTTGTTAGTTTTACCTGAGGGAGGGGTGTTGTGGTGTTGATTTTTGTGTGACTGTGGTGGGTGTTGGTGTTGTTAGTTTTACCTGAGGGAGGGGTGTTGTGGTGTTGATTTTTGTGTGACTATGGTGGCTGTTGGTGTTAGTTTTACCTGAGGGAGGGGTATTGTGCTGATTTTTGTGTGACTGTGGTGAGTGTTGGTGTTAGTTTTACCTGAGGGAGGGGTGTTGTGGTGTTGATTTTTGTGTGACTGTGGTGGGTGTTGGTGTTAGTTTTACCTGAGGGAGGGGTATTGTGCTGATTTTCGTGTGACTGTGGTGAGTGTTGGTGTTAGTTTTACCTGAGGGAGGGGTGTTGTGGTGTTGATTTTTGTGTGACTGTGGTGGGTGTTGGTGTTAGTTTTACCTGAGGGAGGGGTGTTGTGGTGTTGATTTTTGTGTGACTGTGGTGGGTGTTGGTGTTAGTTTTACCTGAGTGTGGAGTGTTATGGTGTTGATTTTTGTGTGACTGTGGTGAGTGTTGGTGTTAGTTTTTCCTGAGGGAGGGGTGTTGTGGTGTTGATTTTTGTGTGACTGTGGTGGGTGTTGGTGTTAGTTTTACCTGAGTGTGGGGTGTTGTGGTGTTGATTTTTGTGTGACTGTGGTGGGTGTTGGTGTTAGTTTTACCTGAGGGAGGAGTGTTGTGATGTGTGCAGGTGGCAGGACGTACTTATCAAGTTTCCCAACAGTCTGAAGGCCTTGAAGACGCGGCGTAAACCCAACTACGTAATCAGCAACAACAAGGAGAATGTGAAGGTGAGACTCGCAGCACCTCATCTTAAACCTTTATTCTATTCTGTTCTATTCTATTTTGTTATTTCTTTATTTCTTTTCACAATGGTGATAATGTATGGGGGGAAAAAACGAACAATCTGTGATTATCACACTGATAATTGAGAATGATAACAATATTCATTATGATAATAATAAAAAGAGTAATAATGATAAGAGTAATTATAATAATGATGACGATAATAATGATAATAAACAATACGGAGAAGAAAGATGGTGATAATAATGATGATAATAACAATAATGATGATGATGATGATGATGACGACGACGTTCACCAGAACTTTAAACAGTCTTACCAGATGGCGACATGAGGACTGCCTGCTGTATCTTGTTCCCATGCTTTGTCACCTCTCTGGTTGTGTTCAGACTTTTTTTCTTCTTTTTCTTTCTTTTGTGTGTGTGTGTGTGTGTGTTTGTTCTTGTTGTTGTCCTGTGCATTGTGCTTTGTTGTACAGTATCATCGTCGTTTATTGCTGTGTTTACCGGTATTTATTCTGGAACGTTGGGTTGGTAATGTTTTCTTCTGAGTCGGAAATTTGTTACATGTACATTTTCCGGACACGCGCGCAACATCTGTCAGGGATCGATTTTATTTGGTCATGCGATCACTGGCGACACGTGTGCCTGTGTGATCGATCGAATGGTTGAGAGGCATGCGTAATCCCTGCATCACACTCACACACACACACACACACACACACACACACACACACACACACACACACACACACACACACACACACACACTCTCTCTCTCTCTCTCTCTCTCTCTCTCTCTCTCTCTCTCTCTCTCTCTCTCTCTCTCTCTCTCTCTCTCTCACTCTCTGGTCTGCGACTCCCCACATAAGAATGAGTTAGGTGAGACAACATGCTCATAATCCCGACCAGCCAGAATCGTTATTGAAGGTTTGAAGTTCAGTCTATAACGGAGGTAGTGTTCCCCCCCCAGTGGTAAGTGTATTTCGAAGTCGTTGGAAGTCACACTGTGGTTGCGCAGTCGGATCAATCATTGAGCCGCTGGTATATGAGAGGCCCAGCTGTGAGGGGAATTGCGCTGTGAGAGTAATCATCAACGGTGAATAAATAACAATGCTGGTTTATTCCGTGTTTAGCTGTCACAGAATGAGTGGAATTTTGTAGCTCGATCTTCATTAGGGACTCGGTACCATGGTGGGAGTTTTTATGTCCCCCAGTCTCGTCAACCATCTCCCTCACCACCATATTTAGCATGACTGTTCCCTGCTGAGTATCACCTCTCTGGTTGTGTTCAGACTTTTTTTCTTCTTTTTCTTTCTTTTGTGTGTGTGTTTTGTGTGTGTGTGTGTGTTCTTGTTGTTCTTGTTGTTGTCCTGTGCATTGTGCTTTGTTGTACAGTATCATCGTCGTTTATTGCTGTGTTTACCGGTATTTATTCTGGAACGTTGGGTTGGTAATGTTTTCTTCTGAGTCGGAAATTTGTTACATGTACATTTTCCGGACACGCGCGCAACATCTGTCAGGGATCGATTTTATTTGGTCATGCGATCACTGGCGACACGTGTGCCTGTGTGATCGATCGAATGGTTGAGAGGCATGCGTAATCCCTGCATCACACACACACACACACACACACACACACACACACACACACATACACACACACACACACACACACACTCTCTCTCTCTCTCTCTCTCTCTCTCTCTCTCTCTCTCTCTGGTCTGCGACTCCCCACATAAGAATGAGTTAGGTGAGACAACATGCTCATAATCCCGACCAGCCAGAATCGTTATTGAAGGTTTGAGGTTCAGTCAATAACGGAGGTAGTGTTCCCCCACAGTGGTAAGTGTATTTCGAAGTCGTTGGAAGTCACACTGTGGTTGCGCAGCCGGATCAATCATTGAGCCGCTGGTATATGAGAGGCCCAGCTGTGAGGGGAATTGCGCTGTGATAGCAATCATCAACGGTGAATAAATAACAATGCTGGTTTATTCCGTGTTTAGCTGTCACAGAATGATGAGTGGAATTTTGTAGCTCGATCTTCATTTGGGACTCGGTACCATGGTGGGAGTTTTTTATGTTATCTCGTCAACCATTTCCCTCACCACCATATTTAGCATGACTGTTCCCAGCTGAGTATCTTATGGGTGAGGAGTCCACAGCACTTCAGGTTTCTGGGGACATTACACACACACACACACACACACACACACACACACACACACACACACACATGTATATTTACACCACCACCACCATAAATGTTGATATCAGTGAATACGCTTTAGTGTTTCACGCGCACTTGCGTGTTTTTGTGTGTGTGTGTGTGTTTTTGGGTGGTTGTTTTTTGTTGTTGTTTTTTGTTTTTTTTTTGGGGGGGGGCGGTGGGGGTTGGGGTTTTTTTGGTTTTGTTGTTGTTGTTTGTTTGTTTTTTGTGTTTTGTTGTTGTTGTTGTTGTTTTTGATGGAATAAACCCACTTAGAATGTAGGTGTTGTTTCATCTAAATGAACCACTCGAAATCTTTTAGTTTGCGCATAAAAACGGATGATCAATAGTTCTGACAATGTGTCCTTCATTTTTTTTTCCTTTCTTTTTTTTTTCTGAAACACTTTTTCTGATATCACCATACTCACCCATATGCTGTGCATAGTATCAGCACAAGAACACTTTCATGGTGAAGCAGTTTTATGAAGAGTCAGCATGCTGTGTGTTTAACCCTTTCCCATTTGTTTCCCACGAACCCACAAAACACTGACGGTACGGCGTGGGAATGGGTTTGTCTGTTGGAACACCTGTCATCCGTGGTCTGACCTTTACTGTTTTGTGTTGCTGTGCTCTGTTATATCACCGCTGTGTCTGTACCTCCCCGCTCTTTCACACCACAGACCGGGTAGTATAATGTAGTGCTGCTGTTTGCAGTGCTGTCTGTTTTACTCCACATACCGTCACCGCCCCCACCACCCCACTATCACTCATTGTTCTCCTTCCCATCTATGTACACTCGTTTTCTGTCTGACTCTGTTTGTCGGCGTTTGTCTCCACGAGTTGTTCTCATCCTTCGCTTAATTATCTGTCTGTGTCTGCTTCTCTTTCTCACGGCGGCCAACCTCCATCCTCAGAGAAAAAGAAAAACGGAGAAAGCCACTTTGTTCATTTGACGGCATTAACTCTGTATGATGAGGGCCCACCACAAAAAAAAAAATATGAACAAAAGGACAGTTTGAGAAGCACACCAGGTCCTTCCAGTTCCATTGAAAGAGAGAGAGGGGAGGGGGGGGGATGGAGACAGAAGAAAAACAGTATAACGTGCGTTTCGACACATCGGAAAAAAAAGAGGGTAGTGTGCTCAGACAGATCTCTATATCCTGATATCGTTACTGATGGGAACATGGTTTATGTTGTTCATCTGTTTCTTTTAGTATTTGTGTACAGAATGGTTACACTGTTTGGGTAATGAATAAGAGTTGTTCATCTGTTTCTTTTAGTGTTTGTGGACAGAATGGTTACAGTGTTTGGGTAATGAATAAGAGAAGCAGGCCATACTCAGCTTTTCATGTTCGTTACAGGAATGGCAACCTTAGAACCACCACACCACAAACTCAACACAGAGAGAGTGTTTTTGAAAACTTTTGTTTGTTTGTTTTTTGTGGGGGTTTTGTTGTTGTTTTTTTGTTGTTGTTTGTTTTTTGTCTGGTTGACAGATCACTTTGTTTGAGGCGCTGTTTGTGAACAGCCTGAAGACAGAACTTATCTTTTTAGAAACCAGAAACAGTGCATCGGTCGTTTGATAGTGCGGTCGCTCTTTGTGTGTTAAAAAAATCTGTACAACTTTGATTTCTACTAGTTCTGCCGGCCATGCTCTGTTGTGTTATTAAATGTGTGCGTGTGTGTTTGCGTGTGTGTGTGCGCGCGTGCGTATGTGCGTGTGTGTTTGTGTGTGTGTGTGTGTGTGCGCACGCGCGCGCTTCCGCGTGCAGCCCAGCCAGAACGAAGAGAACGCCAAGAAGCCCCCTCCAGCCCCGGTGAAGAGCGAGGCCCCCCCACCAGCCTCAGACAAGTCCAGCAGCCGGCCCCCGCCAGGCACTGACAGCACGGACTCCCCGGCCCTTCCCACCACCTTCAGGGGCGTGCGCAGCCTGAAACACAAGGCCGACAAGGACCACCAGGAGGGGCTGCGGAAGAGCTCCTCCCTGCACGACCTGACCTCCTCTGACGACAAGGACACAGCTACGTCCCTGGCCTCCTCCCGCTTCCTCAGCTCTTCCGGGGACCAGCTGGACGCGCTGGACAGCCAGGAGGGCATCGGAAGGAAGCGGCGTGACGGCCAGTTCTCCACGGGGTCCAACTTCCGCGTTCCTCGGAACTCGTGCCCGTCCAGCTTCCAGTCCAGCGGCAGTGGCTCGGCGCTGGTACCTGCTGCCCCCCACTCCTCCACTCTCTTCAACTCCTCCAGCTCTCTGTCGTCCACGTCTTCCGGCAGCTCCGGGAGCAGCAGGGCGGCGGTGGAGGACAGACCCGGCACGTGCAGGACCACCAAGCCCAGGGAGCAGGGTATGCAGGGCAGCAGCCGTGAGGGCTCCGTGACGGCGTCCAAAGACGTGTCGGCCCCTCCGCCCATGGGTGCCGAGGGTGGTGAGCGGAGGGCGGTGTCCGTCACGGGCAGCGCTT
This sequence comes from Babylonia areolata, assembly GCF_041734735.1. Taxonomy (NCBI): domain Eukaryota; kingdom Metazoa; phylum Mollusca; class Gastropoda; order Neogastropoda; family Buccinidae; genus Babylonia; species Babylonia areolata. Next base: position 14,671,663 of record NC_134876.1, on the reverse strand, counting down.
CTTTCCGGCAGGATGCTGACGACCTGTCTCAGAGCCTGAGTGCCGATGAGACAGACAGTAACGAGACGGACGAACTCAAGGTGAGTCTTTTCGGTCCGTGTGTCTGTCTGTCTGTTCTGTCTGTCTGTTTGTCTGTCTGTCCTTGGATGAATGGGTGAAAAGGTCACTATAGACATTGTAGAAGCTGATTTACTAGTATACGTGTGGTGTTTTGTTTGGGTTTCCGATGTTGTGTGTGTGTGTGTGTGCTGTTCTTGTTGCTCTTGTTTGTTTGTTTTCCATTTGTCCCCCGTTGAATGATCCATTTAAGCTCGCCCAAACTGATGGAAAACGAAGAGTGTTCATATAACTTGCCTTTGTTTCTCTGTTGTTGTTGTTTTGTTGCAATGATTGTTGTAATTGTCGCTGTCGACGTCGTCATTGTTGTTGTGGTGGTGGTTTCTCCTCTAGCTTTTTTTTTTCCTCTGTGACAGAAGAGAATGAAACTATTGAAAATACTCAACAGGCTTGTTTGTCTCTTTTTCGTTTCCCTTCTGCAGTCTCGCTTCTTCATGTTTCTAATGTGTACATTGATATGTTTCTTTAAACTGCCATCAGCATGTCATTTCCATATGTGTTTGTGAATGTGCTGTTATTGTATGTTTCTTGCTTGTCTCCGAATTTCCATGTCGTTTGTCAGTCAGTTATGTGAACTTGCTGTATGCATCTATTTGTCTCCTCAAATGTTGGATATTCCTCGTTTGCATGACTGTGTATGTCTAGTTTAATCTTTTTTCGTGTGTCGTGTTTTCATTTTTATTCAGTCTTTCGTTTGTTTATTTGTAATTTCTTTCTTTCTGTCTATCTTTCTTTCTTTGTGTATTTTCTTCTTCTTTTATTTTTATTTTTACATCATTAGTGTTAAGAAGTTGACAGGCAGGTCATTGCAAAATGTATCTGTTGAGTCAATAATGCATAATTATGTGATTGCATGTAATGATCGTATATATCGCTGTACACTAACAATGGCATGCTCCTTTTCTTATTCTAACGATATACAGAAATCTGTGTCGTTTCATTCCACATTTCCAATTCCCGAAATCTCATATGGCATGTAATACTAGTCCTTTTTTTAAAAATTTGTCACTTCTATTCCAGAATTAGATATTTTTTTGTTTCTCTCTCTCTCTCTCTCTCTCTCTCTCTCTCTCTCTCTCTCTCTCTCTCTCTCTCTCTCTCTCTCCACACACACACACACACAGATAATGCGTATAACAGACACGCTCGCACCCAGAAAGAGTGGCTCGCTCTCTCTGTCTCTGTCTCTCAGTCCTTCTTTCTTTCTTTCTCTGTCACACACATACACGCGCGTGCGCGCACGTACGCATGCACGCACGCGCACACACACACACACACGCACGCACGCACACACACACACACACACGCGCGCGCGCGCGCGCGCGCACACACACACACATACATACACACACACACACCACTTTTTAACACTTGAAAGGTGGGGTGAAGGCACATTACTTTGTGTGCAATGGAGTGCAGACGTCAGGATTAGAGGATGGTTGAGTTGCTGGTTAATGTATATGTCTAGTGGTTTTTTGTTTTTGTTTTTTTGTTGTTGTTTTGTTAGTTTTTGTTTGTTTTTGTTTTTTTTGGGGGGGGGTTTGTTTGTTTTCTTCCAACTAGCTGACCTCGGACTTACCTGTGCCCTAAGACACCAGTAAAAGCATGTTTGCTTTTCCGGCCGTGTGATTACTGTTGAGGTTTTCCTTATCCTTGGTGAGAAGCCTGCCTGCCTGCACTGTAGCCAGCATCATCAATCATGCTGTATGCCTTTTCATCACGTCTCGGTTTCCTGGCTAGAAGATATACTGTCCAGATTTCGTCTTCTCTTCACGCTTCAAAAGGGGGAGGGCAGGCTAATTATTTTCTGTCTGCCGCACAGAGCTCTGCTGTTCTCCGGTGTTTTCACACTTAACTGTAAGGACAGAATAGTTGGGAAGTTGATTTATTTGGTTGAGGTTCTGTTGATACAAAATGTAAAAAAAAAAATTAAAAAAGAAAAAGTCATTGATGATTTATTGTAGAAAGTGAGTAGATTTTGACTTACTGAATATGATTCGTTCATGAACTGAAGATGGCGCTCTTGTAATGTTTTCAACCACCGAAATTTCAGGCGCCTGTTACTTATTCTGTCTTCGATTGGATGTTTGGGGGAATGCAGTAATCTTAACATATTTCTGTCACTGATTGGAGAGAATAATTTCTGTACAGTTCTGAATGCAGAAATTTTGTGCCCAACCAGTGTGCATTGCCATCACCGGGAGAGAGACACGCGACTTCAGTGTTCTTGTCTCTTGTACAAAGGCCGAAACTATACCATCAAAGCAACACACATAATATGAATTGGCTTTCCAGAAAGAGAGTGGAGGGGGATGTGTGTGTGGGGGTGGGGGGTGGGGGTGGGGGATGTACACCACGATGGAAACTGTTGGCAATGTTGAAAGATGAGAAGAATGGACATGACATAACTGTGCCACCGCAATGTCATACTGGTAGAACAGTCATGACGATGGCCATGCAATGACGCTGGACCATCAACTCAGCTCTGCTACCTTCTCACACAACCGCCCAGATAATTAGTGTCCGATATTGCCAGGGGGCAGATTTGACATGGGACACCTTTTGTCTCTCATATTTCTCTGTTCCAATTCGCACAGCTCCCCCAGTGAGGCGAGAATGCTTCGTCAAAACGCAGATTCACCACCTTTTCTCTGTCGGTGGAGTTTTTTTCTGCGGCCTTTTTTCGGGGAAATCTCTTTTCCTATCACGGCTTCTGTGAACGCTAAGTGCATGCTGTACTTGAAATCTCACGTGGCGTCTTTAGACTGGCACAAGGAGCCTGCCAATGCAGGCGTTTTGACTGGCCCCAGATCATCCTCTCAAAGTCTTGTGAAAGGAGGTGCACAATCTTAGCCCGATTAGAATCGAACCTCAGACCTTGAGCCTCTTGCATCCCTGCAGGCAGGCACTAACCACGCTTCAATGGGAACACTTGTGTTGGATTCAGGGTGGAGAAGCAACTTGTCAAGTTCAGTCAGTTGTACAGATTAAACTGCATATGAGTTTCTGAGGGTTGCACTGGCTGTAACGATATATATATATATATATATATATATATATATATATATATGTATATATATATATATATATATATATATATATATATATATATTGGTTTTGTTGTTTTTTAATACTTAATGTCAAAGCAATTGACAGGGCTTCGCGTGTAACTGAGATTCAAATTTCAGCACTGTATGCTTTAACAATGAGAAGGATGAAACGTTAGAAAGAAATGATGGAACGTTACAATGGGAATATACATAATGTGCAAATGTAAAGTTACATTGTCTGCCGATGTCCTGAACTCATTGCCATTGCGTAGTCAGAAACAGTAAGTGTTTAAACTCATTTATTTTGATGACAGTGAACAGTTCAATGGGTTTGTATTCACAAAATAAAAAAGTCACCGTGTTTGTGCCGGAGACTGTCAGTTTCTATGGACAATAAGACCTTTTGGATGTTCCAGTGTCGACACATTTATACCAATAACGATGAGGTTTCGTGTCACCATTTATACTCTGGTAACAGTAAGGCTCTTGTTTCAGTCTGTTTCTGTTGGAGGAGGGGGAGGGGGGAGCTTCTCTTAAAACACTGCCTTCTTTTCACCGTGAATAAAAATAGAAGGGAAAAAAAAGAGCTTCATTTGCTGCACGTGCTGACTGACTGGCGAGGGAAACAGTAAACCATCATCAGCCTTGGTTCTCTGTGATCCTGTGGTAGTGACAAGAAAGAGGTGTGTTGTCTGTGCGCGGTGAGCGCCATGACGGCACCCAAACAGCTCGTTATCTCCCCCTCCCTCTCTCTCTCTCGATCTCGCTCTCTCTCTCGATCTCTCTCTCTCTCGATCTCTCTCTCTCTCTCGATCTCTCTCTCTCTCTCGATCTCTCTCTCTCTAGTGCTACTAACCCGAGGTGTTTCGCTCCCTCACATGAAAGAGATAAAAGAAAAAAAAGTAAACAGAATCTGTTTTCCATGTCTTGGTGAGGATCTCCCGTGTTTCTTAGGGTGCCGCTGACGTGTAGCAGAAAAACACAGCACATGAGTTCGGATACAGGGCTTTTTTTTCTTTTTTCTTTTTTTTCTTTTTTCTTTTTTTTCCCTTTTTTTTCCTTTTTTTTTTGTATAGGAAAGAGTTCGGGGCTCAGCATTTGTGTGTTGTATGTGTGTGTGTGTCTGTGTGTGTTTGTGTGTGTGTGTGTGTGTGTGTGTGTGTGTGTGTTTAAGATGAGAAAAGGAGGGGAGATAGGGCGGGTCCGAAACAAACAGAACAACGTGGGTGGAAAGACAGAGCGGCAGTCAGAGGAGAAGTATTGCTGCAGTGAAGAATAAACATATGTCAGAGTCAGATCACAGGCCCAACGTCTGTGGAACTAGTAACCTAACTTTTTGACATGGATGAGCAACCGTAGTTTCTCTCAGAGGCTTTTTGTTGCCAAAAACCCTGTTTGTTCCTAATTGCTCCCTTCGCTGTTTTCTGGTGTGTGTTTGTTTCTGTACCCCCCCACCCCTCCACCGCCAGCCCTCTCAGTGTGTGTGTGTGTGTGTGTGTGTGTGTGTGTGTGAAAGTGCTGGAAAGTCGGTCAGGGTTCCCCATAAAAAAAAATAATAAAAAAAAGACAATAACAAAAGTTGGCACTCGTAGGCAATAAAGTACGTAACCTGAGTATGGTTGCATACATGTCGGTAACTCGCAGTACGGAGATGCATTTCCTCCACTAAACACCCCTTCTCGTTCTTTTTTCTTTGTGTGTGTGTGTGTTTGTTGTTGTTGTTGGGTTTTTGTGTGTTTTTTGTTGTTTTTTTACGAAATCATAATGACCGGTATAGGCATTTCATTTTGACATCTTTGCCTGTTGTGTTACTTTGGATATATGTATGCACATAATCAGAACATAATGCACATCCTCATCCTAAACATGAGAATACTGGACTGTACGACCCTATTCATGTGTACCGTTTTGGCTTCTCGTTTCTGCATCAAGCTTGCATGCTTACTCACTTACTGGCTTTTATGCTTTTTGTGTGTGCATGAAGAAACTCCATGCTTAAGCTGGGAATTTTTAGCAACGCGTAGGCATGGTGTGTAAGCATTTCCATGCATGTGATTGCCCTTGTACACACCAAAGAGGCACTGTGTTTGTGGACGTTTAATTCTATTTGAGGGCTGTTCCTTACTTGCTAGTTACCTCAGCTGAGAAGTTGGTGTGTTGCGGGCAGCTTTCTTTCTTAGTTCTTTCTTTTAGTTGTTTGTCCTCATTTACTTTTGCAAAATCAATTGGCTGATCAATCACAATAAATGATATGTAAAAAAAAAAAAAAAAAAAAAATCAAAAAAAAATCCAAGTCTTCGAAAATCGTTTGCAAAAGGAAATCAAATGGTTTGTCACACAATGTCCTTAGAATGTGAAGAAATATTTCAGGTTCTGCTATTTATAAGGAGCATAAACAGGGTTTCAATGGAATCGTGCGTATGTGGCAACAGAGAGCTTGACAAGACAGTTAAGATCACAGAAAGAAATTTGACAACAAATCGCTTCGCCTGTGATCAGAATCCCGCAAATGGCAGCTGCATAACTTGGATCAAAACTACTGGATTAGAGTGCAGTTTCTTCAACCTTTTATCCCATGCACGTTTGAGGAATGGCTCCATCGGAAGATTGGTTTATATTAAAATGATTTCCATAGACCTAAAGCAAACAAAACCCGAAGGCATGCTTGACAGTATACACAAGCAAGCAACACATGGCATGGGAGGTTACTGAATTTGAATATCAGTTAGATTGTAATCTATGGTTTTCTCCCAGTAGAGGCTCTAATTCTTAACTGGCTTTTCTGTTTGCTTCTAAACAAAGCGAGGGATTGTCGGACTGCTCACTTTGGTTGTCGGACGTCTCACGTGCACACAGAATCGTGTCGAATGGGAACATTGGCTAAACCAGTGCAGTGTTACTTCCGTTTATGAACACAATACTAATACATGGTCACCACCGCACTGACGTTTTACAACCGCTGTTTGTATTTTGGGAAGTGGTGATGGACACAGGTGTATAACAACATTGCGGAAATTTATACTTCATGGACCTCAGTCCACTTCCATTTCTCTAGCTCTGGCAGAAATGTATGGTGTACCTTACCTGACAAATGTCAGCAGCAGAAATGTCGCCACTTCTTTCACATTTGATATGAAACAGAAAAAACAATCTGTAACACACACACACACACACACACACACACACACACACACACACACACATTTACCAGATTGAATGCAAGGTTCCTCTGGCAGGAATTTATTGCAACCACTTATTATCTGGAGAGTACATACATTTCATAATCACCGTGTTTATTGTGTATGATCTTGACTTGTAAGCCGTAGCATGGAGACACACCAGCTGACCCTGTGACTGATGTTGTCTCTGGTCTAGATGGCACGAAGTTCGGAATTAGGTGCCTCTAGTAGAGTGCTTCCTTCTCCTGCTCCGTGTAATCCCGAGTCACCATCTTCGGCATACGAGGCAAGTATTGTCGCCATGTCTGCTGCTGTACCTCTTGAACTAAGATTTTTTTTAATGAAATAAGAACGACTGGCAGGCTGTGAGGGATGATAGAGACATATGATACTTTGTTTTGAAATTCAGAACACGCACATGTACGTTTGTCAATTGTTTTATTCCCTCTACACCTGGTACAGGACCACTCTGTTGTCTGTAAGATGACTATTTTCGTTTGGTTTGCTTGTGTTTACTGTTGAGAAGCAATGATTATGTATGTTCGTGTCAGTTAATTTACAAGCAAATGTAGAATGAGTTGATTTTCTGTTTAATTATTTCAAGGGAGTGTCATCTGAATCAAAGGGGTCTACCTCAAAAATTTATTCTAAGAATTATACAAAGCTATAGATAGCACAGGGATGCCTTGGTTTATTCTATTTTGGTGGATTTAAACATCTTTTTTGAAAATATATTATTGGAAGAGACTATTGATACCTTCACAGATGATAGCTAAACTTTGTTGTAGATTCATTGTATATTGTCTGTTTTTTGTTTATTGAACATGTTATTCTCGCGTTGTTGCAGTTCAGCTATGTTTTAATTTTTAGTTTGTTTTGTTCCATGGTAGAATGTGTGGATATATATATATATTTCATTTTCTTGAAATTTGGTTTGTGGCATTATGCAAGAAACAAAAAGCATCTTGTTATTTTGCGGTTGCTTTCCCTTTTCCATTTACTGCATTTCCCAGCATCCTCTTATCGTTTCCGTTTTTGCCCTTTTCCCCCCACACTGCATAAACAGGAGCCTGAAAACGATATATATGTATATATATGTATTCAAGATTGAGATGTCTGCACATGCCATTTGAGTGCTGCTGCTTCTCCCAACCACCCCCATTACTTTCCAAACCCCACCGCTTTCTGTTTTCCTTTTATGTCGTTGTTCACGAGGAGATTTAGTTTGTGTGATTTTCTTAGACTTTAGTTGAATGTTTGGAAAGAAGCGCAGTTGTTGTTCTTGTTTGTGTGTTTTGTTGTTTGTTTAAATAACTTTTTTTTTTAAATTCTATTCATTTTATGTGCATCATCACGCATCATTGAAAATTGTCTTCCTCTTTAATTAAGTTTATCATCTTTACTTCCTGTAACTCAGTTGCTCTCTCTCTCTCTCTCTCTCTCTCTCTCTCTCTCATAGGCTCTTTTCGTAAAAAATAAAAAAATAAAAAAATAAAAAAACCGGCAGATATGCGAGACAGCTAATGTGCGTATATCATCCACCATTGGAAGAAAAACCTTAATTCATTCACTCATTCCTTCCCCCCCCTCTCTCTCTCTCTCTCTCTCCCTCTGTCTCTCTCCCTCTCTCTCTCTTTCTCTCTCTCCCCCCCCCCCCACCCTCGACTGATGACAGTATTCATTCTTCTTCTCGTTCGTGACAGTGTTCATTCAAACTACTACATGATTATCGTACATAATAATAACTGTGTTGGTGGACACTGGGCACCCGTGTTGATTGTGTGCTGACTTGACAATGCTGTGTGTTCACTGTCTCACAGGACCTCGTCTACATGAAGAAAGGCTGGCTCATCAAGCAGACTTCTTCCGACAGGGTAAGGCCACCGCTCTTCTTTCTATCTGTATTGACGTTTGAGTCTGAACTCGTGGCATCGGTCCCGTGCTTGTTTGTACGGGTGTCTTGTTGTGTCTGAAGTGGCGTCTGGCGTCTTGTGTCTGTACCATCCTAATCATTGTCATTGGTCGTCGTCGTCTTCTTTAGCCTTTTAGTGCGGTGGGTTATTGCTGCTGTCATTCATCTGCTCAGCTGATGTGGTGTGGTGTGCGTGGATTTGTCCTGAACGCAGAGATGCCTCCTTGAGAAACTGAAACTTAAGCCAGTTTTGAATGTGATTTTGCCTGTATTTGCGTTTTATGTCTTTACTTGTGTCTTGTGTGTGTATCTGCGTCTTGAGTGTGTGTGTGTGTGTCTGTGTGTGTGTGTGTGTGTGTGTGTGTGTGTGCGTGTGTGTGTGTGTGTTGCATCAGTGCTGGCGTCTCGTCTCTGTTTTGGTGTTTGTGTCTGTTTTGGCTTCTTGTGTTTGTAGTGGCGTTTTACATCTACTTGCGTCTTAAGTTGGTATTGACGTCTTGTGTTTGTTTCGTGCGTCTTATGTCTGTACTGGCTTTTTGCGTATGTTACTAGTATGTTGTGTCTGCATTGGCGTCATGTCCGTGTTGACGTCATGTCTCCGTCTTGTGTCAGTGCTTATAAGTACCTGTGTCAGTGTTGGCGTCTTGTGTCTATACTGGTGCCTTATGTCTGTACTATCGTCTTATGTCTGCGCTGTTACCTCGTGCCTGCACTGTCGTCTTATGTCTGTACTGGTGTCTGTATTGGTGTCTTACGTCTGTACTGGTGTCTTATGCCTGTACTGCTGTCTTATGTCTGCACTGCTGTCTTGCGTCTGTGCTGGTGTTTTGTGTCTGTACTGGTGTCTTATGTGTCTGTACTGGTGTCTTATGTCTGTACTGGTGACTTATGTCTGTACTGGTGTCTTATGTGTCTGTACTGGTGTCTTATGTCTGTGCTGGTGTTTTGTGTCTGTACTGGTGTCTTATGTGTCTGTACTGCTGTCTTATGTCTGTGCTGGTGTTTTGTGTCTGTACTGGTGTCTTATGTGTCTGTACTGGTGTTTTATGTCTGTGCTGGTGTTTTGTGTCTGTACTGGTGTCTTATGTCTGTACTGCCGTCTTGTGGATGTGCTGGTATCCTGTGTCTGTACTAGTGTCTTGAGCCAGTACTGTCATCTTAATCTTATTTCTGTACTGGTGTCTTATGTCTGTTCTGCACGCAAACAAGCGCACAGGCATCCTTACACACACGCACACACGCACACAGATATATATATATATATATATATATTCACGTCTGCATGCTTGCACGCATCGACATACACTCCACGCGCGCGCTCACACACACACACACACACACACACACACACACACACACACACACACACACACACACACACACACGGATCATAATAAACGTCGATTTCAGAACAGAAAGAAAGAGAAGCAACGGAAGTATATCGGCCTATAAACAACAGTGAGACATAAACACACGTCTGTGCACCTGTACCCCCCCCCCCCCTTCTCCCCTCCTCTCTCTCCTTCATCTTCCTCCCCTTCCCCCATTATTGGCCTGGATTCTCTGTAAGGGTAACCATTAGTATCAAGCTGAGTAATTTTCACTGAATGGAAACAGTGAAGTTAATCTCGGATAGGTCCGCGCCAGAAAATGGACATTACCCGGCAGAACACAACTCCACCACAGTCACCTGAAACATGAGGGATGCCTGCTGAATCTTATTGGTGGATGTGTCTTGATCCTGAGTGTGGACTGACAGCGGCCATTGTGAGACAATATGTATTATCTTTGTAGAAGTCATTGTCAAAAACACTTTGGAGGATAGGCATCAACCATCCCCCCCCCCCTCCCCGTGAATATCATCGTTGTTTGTTGCTGTTGTTGTTTTCTTTATCCACGTTTAAATGCAATATTTGATTCACTTGAAAGGGAAAACAACTGAGATTTCTACCGATTTATAATCCGGTTTGGCTGTTGTCTGTATAAGGACTTCAGTTAATTTTTTTATATAATTTTTTTTTAAGGTTACCAGCACTGTGTTGAGTGTTGAATTAGCCCGCCAATGCATTCGTTTTCAGCATTTACCTGTGTGAATGCCTGTTGCGCTCCTTTGTTGGATTTGGGCTGGGCCTCAACAACAAGTCGATCATTTTGACCTGGTTTTTCTTTCATACTTTGTTGTTTGGACGGTAGATCTGTCAACGCACACTCACTCTTTTTTTTTTTTTTCTTTTTCTTTTTTTCTTTTTCTTTTTTTTTTTCTTTTTTTGCCCGAGTTTTTGGGAAATGATCGGAAACCCATTTCTGACAAAAGCCGTTCACCATAAGCAAAGGCTGAAGGGAACGGTGTGATCATGTCGTTTTGGAGCACACGCTGAGCAGCAATGAGAGACATGGTTGTGCTGAACTGCTGTCGGCAGCTGGTCCGGGTTCTCTGTGTTTATAGGCCCGGGACAACTGTCTGATTGTTAATATCTGCTCATGTACGAAATAGAGATGATCGTGGATATTACTCATTCTCTGTTTCTCTGTCTCTCTCTCCCATCTCCCTGTCTCTCTATCTATCCTTTCCTCCATCACACCTCTTTCTCCCTCCTCCTCCCTCCGCCCTTTCTCTCTCTACCTCTCTCTCCCTCTCTCTCTCCACCCCCCCACCTCCCCATCTTTTCCTTCATCACCCCTCTTTCTCCTTCTCCTCCCCACTTTTCCCTCCTACCTTTTCTCTGTCTCCCACCCACACTTCTCTCAGTGTTTCTCTCTTCCCGGTTCCACCTCCCCCCCCCCCCCCCACACACACACACACCCTCCTCCCCCACCTCTCTCTCGCACCTCCCTCCCTCATGCTCTCAGCCTCTTTTTGCCACAAAGAGAATCACAGACAGCAGACTGCAGTCTTCAAATGAAGAAGATAACACGAAAACAGTCCTGTATCTGTGCTGAAACTGAAATATATCTGTGATGCAATTGGGATAATTGCGAAAACAGCAATAAGACGACTCTGCAACAGGTTTCATTCGAACATTGAGTTTTCTTAAAGACAGATTTGTTCCAGTCTAGCACAGTGAATGGTGCCGTCAGTGTGAGATTTGTTTCCAAAATCAACTGGTTGCATTTGTATTGCTGGCCTCATAATACTGTCTTTTTTTCTGTTCTTTTTTTTTTTAATGTCTTCTTTACCAGTATCTGTTAGTTGTGGATAGGGAGGTGGGAGGATGGTAGAGCCTTTGTTTGCCTCTTGTGGTCAAGGTTTATTTCCATATCTTACAGTCCCTCACACACACACACACACACACACACACACACACACACACACAGAGAGAGAGAGAGAGACACACACACACACACACACACACACACACACACACACACACACACACACACACACTTATACCTTAGATTGACAAATCTATATGTAGTTTTCTTCCTGATGTTTATGATGACTTCGTGTGTCAAAGATGCCCACGCTAACATACATATTTACACACATTGCACACACACATGGATGCATGCATGCACACACACTCATGTGCACGCCCACACACACAACACACACACACACACACACACACACACACACACACACACACACACACACACACACACACACACACACACAGAAGCGTTTGTCTCATGCAGTATGTCGCCTGGCCAGATGTGCCATACATACAAATACACACAAAGAGCAGGGGCAGACTCCTGGCTATCACCGCCCAAAAGTTGACCCAAATTAGGGTGATGATCTCGACTTGTGACCACTTTCTCTGTTATGGGACATGGGTACTCCAAGTAGGACCTTCCTAGTCAATTCATCATCAGGGCAGACCACTGCCACAACCCCTGTCTTTTTCTGTCTCTGTCTTGGTCCTGCTGTAAATTATGGAGAAAACTGTGAAGGTCAGCATTCAACTTCAGACCTCAAGGGAAGGTAGTAAAAGGTGGAGGGACAGAACAGTTAATGTGAAGAGGCCGACTGACAGACAGTATGTCTGGCATGTTGGAGTAGTGTGTGTGTTTGTGTATGTGTGTGTGTTTGCGTGGGCATTAGTGTGTGTTGTGTGTATGTGTGTGTGTGTGTTTGCATGGGCATGAGTGTGTGTTGTGTGTGTGTTCGTGTGTGTTTGTGTGTGTGTGTGTGCTTTCTGTGTGTGTGTCTCTGGCTTGAATATTTTCTTCCGCTTCCTCCCCCCCCCCCAACCCCCTCCCCCCTATCCCTTCTTTCACTCTCTCTCTCTCCACAAATTCTTATATATATTTTGAAATTTTTCTTTTTAAGTTCTTGATCATATTTTCATTAGTCATGAATTGTGCTTGTTGTTTTTTGCTTTGTTTTGTTTTTTGATTCGAAGTTATCATGTTTTCAATACTGCCATCGTTGTTGTCGTTTTTTTTTTCTAAATGTTAGTTTTACTTGTGTGTCATATTTTTAGGCAAAGCAAAGCTTCTTGTCTTTTTCAAATTTGATGATAATCCATTTGAAGTCCTGATGACGGGCGCAGTAGCCGAGTGGTTAAAGCGTTGGACTGTCAATCTGAGGGTCCCGGGTTCGAATCACAGTGACGGCGCCTGGTGGGTAAAGGGTGGAGATTTTTACGATCTCCCATGTCAACATATGTGCAGACCTGCTAGTGCCTGAACCCCCGTCGTATGTATATGCAAGCAGAAGATCAAATACACACGTTAAAGATCCTGTAATCCATGTCAGCGTTCGGTGGGTTATGGAAACAAGAACATACCCAGCATGCACACCCCCGAAAACGGAGTATGGCTGCCTACATGGCGGGGTAAAAATGATCATACACGTAAAAGCCCACTCGTGTGCATACGAGTGAACGCAGAAGAAGAAGAAGAAGAAGTCCTGAAATTCTTGTGTATGGAAAATCTGAGAATAGCTGGAGATATGCGGGACTGGACCGACACCTTGTCACAACCATTTCAGTGCGTTCTTTTGTTCTGTGAGTGAGAGCAAGGGCTTAGATCAAGAGTTCTCCACGTGACAGAGAGGTACTGCCATGTCAGGTCTCTGTACAGCTCCCTGTTTGAACAGTGGCCTCTCTGGTCTGTCTACAGTACCGCCTGTGAGAGAGTCAACACTCCATTCTTGTTATGCTGACATGAATGAAATTTACTATTTAGTACTCTTGCTTCCTCCTACCTCTTGACTGACCCTGAGCTGCAACAACCCCCTTCCCTTCTTCCCAGTTTCCCACCTTCGTTTCAGTGTTTTTTTCTTTTTTTTCGAAATTCAGGACGAGAGCACGTCGCTACACTACAGTGCCACCCTTTTTTTTTGTATTTTTTCCTGCATGCAGTTTTATTTGTTTTTCCTGTCAAAGTGGATTTTTCTACAGAATTTTGCCAGGAACAACCCTTTTGTTGCCATGGGTTCTTTTACGTGCTCTGTGCATGCACACGGGACCTCGGTTTATCATCTCATCCGAATGACTAGGTGTTTGGTAATCCTCGTATTCTGTTCTGTAGAGAGGCTATTGAGGCATTCAGGCCCATGAAGGATTTTTTTTTTTTTTTTTTTGGGGGGGGGGTTGGGAGGGGGTTGGGGGGGGGGGGGTATGATCTGTGAAATATCAGATTTATCTTTATTAATGCAAAGTATGTGTTAGAAGTGGTTGTTGTCTTTGTTTGTTGTTTTTTTTTTTAATTGGTGTTAATGGGTTTCTCTTTTGACATTCAATGACAACAGCAACAAAATCCCATCAGTGACATACTTCACAAAATGTAAACCACTAACATTAACCAGTCACAGTTGTTTATTTTCATTTTGTTAACAGAATTGAAGTGTGTTTGTCGCTGGCCTTGATAACGTGAACATTTTGGAATTGGTGAGCTGGGTTTGGAAAGGTAATTTCTCAGATTTTCCTTGCTCCATGCAGGTTTGAATGGGTGGTACCTGACTTTGGTTGGGGACAAGCAGCGGAAGGAGAAGAATTGGCCCCACCTTCCTTTACCGAGCTCTAGACACAGCGGACATGAATTCATTTCCGTGATGGCAGTAAAAAAGTTATGGAATATTAACTTAAACATAGAATAAAAATGGACGGGCGCAGTAGCCGAGTGGTTAAAGTGGACTTTCAAACTGAGGGTCCCGGGTTCGAATCTCGGTAACGGCGCCTGGTGGGTAAAGGATGGAGATTTTTATGATCATCCAGGTCAACATATGTGCAGACCTGCTTGTGCCTGAACCCCTTCGTGTGTATACTCAAGCAGAAGATCAGACACGCATGTTAAAGATCCTGTAATCCTTGTCAGCGTTCAGTGGGTTATGGAAACAAGAACATACCCAGCATGCACACCCGCAAAACAGAGTATGGCTGCCTACATGGCGGGATAAAAACGGTCATACAGGTAAAAGCCCACTCGTGTAAACATGAGTGAATGTGGGAGTTGCAGCCCACAAACGAGGAAGAAGAAGAAGAAGAAAGATGGAAGTGTGAAGCAGCGTGTGTGTGCTGTGCAGGAATCCCGGAAGCACTGGTTTGTGCTGGCAGGGAATGCTCTGTGCTACTACAGAGACGCTAAGGCCGAGGAAAACAACAACCTGGATGGCCGCATCGACCTGTCCACCTGCTCTGAGGTGTCGGAGGTCTCCACTCCAAGAAATTATGGAGTCAAGATCAAGGTACTTGCAAGTACCAGTTTTAAGGTGTTCTTTTATTGTTGTTGTTGTTTTGTTGTTGGTTTATTTTGTTTGGTTGGTTGTTGTTGTTTTTGGGGGGGCAGGGGGGTTGCACAATTTTGCCAACAATAATACTTCCTTTTTTTTTCCTTCTTTTTTATATGTAGAATTTTGTGAAGTGCATGCTGCACTTGGCAGGTTGGTTTGTTGTCTCTCTAGCACCCAGGCTGCCATCCAGACTCTGGTGGAGAGTAAAGGCAAAACCTAAGAATGTGTGATTTCAACCTTGACTAGTGCTGTGTCCATCTGGCTTTATTTCTTTGAATGTGTTAATGTGTCTTGTGTGTGTGTGAATGTGTGCACATGCGATCTTTGACTATGCTGGATGTGTTCAGTGGGTTATTTCATTCATATTCTCTCTTCATCTGATCCTTATACTAATGTTAAAAAGCCATTTGTTCATTGAAATGCAAATTGTGTATTATCACTCTATCATACATTGGCGGACACTCTTCTGAGCAGCACAGAATATAATGGATAGAAAGTAGATCTGTGGTCCAGTGGGTTTTATTGCTTACTGTTCCACAGTGCTGTTGACCAGTGGAATCAGATTTTGCATATTTTGTGTGTGCGTGTTGTTTTGTTTTGCTATTAGTGAATTTCTAACAGTGATAACTTTTATGATGATCGTTATTGCAGCTGTTTTATTAGTGTTTTTAGCTGCTGTCACGATGACTGCTTCATTGAAGATACAAACATCAGCCAGTAATGGCCTGACAAATTTCAACAGACAGCGAACGGGGAGTACATTCTGGCGGCCATGACTGCTGGGATCCGCAGCAACTGGATGAAGGCTCTGCGCCTCTGCATGGACCTCCACAGCTCCACCTCCAAACTGCCCACCCTCGCCTCCTCCCTCGTCGGCAAGGCAGCCCTGCCAGCACTCTGTCCCCGCGCTGTCGATGACTTTGACGTCTCAGCCGGTGCATCCGCCCTCACCACGGCAACTACAGGTACGAAAGGAGAGATGGCGTTCCAGGTGGTTGGCAGAAGGGATCCGGTGAGGAAGGAGACCAGGAGCCTGAGACGCCATCATTCTGAAGCCAGCCCGAGTGGCGGCGGCAAACTGTTCAGCGTGGCAGAGTTTGTTGATCGGGATGTGGGTGATGCTTCGCCCTCTGCCAGTGCCAGCTCTCTTGCAGGTGAATTTTGTTTCTTAACCTGACCATAAATTGAGGTGTTCTGATGCTGAGATGTTCTGATTTGGGGGCTATTTCACCATGATGGACTAGCTACAGTGTTGAGGTCATGTCACTTCATTACTTGCCTGGCTGGTTTAGGTCATGAATTTGTCAGAAGATCTGAATGCAAAGGATTATTTTCTATGGTTTCTTTTTACTTTTTGAGCATCGGTGTATAATTGATTTATTATGAAAACATAACACAGGAACAAACCGATAATTATGTAATCTATACCATGAAATTCCCCTCACAGCTGGGTATTTAAACATGCAGGTACATTGTTTTGTTTTACTTTTTATGATATATTTTTGTAACCACACACCACAGAGTAGAAGATGATGTTTAGCAAGTTACACATCAAGGTTCGTGGAGAATAAACGGTTCCAGGTGTTCGTGAAGACTTGATACAGAGAGACCAGTGTGGTGACGTTGTGGGAGGTGTGTCACTTTCCATGTGGGCCTAAATATGATGGTGACAAGGTTTGGTGTGAACTGTAAATTATGCACATTGCTGTGATGATTATATAAACTGAAAGAGGTAAAAATCAAGGATATGATCTCTCTTCTTTTTTTTTTTTTTTTTCTTCAAGTTTTACCATGATATAAAGCAGTTGCAATTCATGAGAGCTTTTTGATATCCAATGCTTTATCTTATTCAGGTAACAAAATATCCAATTTTTGACATCCTTTGTCTGCTTTCTTTGTACAGCAGAAGGACCCAAAGCACCCTCACAGCCATCCACCCATGGTAACCAAGAATCAGAAAGTAAACCAGAACTGTCGTCAAAAACGTCAAGGACCCAGCGATACAGCAGTTCTTCAACAGAGTCTATACCCTGGTCCCCAGGAAGTGGATACCCTCTGAAGCGCTACGTGGAGGGCAGTGATGGGGTGGCACCAGCACCAGTGCTGCCCAGCGTGGAAAGTCGCCGCAGCAAGCGTAACATAAGCTGTGAGAGCAGCAAGGAAGAGGAGAAGCGAGAGACAGCCGCTCACCCTAAGTCCCCCAGCACACGCGTCAAGGACAAATCCCGAGGTGCCAAGACGCCCAGGCTGCATTCTCCTCCTCCCGGTGATGAGGACTTTGAATGCCGCAGGTGTGTGTGTGTGTGTGTGTGTCTGTGTGTGAGTGTATACGCGTGCGCCTGAACGCATGTTTGTGTTTGTGCGTGTACATACGTGCGTGTGTGTGTTTAGTGTGTGTGCATGCATGCGTGCGTGCATGCGTGCATGTGTGTGTGTGTGCGTAAAAAAGAGAGGGTGTGTGCCTTTATTACTGGTAATGTGTGTACATGTTTGTGTATGGACTTGTACATATGGGCATATGTTTGTGTGTATTTGTATTTGTATTTCTTTTTATCACAACAGATTTCTCTGTGTGAAATTCGGGCTGCTCTCCCCAGGGAGAGCGCATCGTTACACTACAGTGCCACCCATTTTTTTTGTATTTTTTCCTGCATGCAGTTTTATTTGTTTTTTCTGTCAAAGTGGATTTTTCTACAGAATTTTGCCAGGAACAACCCTTTTGTTGCCGTGGGTTCTTTTACGTGCGCTAAATGCATGCTGCACACGGGACCTCAGTTTATCATCTCATCCGAATGACTAGCGTCCAGACCACCACTCAAGGTCTAGTGGAGTGGGAGAAAATATCGGCGGCTGAGCCGTGATTTGAACCAGTGTGCTCAGATTCTCTCACTTCCTAGGTGGACACAATACCTCTAGGCCATCACTCCATGTATGCTTATGTATATCTGTGTGAATGTATGTAAGTATGTATGTGTGTGTTACCAAATATGTGTCACACTTATACACCACATCATTTCAAAGCTGCCTTGAGTTAGTGGCAAATTCTGACTGGCTTTGTCTTTTAGAGGATTTGCGGTCTTGAAATGGCCTACGGTGTGTGGCAGAACTATTAGTGCCATGCTTTGCTATTGTGGCATTTTAGCAGTTCACTCTGTCATTGCCATTTTTGTTACAGATCTTCAGGATCACAAGTTGTTTCTGATGATGAGAATGACTTGAACATGACTGTCAGTTCTGAGGTAAGTCTTGCATGTGTAGCCACTGCTCTTTATATTATATGTATGTTTGCTTTTGTTTTTTTGTGTGACTTTTCTGGTGGGAGATATGGGCGTATGTGTGTGTGCTTGTACAAGTAAGTGATCATCTCTGTGAGTGTGTGTGTTTGTGTGTGTGTGTGTGCCATGGAAGCTGCGATACGTAGACTAGAAATGAGTGTGTGGAGGAGGGGGGTAGAGGAGGTGCAGGGTAATGTGTGTGGTGTGTGTGTGTGTGTGTGTGTTGGAGCTCATGTATGTTTATATGTATTTGACTGTGCTTTCATATCTGTGAAACTGCATGTTTGGTGCATATCTGTTATGCATGTGTGGGTGTATGTGTGAATGTGTGTCTTCATGTTTTACATTTATTTGCTTATTTATCATCATTGTTGTCTTTTTTTTTTTGTCTTTTTTTTATTATTATTATTATTACTACTACCTTTTTTTTTCTTTTTTTTTTCTCAAGGCCTGACTAAGCGCGTTGGGTTACTCTGCTGGTCAGGCATCTGCTTGGCAGATGTGGTGTAGCGTATATGGTTTTGTCCGAACGCAGTGACGCCTCCTTGAGCTACTTAAACTGAAACTGAAACTGTGACTTTTCTTCAGTGATGTTTACATGGCTCATTTGCAGTTGACAGGGATATAGGCAACATGATTCAGTTTGATGAGGGGAATATCAGCATGAAAGTAGACAAAAATGTCAATGAGTGGACACGCTGATTACTTTTCATGCGACCATTGTTTGCAGGAGAACTATCACTCCTGTGGGGATGCAGAGAACCAAGAGGACAGTCACTCTGGTTCCCTTGGGGAGGGAAGTATGATGGTGGAGATTCTGGAATCAGAGGTCTGTTGCTTCTCCTCCTCCTCCTCCTCCTCCTCCTCCTCTTCCTCCTCCTCCTCTTCTTATCATCCTCCTCCTTCTTCTTCTCCTCCTCCTCCTCCTTCTTCTTCTTCTTCTTCTTCTTCTTCTTCTTCTTCTCCTTCTCCTCCTCTTCCTCCTCCTCTTCTTCTTCTTTTTCTTCATCTTCTTCCTCTTCCTGTTCTCTGTATCTGTGGATGGTATGTTCGATGATTCATTGATCTGATTTTCTTGTAAGCTTTTCATATAGTTTTTGCTGTTGGTGTGTCTGTATGTTTGTATGTTTACACGGGTTCAAAAAGATGTTAGTAACAGCCTTTAAAACTGTCCTGGGATGTGATGAAACAAAACTGATATGTAATGAAACAAAACTGATAATAAAAGCACTTCTTCCTTCTTCTTCTTCTTCTGCGTTCACTCGTATGCACACGAGTGGGCTTTTACGTGTATGACCGTTTTTACCCCACCATGTAGGCAGCCATACTCCGTTTTCAGGGGTGTGCATGCTGGGTATGTTCTTGTTTCCATAACCTACCGAACGCTGACATGGATTACAGGATCTTTAACGTGCGTATTTGATCTTCTGCTTGCATATAGACACGAAGGGGGTTCAGGCACTAGCAGGTCTGCACATATGTTGACCTGGGAGATCGTAAAAATCTCCACCCTTTACCCACCAGGCGCCGTCACCGTGATTCGAACCCGGGACCCTCAGATTGACAGTCCAACGCTTTAACCACTCGGCTATTGCGTTCGTCAGCACTTCTTCCATCCACAGTCACCTTTTGAACAGGCCATGGAATCAGAATGAGCAGCACTGAAAGGACACAAAAGAAGGGAAGCTAAAGAAAATGAAGAGGAGGAAAGAACACAGCCAAAGTAATGTGTGCAGACAGAATCTCTGATGTATGCAGATTTAATGTTTGTTTCATGTATGTAAAGGTGACCAAAAATATCCTGTAACAAGATGATATGCTTTACAGTGCCCTTTTTTTAAAAAAAAAGAAAAGAAAAAGAAGAAAATTATTGAGTTTTATTAAGCGTGGATCACACTTAAACTTTGAAGGCTTTTCGTTCCTTTTTTATGTTTGTTTTGTGCATCATTAATATATACTAACTGAGTCTTTATTATGGATGTGTGACATCTGGAGTGTGAAACTGTGATGTGTTCAGGTTGAATCTCTGAAGGAACGACTGGATCAGACCCAGTCAGAGCTGGTCAAGATGCATGAGACCAACATCGACCTCAAGACTCGCCTACAGAAGGAAACAGCACAGGTTTGTGTGTCCACCCCTTCTGCCTCTGTTTTACATGGGTCCACGTGCACTGAATCATTTGTTTTGTCCCTTTTGTTTTATTCCTATATCTTTCTCAGCAGATTTTGAAATGACAATTTTTTTTTTCTTCCAGTTTTGATACAGTCTTATCCCAGAAACAGAAATTCTTAGAATGTGGAAGTTGTCTGTGCAGAGAGATAGTCAAAATCAAGAGTAAAAGGTTTTTTTTGTTTTTTTGTTTTTTGTTTTTTTGTTTTTAATCTGCCATTCCTGAAATACTTCAAAGACAAAACTTACATTACATACCACTTTACTCAAACGTCACCCTTGAAGTAGAAATACCAAGCAGACTGACCACTAAGAATGGTCCCTGTCAGAAGCCTAAACCACGCAAAGTTTAGTGACAGTACATTCCTGTCTATGGCACCAGTTGTACCAGATGGTGATATTTTCATCTGTCTTTATTGAAACGCTGTCACATCAGCAGAAAATGTGTATGTACCCTTTGTTTAGATGGTTGCACAAAGTTTGCATCAATACACAAAAGTTAAATGCATGCTGGGGAGAACATTGACTTGACATAAAATGCACTCTTCAAAATTCACAAATGTGGTCAGTATTGTCCAACCCACAAATCGAGTACAGCACTCGCTATGGACATGAATCCTTACCATCTCACTATTAATATTTTTGCTGGTGTTTTTTCATCTGTGTGTTTGAAAGTAATTGTTTTTCTCTTTACCATGCCACATTTCGCTGTGGACAAACCTGGTGGGTTACAAAAGAGTGACGTATGTCTGCAGATCACAGACAGTGGCTATGGCAGTGGACGATGGAGTCAGTCATCATCCACCCAACAGGGTGATGCTTCCCAGGTAAATCTGCTGTCTGGATCTCACCTTGCTGTCTGCTGACAGACTGCATGTTCAGAAAACGACTGCAGCTGTTCTCTGGTTCTTTATCTGCTGCACATGTGATCCTGTGCAGCCAGTCTCTGTGATCCCATGACCATGTGTGTGTGTGTGTGTGTATATGTGTGTGTGTTTGTGTGCATGCGCATTCATGTGTGTAAGAGAGAGAAGTAATGTGTGTGTGTGTTTGTGTTTTGCACTTTGTTGGTTTTTTTATCTTAAGTGAAGGAAGTTGTACTTCTTTGAGTATCTTAGGCAAAGAAACTCTCTTTAATGCCTTCTCTCTCTCTCTCTCTCTCTCTCTCTCTCTCTCTCTCTCTCTCTCTCTCTCTCTCTCTCTCGACTTGGGTTTGGATATGTCTGGTTGCAACAATGCGTTGGTTGTGAGCAAACATTTTTGTCATTATTTAAGCAAAGAATGAAAGATATATTTATGCAGGAGTGGGACGAGTCAGTAATGTCTAAAGATATATATCATAACTACAGACTGTTTAAAACTGGTTTTCAGTGTGAGCAATATTTTGAATATGTGGATAAAAAGTGTTTTAGGGACTGTTTGGTAAAATTACGGCTTGGTTTCCTCCCAATAAATGGATCATTTTTTAGAAGAACATTCAAATGTAATTCAAATTACACATGTAAACGTTGTAATGTAATCGAGATGAAAACCATTTTATAAACAATTGTGTCCTTTACAGTGACCTGCGGCAAAAACATCTGAACTCTGAAGGTCAATCGTATGTTCACTTACAGTATTCGTAAACTATGCATTTATATATTTAATGCCCTGAAGATACGACAGGAATTCTGTGACAACAATGATGAAAGTTAGAATTAATTTACTATGCACGAGAAGCACTTTTGTTCTACATGTTAAGTTAGTACGTATTTTACATTTTGTTGTGGCTGAATGAGCACCATATTGTGTACTTTTGACCTCTTTCTAGGGGCCGGAGGCCTGGAGATTAAAGTTTTGTTCTTGTTCTTGTTCTTGTTCTCTCTCTCTCTCATTCATTTATTGTGTGTTTGTGTTTTGCATGTTGTTGTTTTTTTAGTGAAGGAAGTTGTACTTCTTTAAGTATCTTATCACACGGCAAAGAAACTCCCATTAATGCGCTCTCTCTCTCTCTCTCTCTCTCTCTCTCTCTCTCTTATGACTTTATGTAGTACATGTATTGTGTAGTGTAGACCCTGTTCAGGGTGGGAACTGGATGTAAAAAAAAAAAGTAAAAAATAAAAATTAAAAAAAAGCTCGCCAGTGCTTATCTATTATCCTTGAAAATGAAAAATTTTATATTATCTTGCCTTGCCTTGTCTTGTCTTGTCTTGTCTTGTCTTGTCTCTCATTCATTTATTCATTCATTGCTTCATTCACTCTCTGTGGCTGCAGACACTGAAGCGGCAGCTGAAGGAATCCAGGGACGTGGTGCAGAAGCAACGTGTGGAGATCGAGTCGCTCAAGTCTAAGCTGGACATGTCAGTGTCCAAGCTGACCGGCACAGAGAAGGCACTGTCCGAGGCCCTCAGGGACTGCAAGCAGGAAAAGGACAAGTTCCTTAAGATGTCCTCAGAGTGGAACAGGCGTATCAGAACACTGGAAACACAAGTGAGGCTGTTTCTATGTTTTGTTTTTGTTGTAGTGACTTTTTCTTCTGCGTTCACTCGTATGCGCACGAGTGGGCTTTTACGTGTATGACCGTTTTTACCCCACCATGTAGGCAGCCGTACTCCGTTTTCGGGGGTGTGCATGCTGGGTATGTTCTTGTTTCCATAACCCACCGAACGCTGACATGGATTACAGGATCTTTAACGTGCGTATTTGATCTTCTGCTTGCATATACACACGAAGGGGGTTCAGGCACTAGCAGGTCTGCACATATGTTGACCTGGGAGATCGTAAAAATCTCCACCCTTTACCCACCAGGCGCCGTCACCGTGATTCGAACCCGGGACCCTCAGATTGACAGTCCAACGCTTTAACCACTCGGCTGTTGCACCCGTCGTTGTTGTAGTGACAAGTTCCTTAACTCATTCTACCCCACAGCAAAATGCCTGCTACACCTCCCCTGGACCAGCACTACATGAGACCACAGCAGAAAAAAAAAAAGGGTGGTTCACTAAAACAGCGAAAATCAATGGAAAATTGTTGTTTTAATCAGTCAAAAAGAGCTTCATTTTCATACATCTGGAATCAGTAAACGGTTGAGTTTAGAATACCAACTATACTGAACAAAAATGAACGAAATTAGAACAGTGTGTTGGTAAGAGAACACTCATGGCTGGTCCACAGAGGAAGGAATATGGTACAAGTTATGTTGTACTTGGAGTAGAATGAGTTAAGATGTCCTCGGAGTGGAACAGGTGTATCCGAACACTGGAAGCACAAGTATGGGTGGGGTTTTTTTGGGGTTTTTTTCCATGTTATGCTGAGTGTTGTTAGAAACAGGTTTCCTAAAATGAAAGTTAATCGTGTGGTTTTGTGTGTGTGTGTGGAAGTGTCTATGTCTGTATGTGTTGCTATGTGTGTCTGTATGCATGCGCACACATGCTTATGTGTGCACACACATATCATAGCAGCTTTTGAGGAAAGCTTGTGCTTACAATTTTAAACACA
Organism: Babylonia areolata; assembly: GCF_041734735.1. Classification (NCBI taxonomy): domain Eukaryota; kingdom Metazoa; phylum Mollusca; class Gastropoda; order Neogastropoda; family Buccinidae; genus Babylonia; species Babylonia areolata. The sequence goes on along the minus strand of NC_134876.1, from coordinate 14,647,804 downwards.
AAAAGGAACTACATTGATTGCATTTTGATTAGTGTTTTGAGCATAATGACTCATGTAACTTGATAGTGCTATCAAGTGCTTCATAGAAAAAAAGTAAGAATTGTGATGATAATAATAATAACTGGACATTTACCAGTGCTTTCCTCATTGCACAAAGCGCTTTGCAATCCACACACACACGCATGCAAGACACTCTCAGTCCTCAACTCACTATCTTGCACAATAACCATACATATGTGCATGCAAACTCATATGTATAATGCAAACATACGTACGTACATACTTACTTACATGCATGCATGCATGCATCCATCCATCCATCCATCCATCCATACAAACATACATTGGACACACACACCAATACAGCATGCATGAGAGAGGGTCAAGAGGAAATGCTGCTGGAAGAGGAAAGTCTTGAGGTTAGATTTAAAGGAAGGCAGTGAGGGGCTGTGACGGACGTGGTGAGGCAAAGAGTTCCATATTTAAACAGCAGATGATGAAAAGGCTCGACCACCATGCTGTTCTCTTTTGTATTTTGGGATGCAAGAAGGTTCTATCATCAGCAGTAGAACGAAGAGAACAGGTGGGTACATGGATCTGAAAGATGTCGGAGAGGTATCGGGGTGCAGTTCCAGTCTGCTTATGAAAAAACCATAATGCAAGGTCCTTGTTTTCCACAAAAAGAATTCTGTATGCCTGATTGAAGAAGCATAAAGTCTTTGTTCCCCACAATAAGAATTCTGCACACCTCATGTAAGAAGCGTAAGGTCTTTGTTTTCCACAATAAGAATTCTGTATGCCTCATGGAAAAAGCATAAGGTGTTTGTTTTTTACAATCAGAATTCTGTAAGCCTCTTGGAAGAAGCATAAGATCTTTGTTCCCCACAATAAGAATTCTGTACACCTGTTGGAAGAAGCACAAGGTCTTTGTTTTCCACAGTCAGAATTCTGTATGCCTCATGAAAGAAGCATAACATTGACGACAACTGTGTCCTCACACCAGTCTGTGGAACGCTGTGCAGGTGAAGGACAGCAGCCACAAGCAGGAGCGCATCAGGGAGAGCCTGCTGACCAAGGAGCGGGAGGTGCGTCGCCTGGAGGCGGAGAACAAGCAACAACAACAGAAGGCCCGGGAGCAGGAGCGGGAGATCCTGAAGCTGAAGGCTGTGGAGCACCAGTACAACCAGCTGAACGAGCAGCTGGACAACAGGGACAGGGACCTGCACCACGCCCACCTCCAGCTCCATGACAAGGACTCCATGATGGACAAGGTCAGGGAGCAGTTTGAGCAGCAGGTCAGGGACATGGAGAGCGAGTTCAGCCGGGAGCGGGAGGACCTGGAGAGCCACCTGGAGGAGGTGAAGAAACAGCTCCACTCGGTGGAGGAGCGTCAGCGCGGCATGGCAGGCAGCATGAGCAGCAACCTGTCAGACCTGCTGAAGGAAAAGGACGACATCATCGCCCAGCTGGAGGAACAGCTGATCGAACATGACACCAAGATGGTGGACATGCAGGAGGAGCTGCAGGCAGAAATGGGAGAGAACTCTGACCTGGCTCACAGCCTAGAGATCCTGCAAGAGGAGAAGCAGAAGCTGCAGGAGCGGGTGGCGTCCATGGAAAGGCAAGTGCTGTCCCTGCAGGGTCAGGTGTGTGACATGGAGAAGGACAACACGGCCCTGCGACTCAAGGTGGACAAGCTGCAGCAGGACCCGGGGCAGGGGAAGACATCTACCTCCTCCACCTCCTCCTCCTCCTCCTCCTCCTCTGACCCTGAAAAACTACAGCTGGAGAAGACAGTGCAGGACTTGAACACACAGATACAGGGCCTGCAGATGAAACTGATGGAGAAATTAGGAGACCTGGACGACCCGCCCACAGCGTCAGGTCAGGATGACGCTCTATGCAACCTGCTTCTTCTGGAGTCTGACCTCAAGGAGGTCAACAGCCTGATCCCTCAGCTGCAGAACTGCCTCCACAGCCACATGTCCTCACTGAGGGGGGAAGCCAAACAAGAAGCTTCTTGCCTTGTGGAGATGGTGAGGGAGATAGGTCAGAAGTGCATGCTTCTCCAAGGGTCTCTTCAGGAAAGTTCTCATCGCTTACTTCCAGATGACTCTGGTGCTGACTACCATCACACCATCACAGCCACCGCATCCTCCAGTAGTTCAGCCATCCTGGAAGAGTACTGTGGCCTGAAGACTAAGTATGACCGCGTGGTGGCAGAGGTGAAAAAGTTGAAGAAGGAGGTGAATGAGCTGTACACTTCCTATGGGAACCTGGAAAAGGAGGACAAACAACGACAAGAAACTGTCAAGATCATGGAGCAGTCATACAGTGACCAGGTGAGTAAGGAGTAGGCATTCTTTCATTTCTTGCCCTGTGGGTTGGGCACTGATAGAATAGACCCACTGCCCTGCCATGCATGTCGTAAGAGGCGACTAAGGCAGGACCACCTCGCCTGGAGGATAAAGGGGTTTTCGTAGGGTTAACTACCATGCCAGTAAAAAAGACCAGTTACAGAAGCATCGACGACAAAGAACCAAAACATTCACCTGGGCAAGGAAGGGTCTCCATCCTGGAGACTTATGACGCGGTGCAGTGAAAGCCAAAAGGAAGCTGCGAGGCTGACTCCCCTTCTGGAGGAAGAGAGGCCGGCCTCGCAACAGCTGGAGGCGAGATACCGAGGCAGAGCTGAAGCAGCAAGGGACCAACTGGACTGGAATGGCCAAAACAGAGTGCGATGGCGAGGGGTCGTCGATGGCCTATGCTCCACCAGGAGCGATGGGCAAAATGAAAAATGAATTCTTTCATTTCTAATCACTGTTTTGTTTTCTTGTGTTTTGTCTTTTGTCCACATGTCCTTGTTGCTGTACAATCTTCCCTTCTTCCAGAGGGTAGGTGGGATGGTGTGGGGAGATATCACCTGCTTTTTGTTTCATCAGCTGATAGGTGATGTTTGTAAAACTCCTCTGTCACAACAGATTTCTGAGTATGAGATTCAGGCTGCTTTCCTTCCAGGAGAGTGCTAAGTTCTGTTACGTGTATCATCCCAGCCCAGTCCCTCACACAGTGTTGTTTATGTGTTTGCTTCTGCCTTTGTTGTGTCTTTCTTATTTCTGATTTTTTTTTTTTTTTTTTTTTACGTCTGCATCATCATGAATATTTTGCATCATGTTATGGGCTGCTTAATGACTTGTAGATTTTCTGTTTGTTTTATTTCTGTAGGTTTGTCTGTCCTTCACTTACCTCCTCTCCCTCTCTACCACACTTTCTCTCTGTCTTTCACTGTCTATCTGCCTCTCTCTCTGTGTCTTCTCTCTCCTCTTCCTTTATCTCGCTGTGTGTCTCTGTCTGCCTCTCCCTGTCTCTTCTGTTTGAACATTTTACCTATCTTTACATAACAAAATAATGAATATTTGCATACAGGTGAAGAACCTGGGGCAGAGAGTTGATGGTCTGACCAAACAGCTGGCCACATACCACTCTGGAAACATCCAGCCAGCCAAGAAGGCTTCAGTGACATTCTCCACACAGCAAGATACAGACACTGAGCAGATGCTGTGTCAGATAGAGGGCAGAGTCCAGGCGATGGAACAGACTCTGGCTGAGGCACCTTCTTCCCCAGCCCGTAGGTACTCTGTTCAGTCAGGTCAAGAGAGCTCAGGGGTGGCGTCAAGGCTGCAGGAAATGCGTCATCAGCTGGACAACATCAATAGTAACTTGAAAGACATCCTCAAAGACCTTTCCAAGTCTGATACAAGACTTGTAAGTGACTACCAAGATCTGGCATCAAGATTAGATGAGTGTGGTGGTAAACTCATTCGTCTGACCCGCACATCTCTGAAAGAGTGAAGTCATCACCTGGAAAGATGGAAGGTGAGGGAGGAGATCAGAGCAGTGCTGGTCTGGCCTCCAGCATGGGCCAGTGTCTGCAGACTGTCATGGACAGACTGCAGGAAATTGGGGAACAGCTGGACTGCTTAGAGGATCACGACGATGACAGTGATGATGACGATGAAGAAGCGACAAGTGTAGAGGAAGTGCGTGACCACCTTGCCAGTCTTTGTGAGTTTGTCAAGCAGCATGCCACACTGTCAGCCCTGGACTGGCGCGTCCTGCAGCTGGTCACTGCCCAGAAAGCGGTCATCACCAGGGACAGGCTGCAGGCGGGGCACTGCACAGCGCCAACTCCATGAACAAACTTCAGGCCTACGCTGACCGTCTTTCACTGGAAGCTCTTGTGTTAGTGGAGATGGCTCACCTTATGGAGAAGAAGAGCTCGGAGAATGTGCAAGATCCCATGTTGCGTGAAGTGGCCTTGCTGAACTCCAAGGTGCTGTCGCTTCACCAGAAACTGGACCAGGAAATGACCACCATGAATGTGACAGAAGCCAGTGCAGATGTGCTTCGAGTGCAGGCAGACATCATTGCAGAAAAGATCATGGTGGAAGGTGATCTGTGTTCCACTACCATCTCTGCCAGCCAGAAGCCGAGAGAAGAAGCCACAAAGGAGGACTCATCAAATACTGCTGAGCCCAAAGTGCTGGCTGCTGAAGCTATCATGCGATCTCAGGTGGATGCCTACATTGGCCACCATCTTGATCCTAGCTGTGATGAACTGTGGACCTCACCAAGCTACCTCACTACACGGTCCCTGGTTCAGGGAGAGCTGACCTGTGCCCTGTCCTTGCTCAAACAGCAGTTCACAGACTGTGCACACCTTTCATCATCAGCCACTGGAGTCAGGGACGTGTACCTCCAGAGGTTAAAGGACCGACACAGGGCAGTGATGGAGGTGGCGGAGGTCTACGAACAGAAGATGACCCAGGCCTTCGCTGCCATCATCTTCAGAGACAGCGAGGACCTGACCATCATGGAGGGTTCTGACAGCATCCTAGACACTGTGTGCTCTGAGATCTCCTCCGTCATGGAGCAACACATCCAGCAGTGCAAGGTGAAGGTGCGCTCTGCCCACGACACACTGACCGCACAGCGCTGGGACACGATGGTCAACCAGCTCCGTGAGGACCGTGACCGGGTCCTGGCCGGTATCCGTCGGCAACATGCGGCCCTGGCCCGCTGCCCTGGCAGTGAGAGGAAGGTGGAGATCCCCTGCCAGTCCCTGGACAGCTCCATCAGCAGCTTCGGGGAGATCATGTCCCTGCGCTCCACCCTCTCCACACACCTCCACTGCCTCCTGGAGCAGCTGAAGACAGGGGACTCTGGCCTGGTGCAGGTCATGGAGGAGGAAGAGGAGGAGGAGGAGGGTCAGCAGATACTGCAGCAGCGGCTGTGCTCCTTTGTGCATGGCCTGGCTGAAGCCTTGCAGGAACAGGCTGAAGGCAGACAGACCCAAGTCCAGCACATGCTCACAGGTGAGTGGGGGTACCTGGTGCTCTGGCTCTGTTGTGGTTCAGGTAATGCTAAATGATATTGGGGTTGACGTCGATTTATGCCACATGTTGCCTGAGCTTTTTTTTGTTTGTTGACTTTTAGCTGGTTTTTCACTCTAAAGGTGGGTGCACATGCTCATACTCTCACACACGTACACACACACACACACACACACACACACGCAAACACACACGCACGCGATTGTAAGGATGCAATGATGCACTCACATAAAATAATATATACACACCTGTTATTATGAATTATCACAATCCTCGTCTGTGTGTTGTGGTAATACCTGGACGTTTTGGATAAGAAAAAGATTAATGAAGGTTACAATTACGGAAGTACATTCTTTATTGTTCCATAATGTTTTGATATCTTATTCCACTGCAGCTTGCACCAGTGATAACCATTTCAACTGTCTGAATTCCCCCCCACCCCCACCCCCCCTGTCCCCCCCCTCTCTCTCTCTCTCTCTCCACCATACAGAAAAAACCATCACGGCAGCATCCATTCCCAACATTCCACACCCAAAGATGGCTTCCCCGTACACCGAAACGCTGACCAGAGAGGCGGTGTTCGCTGCTCAGACAACCTTCATGATCTGCAAGCTCAAACTCCTTCACGAACAAGAGATGGAGGTGCTCAAAATGGCTCACCCCACTCGCCGCTACAAACCTCGGCAGTCGATGGCGGACAGTCAGGTGGTGAGCAGGGACGTGAGTCAGGTGTTGAGGCCTCTGGGGGAGGTGGTGCACACCCAGCACGTCAACGAAATGGAGACACTGCATGTGCTGGCCTCCCAGGTGGGCAGACTGAGGGGCGTGGTGGGTCAGCAGGACTGGCGGCAGGTGGAGGAGCAGGTGCGGCAGCTGGAGGGGAAGGTGGGGGAGGAGGTGAGGCTGGCGGAGGAGAGACTCCAGGTGCATGTCAACCTGTTCAGGGAGGAGCAGAAAAAGGTCAGTCTGGTTGGTGGTGGTGGTAGTGGTCAGGGTGATCATGTCATTTGAAAAAAAAATTGAATTGTTTTCAGTATGGAATACCCCAGAAAATGGAGTATGGCTGCCTATGTGGCAGGGTAAAAACGGTCATGCCGGTAAAAGCCCACTCATGTACATATGAGTGAACGTAGAAGCTGCAGCCCACAAACGAAGAAGACAATATGGAATTTACACAATTATGAATTGAACAAGAAGAGTTATAAATACACATGTGTGCACACACACATCACTTTCACAACGGAATGGGAGGGGAGGGGAGCGTAACAATAACAAAAACATACATCCATTTATACAGTTTATACATGTAATATTTCTGTTATATGCGGACACATATGACTGAAAATAAAAAGGAAGAAAAAAGGCCCCTTTATTTCAGATAGTTATGACATAACTGTGCAGTCAGCTTGGATATGTATCATCCATTCATCAGTGGCAGATTCAGTGGCCAATTTCATGTAAAGTAGTATAACTACAACTGATTTTAGCATTATGCTCTTCTAAGCACTACCTGTTTTGAATGCATCTTTTAAGATAATGTCCATATATCTGGTATTCGTTTGTCATATCGCACATGTGCATGCATGCATGCACACACATACCCACACGCATGCACACACGTGTGCATACACACACACACACACACACACACACACACACACACACGCGCGCGCGCACCCAAAGCATGTGCAGAAGTAAGCAAGGACCATTGTCTACTAATATATCATATGTTAGCATGATACATTTACCTGTGAATACTAGTCCAGCAAATGCAAGCTCTCAAGAGATTTTGCATTGACTTGAAAAATAAAAAAATGTTTCAAACAGAAAGATCCATTACCAACACTGTATATACCAGACCAATGCCACATGTTTTCTCATCATGCTTGTCACTCCCAACAGGTGGAACAGGTGTTCGAAGAGTGCCAGCAGGAGCGTGACCACTTTGAGGAGCTCTGTGCCGCCCTGGAGAAAGATCCATTACCAACAATGTAGCAGACAAATGCCACATGCTTTCTCATACTTGTCACTCCCAACAGGTGGAACAGGTGTTCGAAGAGTGCCAGCAGGAGCGCGACCACTTTGAGGAGCCCTGTGCCGCCCTGGAGAAAGATCCATTACCAACAATGTAGCAGACAAATGCCACATGCTTTCTCATGCTTGTCACTCCCAACAGGTGGAACAGGTGTTTGAAGAGTGCCAGCAGGAGCGCGACCACTTTGAGGAGCGCTGTGCCACCCTGGAGGTGGAGCTGCATTCCATCAGCCACGAGCACGACGACGAGGTGGAACGCATGCGGCAGGACGTGGCCACAGCGGTCAGCGCCATCCGCGCCAACGAGGGTCATCAGTCGGATGCACAGCTGAGCGATAGAGTGCAGCTGCTCACCAAACAGATGGCTCTACAGAAAGACATGCACATGGTAGATTTTTCAGCATCATACCTGCAGCAGTTTCAGCGTCACGCTCTTCATCGTCATATCTGCAGTAGTCTGTGATGAAATGGGTGCAGATTATATGTTTTATGAACTGGGATTTGTACAGGTTAAATGTTTCACTGTGGGTTATTTGGAGTGGGGGGAGGGGAGTTGGATTGCAGGGAGTGGGTTCAGAATATCAAGAACTGAGCTCACAAAATGGAAATAATGTTGATGTTGAAAAATCATATCTTGAAGAGAAAACTGTTTGAATTTTCAAAATTAGAAATAATCTGAAATTGTTGGAAAGTAGCGGACCTATTCATCCTTCAGATTACTGATTCTATTTACATGAGAATTGTAAGAAAATACCTATTGTTCAGGCCATAGAAACCTTGTCAGAAGATACAAGTGAAGGCTGTTGAAAGACAATATAGCAAATGTATTGCAGTAGGCTCCAAACAACTACCCTGTTAACAAAATGTTTTGATTGATCTCTGTGTGTGTGTGTGCGCGCGTTTGTGTGTGTGTGTGTGTGTGTGCAGCGGTTCCTGGAGCAGCTGAAGGGCCAGGTGTGTGGGGCAGACAAGGAGGCGGTGCTGGACCTTGTGGACAGACAACTGACAGACATCGGCAACAACACACAACTGGTACAGTCCTCTCTGTCACTGTCACTGGGTTTTCTGTGCTGTCACTGCCTGGAACTGTGCTGTGTAGATGATCTCTCTCTGCCTCTGTCTCTGTCTGTCTGTCTGTCTCTCTCTCTCTCTCTCTCTCTCTGGGTTTCAAATGTACGAATATGTATTTGTGAACTCAGGTTTGGGTATGCTTGGTATTTCCAAAATGTAGGTTTAGATAATGTATTTTTGCAAACTCTTCGCCAGCGTATGATAGATTGTAGATGGCAGAATTGGGAAAACCATATTCAGTTTAGTGAAAGGTTTGGTATATACAGGGGTTATGTTTCTACTCATTTAGTGAAGAATTATCTCTTGTTTAATATGGATAGACATCTCAGATTCATTTTGGCAAGATTTAGACTTGGTATATCGGAAATAAAAACTCACAGGTACCGATATAAAAATGTACATAATTCTGATCTCTTCTGTCCATTGTGTAAAGAGTCGATAGAAGATGAAGTACACTTTGTTTTGAAATGCCCCGTTTTGTGTGTTCTTCGTGAAAAATTTATCCCAAAGAAATATTATATATATCCATGTTCATTTC
>NC_134876.1:14491268-14636268 GCF_041734735.1 Babylonia areolata | reverse complement strand
TCAAGGCCTGACTAAGCGCGTTGGGTTACGCTGCTGGTCAGGCATCTGCTTGGCAGATGTGGTGTAGCGTGTATGGTTTGTCCGAACGCAGTGACGCCTCCTTGAGCTACTGAAACTGAAACTGAAACTGTGGATTTCTATCCACCTTGTCATGGTCATGGCATAGGAAGGTAGAGCCCAATCTTCTCCTTCCATGATTTTAAACTTCGCCAGCCAAAGTCAGGTATCCATTCACACCTGGGTGGAGTGAGAAAAATCACAGTAAATTTGCCTTTCCCAAGGACAGGACTAACTGTCTTTCGATATTACTGTTTGGTACAGAAACATTTCCAAGGCAGAAGTTGCAGCCCTTAACAGAATCGTAAAAACTGCCACCAAGATTACCAGGGCTGATCTACCTTCTCTAGAAGACATATATTATAAGCGGCTACTCAAAAAAGCAAAATCAGTCAGCCACGACGAATCACATACAGCTTTTGGGATTTTCAAGATGCTCCCCTCTGGTCGACGGTACAGAAGTATAAGGACAAAAACTAATCGCTTTGCCAATAGCTTTTTCCCCAAAGCAGTCAGTGCCCTGTCTCTCGAACCAATCCAGTGTGATAAATAGAATTGTGCAATCAAGAACCATCCACCTGAAGATCTAGTCATCAGCCCCATCCACATGTAATATGTGGCTTCTGTTCAAACGTGTGTGTGAGAGAGAGAGAGAGTGTGTGTGTGTGTGTGTGTGCATGAATGCATGTGTGTGTGTGTGTGTGTGTGTCTTCTGTTCAGAGTGTGTGTGTGTGAGAGAGAGAGAGAGAGAGAGTGTGTGCATGCATGCATGTGTGTGTGTGTGTAGTGCATGCATGTGTGAGTATGCACAAGTTTTTATATTCATATGCACTTGTATGTCTCCTAATTTCTTCTGTATCTGTGTTTGTGTATGATTTTCGATTTATGTTCATACCTTGTTATGCACTATCCCCCGCCCAATATTCCTTGTGACCCCGGTACACTTGGTGATAAAGACATATTCTGTTCTATATTCTATTCTGAGTCTGCCACGGTGCCTAAAGCATTGATGACAGAGGACTAAAACATGTTTTTGCAAATACAGCACATTGACATGCGGAAATTGGTGACTGTTTATATGTTTGAAGTGATAAATCAATGTTTGTGTAAGTAAATGAACCAACCTGTCAGTGTCAAAATGTATGAATGTTAGCATAAATGAACATCAAGTTTTGATCAGCATGATTTATGCAAGTTGAGAAAAACTCTCTCAAAGTCTTGAGATATCTCCAATGTTTACTGTATACAAGAACTTCATCACTTTTGTTGAACTTGATAATTATCTAATCTGGGCAACGATTTGTATGATCTATCACATGTGCCATCATTCCAATCAACAGTGCATGTGTTGTGTGTATCATTGTGTGAATGTGTGCAGCACAGTGTCATCATAGTGTTGTCTGTGACAGGAACTGGAGCTGCTGAAGAAAGAGAAAGATGAAGCCTTAGCTGAGGAGACACGCAACACCAAAGCTGGTGAGTGATCTGATGTGCTGACAAAACAAAACAAAAAAACCAACAACAAAAGCCACAAAAGACATCAACAATATCACTGTCTTTTGTCTGGTTTTGATATTGTTCCCAGCATGCACAAGTCTGTCAAAATATTTCAGCTTACATAGTTACTTACTAATGACAGGGTGGTTCAATAGATAACACAAGGCGGTTCACTAGATGCGCAAGGTGGGTCAGTAGATGCAGTGAATTCACATGGTGGTTCAGTGCATGCACAGGATGGTTTAATAGATGCATAGGGTGGTCGAATAGATGCCTAGGTTGTAGATGCACAGGGTGGTTTTGTAAATGCCCAGTGGTTCATTAGATGCACAGTGGTTGAATAGATGCACAGAGTGATTCAATGGGGTGCATGGGGTGGTCCTATCACACATGATGGTCAATCGATGCACTGGGTGGTAGATGAACAGAGGGTAGTTCAGTAGATGCACTGGGTGGTCCAGTAGATGCACATAGTGGTTCAATAGATGCACATGATGGTCAATAGATGCACTGGGTGGTCCAGTAGATGCACATAGTGGTTCAATAGATGCACATGATGGTCAATAGATGCACTGGGTGGTCCAGTAAATGCACATAGTGGTTCAATAGATGCACATGATGGTCAATAGATGCACTGGGTGGTAGATGAACAGAGAGTAGTTCAATAGATGCACATGATGGTCAATAGATGCACTGGGTGGTCCAGTAGATGCACATAGTGGTTCAATAGATGCACATGATGGTCAATAGATGCACTGGGTGGTCCAGTAGATGCACATAGTGGTTCAATAGATGCACATGATGGTCAATAGATGCACTGGGTGGTCCAGTAAATGCACATAGTGGTTCAATAGATGCACATGATGGTCAATAGATGCACTGGGTGGTAGATGAACAGAGAGTAGTTCAATAGATGCACATGATGGTCAATAGATGCACTGGGTGGTCCAGTAGATGCACATAGTGGTTCAATAGATGCACATGATGGTCAGTCGATGCACTGGGTGGTCCAGTAGATGCACATAGTGGTTCAATAGATGCACATGATGGTCAATAGATGCACTGGGTGGTCCAGTAGATGCACATAGTGGTTCAACAGATGCACATGATGGTCAATAGATGCACTGGGTGGTCCAGTAGATGCACATAGTGGTTCAATAGATGCACATGATGGTCAGTCGATGCACTGGGTGGTAGATGAACAGAGAGTAGTTCAATAGATGCACATGATGGTCAGTAGATGCACTGGGTGGTCCAGTAGATGCACATAGTGGTTCAATAGATGCACATGATGGTCAATCGATGCACTGGGTGGTCGATGAACAGCGAGTGGTTCAATTAGTGCATGTGATAGTCAGTGGATGCACTGGGTTGTAGATGAAGAGGGTGGTTCAATAAATGCACAGAGTGATCCTGTACCAGCTGGTCTTTAAGTCTTGCCCTGTATTCATCCAGCTGGAATCCAGTGAATGATCCGGATAGTTGTTCATGAGTGAAAGACAAACTTGTGTCATAAAAATGCATATTCTATCAACAGGTTCTCTTCTTTTTTTTCTTTTTTTTCTTTTTTTTTTTTTTTTTTGCTTCGATGTAAACCCTAAATACATTTGCCTGCAGTGCTATTGTTATTTTGATTATCTGTTATTTTTGTAACTAATGCTTTCTAACCTGTTCATGCAGCCCTGGATGCTATGCGGAAGGCGTATGAAGAAGAGTTACAGCAGGAACGAGCCAGATACCGGGATTGTCTTCTCACTATGTACAATGAGGACTTTGTCAATGAAATCAGACAACGGCACAGGTGAGAGAGATTGATTCTTTTCTTTTTTCGTTAAAGAAAAAGTCTTTAAGTGTATTATAGGCAAAATTAAAGTCCCAAAGTAAGCTGTTGAAATGGGGTATTTATTTTTTTTGTATAGATTGATCATTTTTGCCTTTTTTTTTTTTTCAAACATTTTATTTTGATTTTCCTAATGTTGACATTTACGTCAGAGTATCCAACAGCTGAACTATGTTTAAGCAGCAGATTTTTTTTTTAACAATTTGATATGGATTACACTTAGCACAATACTGAAACTGTTGTATCATTTGGTCTGCATTCATTGCTGTCAGTGATGTCTGTGTGTCTGCATTTTGTCATCGGTTACCTGGACAGTTTTGACACTGTTATAACATTTGGTATAGATTTAACACTGTTGTAATATTTGGTAAGGATTTATCACTGTCAGTGGTGACAAAAACGGAAACAGTTCTGATGCTGTTGTAACATTTGGTATGGATTCAACACTGTTGTAAACATTTGGTATGGAGTCAACACTGTTGTAAACATTTGGTATGGATTCATCACTGTCAGTGGTGACAAGAACGAAAAGAGTTCTGATGCTGTTGTAACATTTGGTATGGATTCAACACTGTTGTAAACATTTGGTATGGAGTCAACACTGTTGTAAACATTTGGTATGGATTCATCACTGTTGTAAACATTTGGTATGGATTCATCACTGTTGTAAACATTTGGTATGGATTCAACACTGTTGTAAACATTTGGTATGGATTCATCATTGTCATCATCATAGAAGTCCATCGTGAATGATAAAGATGTCAGTGACCCCACATATGAGAATGCAGCTTAAAGGCAGACATACAAATGCAGCTGCAATGTGGGCAGGCAATAGCAGATGATAGGTTTTGTCTTCTATCTTTAAGGGATTGATGTTTCTGGTTGAGGTCCTGGAGACACCTCTCCTCAAACACCAGAAATCCTTTGTATACAGCTGTAATGACTTGGTACTAATATAGCTGTTATGCTGTTATTAAAATGTGATCTTTTCATTTGCCTTTGTAGCTCCAGAACTGCCCCACAAGTCTACTGGATGCATTCTGACCCTATAAGGATAAAACCTTTCTTTTGAATGTCACTGTCTTCCTGCCACAAGTCAGTCTGGGCATCCCCTTTTTGCTGTTAACACCCCTTCCCAGATTATGTAATTGATAGCTGCCTTCTGCCAAGAATATTCAAATACCAACTTTATGAATTTGAAGAGAAGACAGCCGAAAGAGACAGAGCTATATCTTTGTAGGTTTTGATTGAATGTCAGTATGATAACAGCCAGTCACCTGTCAGTAATAATAGGCAGAGTTTTTGATTGATTGATTGATGTGGATACTTATATAGCGCCTATCCTCGGTCAGAGACCAAGCTCTAAGCACTTTACATACACGGGGACATTTGCACCACAGGCTGCCTACCTGGGTAGAGCCGACTGACGGCTGCCACTGGGCGCTCATCATTCGTTTCCTGTGTCATTCAATCAGATTTCAGACGCACACACATACACACTCAGACAGACATGTAACATTTTACGTGTATGACCGTGTTTTTTTTTTATTTACCCCGCCATGTAGGCAGCCATACTCCGTTATCGGGGGTGTGCGTGCTGGGTATATTCTTGTTTCCATAACCCACCGAACACTGACATGGATTACAGGATCTTTAACGTGCGTAATTGATCTTCTGCGTGCGCATACACACGAAGGGGGTTCAGGCACTAGCAGGTCTGCACATATGTTGACCTGGGAGATCGGAAAAATCTCCACCCTTTACCCACCAGGTGCACCGAGATTCGAACCCAGGACCCTCAGATTGAAAGTCCAGCGCTTTAACCATTCGGCTATTGCACCCGTCAGAGTTCTGACACTCTTAGGAGGTGTTCTGTTAGGAGGAAGGTGGCAGAATGGTGAAGACACATTTCTACCAGTACAGAGTCTGTTAGGGTCTGGGTTTCATTCCTGTCCTTGTCCTTTCTCCCAAGTTTGACAGAAAAAAATCAAACTGAGTGTCTAGTCATTCAGATGAGATGATAAACCAAGGTCCCGTCTGCAGCACACACTTGTTACTGAAAAAGACCCCACAGCAACAAAAGGGTTGCCCTACTCTGATATGTACTTTAATATATATATATATGCATGCACTCAAGGACTGACTTAGCGTGCTTGGTTATGCTGCAGGTCAGGCACCTGCCTAGCAGAAGTGGTGTAGTGTAAAAAGATTTGTCTGAATGCAGTGATGCCTCCTTGTGAAACTGAAACAGAGTTCTGACACTAAACAACAGGTCAGTATTACAGTGAAATAGTGTCATACTTTGTGTGTGTGTGTGTGTGTGTGTCAGAGCGGAGATGGAGAAGACGAAGGAAGAACTGAAGCAAGTGAAGGCCCACCACCTCAGCAAGTGTGAGGACCTGAAGGAGCTGGAGGTCAAGATGGCGCAGACCAAACAGGACCACGAGACCCACATCAACCAGCTGGTCATGAGGTCAGTGCCAGTCTGTAGACATGCCTACCGTTACTGAGGGCCTGTATTTGTCTGGAGAATTGATAAAATGGACAGGGTGTCCTGTGAATACAGATATTTGCTGCATGTCCTGGAAAATAAAAAATCTGATCATACCAATTTTTTCCAAGATATCTAGTGGGTACAAGTGTATCCTTTGATGGCTTTGCTTAAGACTCTTTGTTAAGACTTGCGGAAATGCTGACAAATATTACCGAAGTCACTTCGTGAAAAGGAAGAACTGTCCGATCAGTGTCAAAGTGTAAATAAAAGTAATTCTACATTTTTTCCATGTTTACAACCATTGCTTCTGGCTGTCAGATGACTGTTGTATATTTGCTGAGATGTTCTTGAAAATAATAACTCTGTACCCGATTCTGATGTGTGTTGCTCCTGAAAAGCAAATTTTGGGGTAGGCATGCCTGTGTCTGTCTTGTCTGTCCTCTGCAGGCTTCAGACAGGTCTTTTCTGATCTCACACATTCTTCTCTTTTTATGGGCAAAGAAGCTGCTTTGTGTGTGTGCTGTGCAACCAGCCTCCCAGCATAAAACATCTTCTGATTGACTGCTGGGATCTGCATGGAATCAGACACAGACGTTTTACAGTTTGCTCCATAAAGATCTTGTTCTGGGATGTTCCCTTTAGATATTTTTTTTTGTTCATTTCCTGAAAGGAATAATTTTTTTAGCTTGATATGATTTTATATGGATTGAGCAAGACCTGGATTGAACTGATCCTTTAATGCTGTTTTGACTGACTGTAGAATATTAACTTAAAAACTGGCAGGTGATCAGCCTTGAAATAGTACCTGTGCGGTCCACCTTTGCAATTGGCTGGGCTATAAACTTCTTCTTCTTCTTCTTCTTCTTCTGTGTTCATGGGCTGCAACTCCCACGTTCACTCATATATGTACACGAGTGGGCTTTTACGTGTATGACCGTTTTTACTCCGCCATGTAGGCAGCCATACTCTGTTTTCGGGAGTGCTGGGCTATAAACAAAGTGATTTGATTTGTTGCCTGTACACCATCTGTTCTGTGTACAATACTTTTTTCTTTTCTTTTTTCACGGTGTTTGATTCTGTTCATGTGATATGATTTAGTCCTTTATTGTTTTCTGTCTCCTGTCTTTCATCTGTTTAGGTCTGGTCACTGGAGACTGCTCTCTGTGCGGTTCACTTTTGATTATATCTAGTAAATACGATGCTATTAGTATTTGTAAGAATCTTTCGGATCTTTATATTTTTTTGTCTTTAGAGACAGATTGTTAAAATGTTTTCTTTAAGGTTATGTCTGGATTTCTAAAAGAGGTATTTTATGTTTCTATAAAGAGATTGTGGTGTTTTGTGTTACTTTTTTAATCACATGCAGTACCGGTATTTCATTTTTCTCTAACACATCAAAGCTTCAAACAAACTTTACTATATTACTTTAATGTATTGAAGTGTTTGCAGATTTTTCACATGTAGCCAATATTCAATTATTTTTGTAGTTGTGTCCAACAGATCCCAGCTGGCTTACACATGCTGTGGCCTCTGTGTGTGTGTGTGTGTGTGTGTGTGTGTGTGTGTGTGTGTGTGTCTGCAGCAATTCACAACTGGATGAGATGGTGAACCAGCAGATTGATCGTCTGAAAGACTTTGTGAAAAAGCGGTCATCAAGCACATCCTCCAGTAATTCCACCATGGAAGAGGAACTCTATGATGCCCAGGTAAGTTCACATGGTCTCACTATGATGCCCAGGTAAGTTCACATGGTCTCACTATGATGCCCAGGTAAGTTCACATGGTCTCACTATGATGCCCAGGTAAGTTCACATGGTCTCACTATGATGCCCAGGTAAGTTCACATGGTCTTACTATGATGCCCAGGTAAGTTCACATGGTCTCACTATGATGCCCAGGTAAGTTCACATGGTCTCACTATGATGCCCAGGTAAGTTCACATGGTCTCACTATGATGCCCAGGTAAGTTCACATGGTCTTACTATGATGCCCAGGTAAGTTCACATGGTCTCACTATGATGCCCAGGTAAGTTCACATGGTCTCACTATGATGCCCAGGTAAGTTCACATGGTCTCACTATGATGCCCAGGTAAGTTCACATGGTCTCACTATGACGCCCAGGTAAGTTCACACAGTCACCTATGGACTGCCGACACTGTGACCACAAGAGACAAACCCAGGTGTGGCTGTGTATGGGGACAGGGAATAAGTGGTGTGGGAGTCATGCCACTGAAACAGTGCAGATGATGATGTGCAGATAAAGAAAAAAAAAAGGTTCAGATGATCACAGCTCTAGCACTGGGTGAAACAGTACCCATGGGACAAGAATTTCAGATCACTTTTGTTGTGGAATCTTTATAGTCGATTCAGCATGGTATCATACTTGCAGTTCCAAAGTAGATGGTGGTTAACAGTCACGGCAAGACCTGATTATTTGACAGTTTTAAGCCCCCAGTTTCTCTTCCTGTTTCTGTCTCTCATCTGACTGGGTGTTTGATAATTTTGTCCTTTACATATGTCATAATAAATATTTTAAAAGAGTGGCAGTAAAAGAGATTGGGGGGGGGGGGGGACAGTTCCCAATATGCAAAAGTTACATGTTGCACATATCAGAAATATGAGGAATTGTACTCAGTTGTAAGTGATTTCAAGGAGTGCTTCAACAGCTGGACAACAGAGGGCAGTGTGCAGACAGAGAACTGCTGATGCTGCCATCTGTGTGCAGATCACCATTCGGGTCAAGGACACGGAGTTGCAGAAGCTGAGGTCACAGGTCAAGCACTTTGAAGACAGTTTACACCGCACCACAGAGGTAAACTGTCGTTATCAGTTATTGTTCTTTTGTTTTTTAACTTGTCGAGTAAACAGGATATTTCTTTCCTTGTCAACACATGCTTTTCTCTTTGTCAAGTAAACAGTTTTACATTTTGATCATGAAAGCTGTTCTGGTTTGCATGTCTGTGAGGGGGAAGGCCCACAGATGGGTATGCCTGGATGGTGTGTCTGAATGAAAGTAAATGAAATGTGGTTGCTTCTTCTTCTTCTTCCCCTCCCTTTACTCTGTGAAGAGTCATTAGGGTTCCGCACAGAACTGTTCACCAGATTCCCCCAGGTTTTTTGGTCATATGTCAAAGCCTGGGTCCCATTATTGATACATAGGTAATTGCGTAACTGTGACAGATGACTTAGGTCAAGTGCTTAATACCTTTGTGTGTATACAAAACAGGCACACAGCTTTCATCTTGTCTCATGTGAACTTTTGTTAAAACTCCATTGCAGTAATGATGACAGTATTCTTTGTACTGTTAAAACCCCATAGTAGTAATAATGACAGTATTCTTTGTACTGTTAAAACTCCATTGTAGTAATGATGACAGTATTCTTTGTACTGTTAAAACTCCATTGTAGTAATGATGGCAGTGCTCTTTGTACTGTTAAAACTCCATTGTAGTAATGATGGCAGTATTCTTTGTACTGTTAAAACTCCATTGTAGTAATGATGACAGTATTCTTTGTACTGTTAAAACTCCATTGTAGTAATGATGGCAGTGCTCTTTGTACTGTTAAAACCCCATTGTAGTAATGATGACAGTGCTCTTTGTACTGTTAAAACTCCATTGTAGTAATGATGGCAGTATTCTTTGTACTGTTAAAACTCCATTGCAGTAATGATGACAGTATTCTTTGTACTGTTAAAACTCCATTGCAGTAATGATGACAGTATTCTTTGTACTGTTAAAACTCCATTGCAGTAATGATGACAGTATTCTTTGTACTGTTAAAACCCCATTGCAGTAATGATGACAGTATTCTTTGTACTGTTAAAACCCCATTGTAGTAATGATGACAGTATTCTTTGTACTGTTAAAACTCCATTGTAGTAATGATGACAGTATTCTTTGTACTGTTAAAACTCCATTGTAGTAATGATGACAGTGTTCTTTGTACTGTTAAAACTCCATTGTAGTAATGATGACAGTATTCTTTGTACTGTTAAAACTCCATTGTAGTAATGATGGCAGTGCTCTTTGTACTGTTAAAACTCCATTGCAGTAATGATGACAGTATTCTTTGTACTGTTAAAACTCCATTGGAGTAATGATGACAGTATTCTTTGTACTGTTAAAACTCCATTGCAGTAATGATGACAGTATTCTTTGTACTGTTAAAACTCCATTGCAGTAATGATGACAGTATTCTTTGTACTGTTAAAACTCCATTGTAGTAATGATGACAGTATTCTTTGTACTGTTAAAACTCCATTGCAATAATAATGACAGTATTCTTTGTACTGTTAAAACTCCATTGTAGTAATGATGACAATATTCTTTGTACTGTTAAAACTCCATTGTAGTAATGATGACAGTATTCTTTGTACTGTTAAAACTCCATTGCAGTAATGATGACAGTATTCTTTGTACTGTTAAAACTCCATTGTAGTAATGATGGCAGTATTCTTTGTACTGTTAAAACTCCATTGCAGTAATGATGACAGTATTCTTTGTACTGTTAAAACTCCATTGGAGTAATGATGACAGTATTCTTTGTACTGTTAAAACTCCATTGTAGTAATGATGACAGTATTCTTTGTACTGTTAAAACTCCATTGCAGTAATGATGGCAGTATTCTTTGTACTGTTAAAACTCCGTTGTAGTAATGATGGCAGTGCTCTTTATACTGTTAAAACTCTATTGTAGTATTGATGACAGTATTCTTTGTACTGTTAAAACTCCATTGCAGTAATGATGACAGTATTCTTTGTACTGTTAAAACTCCATTGCAGTAATGATGACAGTATTCTTTGTACTGTTAAAACTCATTGCAATAATAATGACAGTATTCTTTGTACTGTTAAAACTCCATTGCAATAATAATGACAGTATTCTTTGTACTGTTAAAACTCCATTGTAGTAATGATGGCAGTGCTTTTTGTACTGTTAAAACTCCATTGCAGTATTGATGACAGTGCTCTTTGTACTTTGTACCCACTGGGACCGGTTCTCTGATTCTGGATGCATGTACTTTAGAAGACTGTTTCCTTTCTTGGAAAATCAACGGTTTAAACTTACATGTATATTTTAATCTTTTCACGGCACCTTCCCCAACAAAACTGATACAAGAAAATCAGGTCACTCACAGCCCCGTCCAAACGAAGACTTTCCTGTATCAGTTTTGCAGAGGAAGATGGTGTGAAACCACTGAAATGTACAAGTAAGTTTATTGAAACTGTTGATTCTGAGCTATGAAACTTGTCTTCCACACTCTGTGTACCTGTCCAGGAGCATCGGCAGACCATGACCCAGTACCTGCAGGCACTGAAGGAAAACCAGGAGCTGCGCAAAGAGTACCACACAGAGACCTCCGCCCTACAAGACCAGTTAGACAAAGTGCTCAGCGAGGCAGGGCTGAAAAAGCCTGTCAAAAGAGGTCAGGCTCCACTCAACTGCATGTTTGTGTGCGTGCATGTGAGGGCGTTTGCTGCATGCGTGAGTATGTGTGTGTGCATGTGCGCGTGTGTCCGCCCACATGCGTATGCAAAATATTTTAATTTATGCTTTTGTTATATATTTTGACTTATCTAGATGCACCATACATATCTGATTTTTTTTTCTCTCTCACTGATTGGCTGACTGATACACTCACGCAGTCTCTTTCCTTTCACAGTTTTAATTACAAAGTGAATGACTAAAACATATCTTCGTCTTGAGGTTCTTTAGGTAACTGCAACTTTTCCCCTTGTTCTAGTTATACCAAGGTAATGTAACAGATGGCAGAGTTGAGATTAAAACTATTTTGCTGTGGCCCATAATGTCAAGTTGTTCAGTGATGGGGTCTTGGATATAACAGTCATACTTGGACAAATTAACTCACTCCGGACGATGGAACGCTATAGCATTCCTGACATAAGGTAGCGTTCTGGATGATGGAACACTGTAGCGGTTTCAACAAGTAAAAATTTTTCCACATTTTCCTCATGGGGTAGCATAAAAATCACAGCTACACCGGGTATTTTGAATGTGTCAAGGGTCGAATGGAAAGTTTCTTCATTCAGTTTCTGTGACTATATACTCGCTGGCCAGCCGTTGACCTTGGTACCCCACATGACAGGCTAATCTGCATACATATCAAAAATAGCGTCTCAGGTGATACAAGTGGAAATTTTTGGAGCAGGCTAGATCAGTGGCTGTTTACAGCTGCTGAAGTGATTGAAATGCTTTAAACTGAAGGTTTCGACATTGACGAGGATGATAAAGACGTTGTATAAAGTATCTGCAGTGAAGAAAGCTACCAACAAGAAGGTGCTGACAGTGACTCAGCTTCTGAGGGCTGTGAAGAGAGGGAGGGGGTTGGGCATACACACAATGTTACAAGAGGGGACAGTGGGTCAAGTACCAGGAGTTTCATTCAGTCACTTTGTGTTTTGTATTTTTTGTGATTTTTTTCCTAACCCTAACAAATGAGTCGTCGGCAGGGGAAAGCAAGGGAGAAAACTATTCGTCCGGAGTGAGTTAAGAGAACCTTTTGGTACCGTGTGACTGGTCGTCATGCATATTTATCAGTTCTCAGTGTGTCTGTGTTGATCACTTGTTTATGGAGTGAATGGAGAATGGCTTACAGTGCACTTGTGGAGTCAGTTTCTGAGGTTGGACAAAGAAATGAATAGATGATTATGTGTTAAGGCAGATAGTTTTCTTCATTTTTATTCTGCTAAGTCCTTTCTCTGTTTTGAATTAAGACCACAACACTGTATTGTGGTTGTCTTTTATTCTCTTTTTCAGCAACAAAAAAGGTAGTGTTGAGTGTGCCTTTTTTTTTTCTTTTTTTTTTTTCAGTCACACATTGAGTTCAACTTGTAATTTTGAGTTTTGATGGCATGCATTTAGCTGGTTTGCTGTGCACTTTCGTTCCTTTCCTTTTTTTGTGTGTCCGTGTGTTCAACTTGCAATCCTACTTCACTTCGAATTGGTAGTGGGGGAAAGATGGAGCAAAAAAGGTGTTGGTTGTTTTTTCTTTATTTTGAGTTGGAACCACACTGCATGGTATGTGTGTGTGTGTGTGTGTGTAGCTCCCTCCTTTCAGCAAAGAGCGCGAAGTCCCAGCCCAGCTAGCACAGCCACTCAGCGCCGTGACTGTGTGTCCACGTCCACTGAGCATGGAACCCAAGACCCCAGCCTGCAAAACAAAGCCACAGACCTCAAAGGTCAGAGCATGGCTGGACCGCTGTCACACACTCTGAGTCTCTCTCTCACACCTGAGATCAGGTACAGGACATGGAGGATGTTCAGAAAACTGAAACTTAAGCATCTGTTTGACAGGTACATCACTAAAACAGAAAAGAAAAGAATGACTGAGGAGTGAAACTTTGCAAGCAAGTGAGGAAGTAAGTTAAGTTGGAGTTACTTCCCTTACATAGCAGTTTCATGCATGAACCAGTTAAAATAAACTGGTTTCTTCACCCGCCTGTCAGGCAGGCTCAGGTGGACAACGACAATCAGCAGTGCACACTTTTCAGGCAGGTGCATGGTTGAATGAGTTAAGTATCTCTTTGACAGGTACAGCAATAAAACAGAAAAGAGTACATGATTACTGAGGATGTTCAGAAAACTATAATTTAAGCATCTGTTTGACAGGTACAGCAATAAATCAAAAACTAAAAGAGATAAAAGAGAAAAACATGATGGAGGATGTTCAGAAAACAAACTTAAGCATCTCTTTGACAGGTACAGCAGTGAAACAGAAAAGAAAAAAGAGAGAAAAAATAAGAAACAAATGACTGAGGATTGTCAGAAAACTTAAACTTTAGTATCTCTTTGACAGGTACAGCAGTAAAACAGAAAAGAAAAGAGAGAAAAGAGAAAACAATTACTGAGGATATTCAGAAAACTAAAACTGAAGTATCTGTTTGACAGATGCAGCAATAAAACAGAAAATAAAAGAGAGAAAACATTTGACTGCTGTGTAGAAAAGATGGACTGTGGTAAAGTCTGCTGACTGTTTTTCTAATCGTTTAATTTTGAATTTGCAAATGTTGACATTTACTTCCTACAGAGTATCTTTGACAGACACAACAATGAATCAAACAGAAAGTGAAATTGAAAGAGAGAAGACTGGAAACAATTGACTGCACTGTAGTAAAGTCTGCTCATTTTCACAGCAAGAATTTTACAGTGTGACCACAAACAAGACTTGTGGAATCCATTGCAGCAGATTTGTGCTTCTGCACATGGAAGATTCCATGGAAGAGGGAGATAGACATTAATGAGTTGCTGATTAGAAAGGAAGGAATTATTTTGTTTTCCTGTTGAGGGTGGGGGCAGGGGATAATGGAGGAGGTATTTGGGGAGGGAGATTCACCCAGCATGGTGTTTATTTTTCTATGTTCTTTTTAAACACAACCCTCGTTTGATACAGCCTTTGCATAAACAGTGCATGTGTTTTGAAGTTTTCTTTCATGCCAGAAACCCATGCATGTGTTTTGATGTGTTGTTTGTTTTTGTCAGACAGAAATGTTCATTTCTAAGTAATTTGAAAATCATTTCATGTTGAACACCTCTGTGTGTGTGTGTGAGTTCAGCCAGTAGTTACTCATTGTTTTCAGCTGCATGCATCTTTGTTCACAAGTTACAAGTAAATAGAAAGTAATTATCATAATGTTTCTGCCTTCCTTTTAGTCACCACAGTAAAACAGTGTGGATTACATTGATGGAAACCAAAAGTTGGACATTGTAGGAAGATTCACATATACTGTTATTTGTGTTCTGTTTAAAATATGTTGGTATACAAGTATGAAAAAGCCTTGGTCTTATGCATGAGATATAGATACCCAAGAAATAAATATGCCAGCATTTTTAAAGGGTAATTGGTCTGAATGGTTGATAGATTGAGACTCAATGTGTGAGTGTGTGTGTGTCTGCATCTGTGTGTCTATGTCTGTGTGAGTTTTGTATTTATGAGTGTGTCTGCACTGTGTATGAATGAGACAGGGGAAACAGGACTGTACAGATTTTTCCTTATCTCCACCACAGCCTTCTCTTCTGCTCTTACTTTAGATTGTTTCTTGAGCACTGCTTTGAAATTTTAGACAAGCATTTCATCGAAATAGTACTGTGAAGTAGTCAACCCAAACTGACCATGCTGTCAACACAGCTTCTGTTTCCTTTTTTTTTTCAGACCTGCGACGGTCAAAGAGCAGTCCTTCCCTCCCGTTCATCTTCAATGCCAAGGGTCTTGCCACGGCCATGAAACTGCCCAGCAAACGGGATCGACGCTTGTCACAGAAAATGTGAACATGAAACACGGAAGCTCTTCAACATTGGAAAAATATGTTCCAGTGGTTTGCACCGCACGGTTTAACACCTGCACAGAAATAATAAAGATAAAAACAATTATAAAAACATAATACGATGTACCTGGAAAAAAAAATTGTGAAGATGTTCAACACATGCACAGGATGAGAAGTGAAGAGGTTGACGCTGACCGTCCATCAACGTGCCTGGAGAGGTCCGGCCTTGTCATCCACACTGAAGGGGTCTTCACAAACATTCAGCCGGTGCCCAGCAGAGGATCCTGATCAGTGTGCGGAGGAGGGACACTGGGATGGGTGTGAAGTAGTCACACCTCAGGATGCCAGTCCTGCCCGCTGTCCTGCAAGGCTGGAGGTGCGAGGTGGACAGAGATGGAGTTCCAGTGGGTTAGGCTGTGTGCTGGGCACACTGTCCTTCTGTTGTTGTCTTGACCACTGGGCCCATCTGTTGATGTTGTCAGGCTGAACTCCTGGTGCCATGAAGGGCTCCTGTCTGGTGCCTTTTGGGCTATGCATGTGCACACCCATGCATGGGCAACCAAATGCACACTTGCACACACACACACGTTTGCATACACACACATGCAGAGATACAAATGCAAATATTCATTAACAGACAGACACATACAGAAAAGAATTTGAATCTCAGTAAGATTCAGACTCATGCCTCACCATGACAAATAACAGTATCTACACTTGCACACCTCAACTGCTCGCTAACATAAACAAGAAATGTAAACTCAAAGTAAATATGTGATGCAAGAATACTTTTTTTTCTTGCAAAACACATTGTGACATTAGCCAGGTAACACATATGTAAAATTAACACTGTTCTAAATACAAGCATAATCAGCTAGCTTATCACTAGATTGGTCTGAAAAGCTCTTTAACAATTTCAAGACGAGATTTGAAAAAGGAAATTCATAAGTACTTGAAATAGATATGTCTCTCAAATGTCTTCCTAATTTAATCTGCTAAGTAACTTGTGCTACCCATCTGTTTCATTTTTTTTCTGTCTTATTTTTGTTCATGTGTACTTTGTACTGCTATTCCATTGGACACATGACACACTTTTTAACATTCCAGCTTCACCACAAATCATTAGGAAAGAATAATCATACACAATGATAATACATCTTAGTACACATTATGTCATTCTCTGGGGGGGTTTTATGTCTTTCCCGAAACATTTTTATTAGTTTGTGTTTGTAGCCGTTTGAAGACAGTGATTGAACATTTCCGCTAGTCTGAGATTTTATCTTCTTTAAGATCAGATTAAGGGGGTGGGAGAGGGGGGGAGTTTGTCAACAACGACGACAAAAAAAGGACAGAAACAAAACTAAATGGACTTTTTTTTAATCACATATCTCCATCCATGCATTGTTTCAATCACTCTTCTTCCTTTTTTTAAAAATAATCTCAAAGAGTCTGCTTGTCTGCATGTTTTAAATTGATGGAGGGAGACGGGTCTGGTATTTTAGCTGCCAAGCTGCACACAGAGCTCTGGAAGTATTTGAAGCATTTCAAATTTTATTCTTGCAAAGTGAACTTTTTTTCTTTGCAGAATAATATAGATTTATTCTGCCTGTGCAACAGTTACCCTTCTTTTATCTTCCCAATTTTTTTAATTGATAATGTGGCCATGCATTTTAAAATAATTAAAACAAAAGGATACCTCCATGTGCCTTTGTAAGCAATGCCATATTCACTATCTCTGCACTTACTGGATAGATGAGGTCATCACTTTGATGAACTTAAAATAAAAAAAAATAATAATAAATAAAAATAAAAATTTTTAATTCTTGCTGTTAAGGCATTTATGAATTTTCTTCTCTTCCCCCTCCTCCCATAACAAAAGCTGAAGTGTGAAAATTTGGTAGATTTTGAAGGATCTTAGTTCGCATTATTGGCACTGATCACAAAGTACAAGAGATATAGGCATTTCCTTTCTTCTGTTTTGTACAGTTATGTACCAGTTACAGCAAATTCTGTTTGACATAGTCACTCCTGTTCCTTCCCTGCACACACACACACACACACACACATGCACGCACGTACACACACACATTTGATATGATCTTTCAGCTGTGAACGGACATTTGCAGGATACCCCTCTTCCATCCAGTAACAGGATCTTCATTATTTTGTGACTGTCACATTACTTTCATTTTAATTGTTTTGTAACTGTTGTATTACCTTCAGTTTGAATTTTTTGTGACTGTATTACTTTCATTTTAACACCTTGTCATGGATTATACATTTTGTGTCTGCATATTTCAACAAATTTCATCATATGGTGTGGCGATATTGTTTTTGTTGTGTGTGTTTTTTAAATACTTTGTAACACCAATCATCAGTTGATGCACAGATAGTCTCTGGCTGGCTGTTCATGAAACCAAGCTACTGAGATGCACTTTAAACCATACATGATTTTGAGCAACAGCATAGTACTATTATGGCCTAATGTGTGGGTGTCATGTAATAAAATGATATACTATTGAAATGAGAATGCCTGCACTTTGAAGAGGACGAAGAGAAATGAAATGACTTTGATTGGTTGCTTTGGTTGGTGTTATTTGGTGGGGGGTTTTTTGTTTTGTTTTTTTCTAATTGTTTTGTTTTTGGGAGCGAGAATGGAAAGATTTGTTGTGCTTTTTTATCCATGAAGCTCATGAAAGGTTCTCACTGTACTGCCTTTGTGTAAGGCATATAAAATGGAATTACATGTAAGGGTTACTACAAATAAGTGCAATGTGTACAGTTAATAGTGTAGTAAAAGACAAATGTAGTGATAGACAGATCAAATGTCTGGTTTGCTGTGATAAAACTGCACCTAAAGAGATGCAGTTTGGCTTCTACTTGTAACAAGAGTTGCAGTTTCAATCCAGGTTGGCTTCTGCTTAGTTAACAACTTTCCAGTTTAGCTTTGAATTAATTTTAGCCAGCTAGAAAAAAAAAGAGTGATAGTATAGACTGGCAAGAAGCTGCATAATGTCCACAGTGTGGTGTGTGTCTGATGGTACTTAATTTTGGCAAGAAGTTGAATCTTGTCTGCAGTGTGGTATGTGACTGTGATTTACTTGACACATTTGGTGCTTAATTGTTTCTGGGTTTTGTTCTTTTTTTCTGCAAACACTTTCATAACTCTTGTGCGAGGGTGGGTTGTTGTTTTTTAAATTAGTTATTCAAAAAATGTCTCTATTGATTTATTGATATTATTATTATGTCTCTGAGTAAAACCAACAATTTTAATTAACCTATCAAGAAAACCAGGACTGTTTTTAAATTCTTTAAAAAAAAGGAGTAAAAAATTGAAATCCTTAAATCAAGGAAACCAATACAATTAAAGATTCATGCAGATGACAACTCTTTTTTTTTCCTCTTCTGGATTACTATTGTCTCTTCATCATAGTTTGTGTTTTGTAAGAGGACCATTCTTTTCTCTCTTTTTTTTTTCTTCTTTTTCTTCACCCAGCCTGTGACATTGTTTCTACCTTTTCTAGTCCCCTCTGTACCCCTCTCGTTTTCATTCATTTCTCAAAATGGGATATCATTACCAAGATATGCTTACAGTTGTTTATGTGTGTGGTGTTGTTGAGTCTATAAAATCATATGACTTCATCAGAAATAAGTCAATGACATCATTTTGCAGCGTTGAAATGATCTTGAATCTATGCTTCCACAAGCAAAGGAACTGTTGTACTGCATTGTAGACTGAAACCATTGTAAATGAAGATATTAATCCACTGAATTGAACATATTGTTGTTTTTTCCTGCCAGCAGCTGCTATTATGTACATGTGTAGCTATTTAGTGTGCTAAGTTATGGCTGATATCAACTGCAATACTAAAACATTTTATGCATATCATAAAATACCAGGAAAATATTTTTAACAGACGAATTCTGTGTTCTTTGATATGTTGTATGAATGCAATTTGCTGAATATGTTTGTTCGTTTATCTTTCTTTTTTTTTTTAAATACATACCCTTTCAAGCAGCAAACACACACTCTCCCTCTGTTTTACTCATATCAACATGCACACACATACCCACATACTCTACTTAACATAAACAATAAAATAAAATAAAAAATATATATATATGTCATTTTTCTTGACAGCTTCATAAATAGTAATTTATTACATGAAATATGTTCATCATGGACAAGAAATGACAAGTGCAAAACTCTTGGAAAATGTGAAAAAATAAAGAGAAAACCAAAAGAAAATAGAATGTGAAATTACACACACACACACACACACACTGTTTTACACACTTATTTTTGACTGGTTTCAAATGGAATTATCCAAATCCAGTTGGTTGTTTAGCAAGATTTTTGTTCAGCATTTTCGCAACCAATCAAATATTTCACTTCTAATCATAAAGCATATTCTGTATTTAGTGTTCAGTGTGCAACAAACATCAGAACTGGTTTCCATTTTAACTGGAAGCAACCCAAAATTGCTCATGAATTTCAATTTGTAATGAAAGCTAGGAATCTGTTCCATATTTAAACTATCACATAAATTTCTTCAGCTTCCAGTCTATACCCCAATATCTCCAATGGTACAGTTCATCCATGAAAGGAGTGGAGAATTAGGAAGGTATTCCCTGATACACACACACTCCCAAAACGGGCTTCACCAAACAGGTTTTCTTACATTATGGCACATGCTGGACAAACCATCCATTATTATAACTGAAGTTTGATACAGCTTCACAGGATCAAGATGAAGAACAACAAACTCCCCAAAACAATGTCTGTGAACACTGATCATCAGAACAGGGGCGGCTGTGATATCTTCACTGCCCAACCCACATCATCAGGACAGCCGGCGGTGTTATTTGGGAGGCGCCATGCCATGAGGCATCATGCCCATGCCGGGTAGGAGATGCGAACCTGAGCTGCCAGACACAGCAGCGCTGGGGCCAAGGAGAATCTGCAACAAAGCAATCCAATCAAGGCAATGATGACTGGACTGATTCCCATAAAGTGTAAGGAGCATACAAAAAATATGTAAAATTACCATCATCAGAACCAAAAGTATCTCTTCTATGACTGAGTAGGTACTTGTTCACTTTCTCATTATAAAAGCTATTATGGAGTTTTCTGCAGTTTACATACACTGGGCACTATGTGTTTCACAATGCGATGCTTGAATGGAAATCATTGAAAAATAATCACTGAAAAAGGAATACACGATGCATATACACACTTTAAATCACCTTTCATCTAGCAAATCATCTAACAAAGCAATCTGCCAAGCCACAAGCCAGCTTTTGAACAAATGAAAAAAAGGACTCGTGTGTGCCTGTTTTACAGAAGAAAAGAAAAGGGTTCCCTGGAAAAATATTTAAAAACCTCTCACACAAACAAACACATGACACAAATGCACACAACTGAAAGTATTTGTCCATAAATGGCCGAGACATTTTCTCCAGTAACAACCCCCCCTCCCCTCCCCCAACCCCTCTCTCTCTCTCTCTGTGTGACAGAACTGTTTTTGTCATTCTAAAAATTAAGGGAGGGTTGTGAGGAGCAATATGAAATAATCCGCAAATTAGAGAAAGCCCAGATACTTGCACACATGTTCTGACTTAGCTCCCCCTTGTAAACTACAGACCTGTCTTTGCTGCTGGAGTTGCTGTTCCTGCTGCTGGGCTCGCTCTGATTCAAAAATGACGGGCAGGGCTAAAATGGTGGCTGAGGATGCTGCTATCCACAGGATATTCCGACCCAAGGCATACCCTCCCACCAGTGCTGAGACAGACATGCAGAATGCATCTCCCACAATCTTCTGCACTGGTTTTGGGAACATCTCTGTCAGCCCCCACAGTCGTTCTGCCAGGGTCTCATCCAAGTCCTACATGTAAAACACACTGTCTTAACTGACATATTGAGCAATGAAAACTATGATGTATACTTCCCAACACAACCATACTCACAGTCAGAGTAATGGTCAGTCCTGCTAAGTGCTGGTCACAGATTTTTTTTTCACTCTAATAAAACTATGCAGTTTGTTTAATACATACAAGCAGAAAGTAATGTGGGCATCATAAATCTTACTTGTGTCATGTAAATTTTGCAAGCACATGTCATAACAAATTAAATCAGATTGTAAAAGAAAACATTCAGTGTAAACTGTAACCACAGCAAAGCCCAGATTTCCACTGGTCACTGCTACCACAGCACAGACTTCTTATTGGTCACTGTAACCACACAGACCTCCACTGGCTTCTTGCATTATTATCAATTATTTTGGACTCTGCTGTACCACACAGTGTCAGTAAAAATCCGAAGCTCTCTCCTCCCAGATCAGTTAGGCCTTCATCATGATCAAAACAACATGTCACAAAAAAGAAAACTTCACACTAATATTGTGTCACACAAAACACTGTTATGCATAAATAGTAAAGAGTGGTAACTCTCTCCATTCACAAGGTACACAACTTCAAGTCAATGCTGCTTACGCCACCAATTCATCTAGCACACAGGTAAATAAAAGGTACACTGGAACAAACCCAGACACTTCCTTAAAAAAGGAAGCGCCGGGCTTGTCCTTATACTGATCATTTGACATGTGCACACAACAGCAATGACAGAAGAAATATGCAAACACAAATTAGCTTTTATTCAAGACTGGCATAGCCTCTTTAATCCTGAACAAGCCACACATAAGACACACACAATACAGAACAAACAAATGTGCAGCAATTAAGAAAGATTCTCTGGTCCAGACCCACTTACTGCAGAAAATGTCAAGGAAAGAATTACTGCTCCAGACCCACTACAGAAAATGTCAGAGTGGATAGCTTGCAGTTGACGTCTAATCCATCAGAAACTGGCAACCAAAAACTTAACGAGAGAAGAAACATGGTCAGATTTAGCACTGCAAATAGAGATATGGCAGTGTTATTCTTAAATCTTTGAAGTCTAACAGATATTTGGGAGGCAATATCCACAATGTTTCCCCTCAAGACCGAATGAGAAGTGTTAACAACAAGGCATGGAAATTCAATCAGTCACACAGCGCAGTGGAGGGGAAGAAATGTGGATATGGCAAGGTCGGCCAAAAGAGAATTACAGTAATTCATTCTTGAGATGATAAAACCCACATGAGTGTTTTGGTTGCATCAGTAGAGAGACACTGGCAGACGGAACTTGTCATACGCAGTTCCAGATAGGCAACTTTACAGATGTTTGAAATGTGCTGTTGGAAGGAGGCTGGTCACGCGAACAGAGGAAGAAAGTGTTAACAGGTGTACTATTAATCAGAACAGAGTCGGGAGGAGAAGCTCAGGACTGGTAGATTGCAAGGGGCAAACCGCATTATTCGCAACCGACTTGACTGTGCACATGATTGTTTTAAACAAAATCAAAAAACTGTGAGTGGTGGAAAACAGCTGTTGGTGAGGAACGTTTGATAACCGCCTTAAATTAAGTCAAAATAAGTGAAATGCAACAGTAGTCCTGAGGATGTTAACAAAAAAGTTTTTGGACTGTATCATAAGTTCAGTCCTATCATCATTTAGTTGCAGCTTTTTGAGAGTCATACAGTCCATGTTTGCAATGCACTCCCCTGAGACACCAGAGCATAAATTTCAGATATGGAGACCTCATCCACTTTGCCTTGATTTTTTTTTTTTTTTTTTAAACCATTTAACAACTGAATGAAGCTACAAAACAAACAGATCTGAAAATTGTTAACACATTTTTTTTTCTTTTCCTTTATATTTCTTTACGATTTAACAACTGAATGAAGCAACAACAAAAAACAAAAACAAAACAAAACAAAACAAAAAAAAAAGATCATGTAAATTGTTATTACAAAGATTGTTTTCTTCAATGAAATCGAGGAAGGGAAACCGAATCTGCTGCGGTAACTGCAGCTCAACGGGGTCAATGTGATGAACTTTGACTTATGACCTCAACAAACAGTTCTCTGATCAGCAGGCCAATTTAACTGTTGCGGATTCACAAATGACAAATTCTATTGCTTTTCTTTGATTCAATTCATCATTATGATGTTGTATTGATGTCGAAAGTTCCCATTCTTATCAGACTGACTGATCAGGAAGCAAACCTTACATCATCGTCATCCTCCTCCTGTGCTTGCCCTGGACGGGCGAGTTCCATCACTTTTTCTCCAGCCATGTTCGTATTCGTCTAAATACCAGGAATTATCACAATATTAATCGCTCATTCACAAAGCCATGTTTGCTGCAAAACTTCGTATGTTCATCTTTAATATTGCTCACGTACTTCCTCTTCTACAATAAACTAGTCTCTATAAGAGTTCGTGAATAGGCTTAGTTGCAATCCAAGCGGCCCAATAGTAATGGGCCAGATTCTGCGTTACGTTACCATCTTTCGAGAGGGGACGGGAAAAGGCTACCTCACTCACCCCTCCCAAGTGCAGCAGCTTCTTCAGTCATGAAGTTGGCTGCCTATCAGCAACAGCAAGAAGAAGTGTATGTGCGTGTGTGAATGGGAGATAGGAGGTTTCTGTGTGGTCCTGTAAATTGATACTTTCATAATGCTTACGTCCCTTGCAATGTTTACATCATGGCGGGGAAACCACGGTTCCGTGTTCCGACGCTGGAAGAAATGGAAAAGGCAGATCAGCAGGAGGCAATGGTGAGCGATAACGTTAAGTTACACATAGAGTGGATTCCAGTTTCAATACTTAGCGACTGGATGTGTTGTTTGTTGGCACTGGCCCGGCTTCAGACGTCAACACGCTATGGGAGCATCACTTTCAGTTCCAAACTTCCATCATTTCTTCTTTGCTTTTTTCTTTCTTTGTGTGTATGTGTGTGTGTGGTCATATTGCACTCTAGT
Organism: Babylonia areolata; assembly: GCF_041734735.1. Taxonomy (NCBI): domain Eukaryota; kingdom Metazoa; phylum Mollusca; class Gastropoda; order Neogastropoda; family Buccinidae; genus Babylonia; species Babylonia areolata. The sequence goes on along the minus strand of NC_134876.1, from coordinate 14,612,232 downwards.
CAATGTGGGATCATAGCCCATTATATTATAGGTTTGTCTGAGAAGAAGAAGAAGAACAGTGGTTTGTGATTGAACCCCGTGCACAGAAATACGGATGCCTTTTCTTTTCCAGATCAGTGAATCTCATCACTTTCAAGTGAATCCCATCACCTTCAACTACAAGCTGAAGTGCCACATTCTGGAACTCAGTCAGATACCAAGTGTACTCCTCATCAATGGTGGCCTAGTGATAGTGCATCTGAGTCCTGCATATACTGAAATTTTCATTCACCCCTCAACCAAATCATGATTGGTGGTCTGTGTGCTAGTCTTTCGGACGATAAACCAAGGTCCTATGTACAGCATGGACTTAGCACATGTAAAAGAACCCACGGTAACATAAGAATTGTCCCTGGAAAGATTATGTAGGTCAAAATGAAATAAACACTAACAACAACAACAAAAACAGCAGGGGGGGGGGGGGGGGGGGGGGGGCAGGACATGGCACTGTAGCAAAGCACCTTCTCCAAAGAGCAGCCCGAATTATATACAGAGAAATCTGTTGTGACAAACTGTAAAACAAATTACGATGCAATACAATGTATGTAAGGGTTCCTGTAAAGCAGAACCACACGTACTCACAGTCATTCCTTTATTCTTCCCACTCAGTTTCTACAACTGAGTTCTTCCAGTTCATCCAAGGCTGTTACCATCATTACTAAATATTCTGCCTGATATCTACATGGTCCTGCTAGGTCTGTTAGTTTTGATAAACACCAACAGTGTGCTCCAGAAATGTGTACAATATTTTCTTTTTGTCTTTTTCTTAAATCTCTCACAGATATTTGAACCCAATGTACCTTCTGTTTCTTTGTTATAATCAATGATAAATTATTTGAGATACATTGTCATAACCGCATTAGTTATTTTATGTGCACTGAAATTAGATATGTTGGTTCCTTAGAAGCCAAAGGACATAGTGGGTAGTTTTTGTTATTTTTAATTGAGATGTTGTGCTATTGTGCATATTATTGAAGCTGTATGCACTTTACAATAGCAGTAACAATGGCAGTAAGTAAAGTAAAAATGTTCCAGTATTCAGATTATGTTGAAACTAAGTAATATACAATTTGCTTGTTTTATTTATTGTGGGTTTTTTGTTTAAATTGCTTGTTTGTTTTTTGTTGTTGTTTGTGTGTGTGTGTATGTTTTTTATGTGTGTTGTTGTCTCTGTGTGTGTCTGTGTATGTTTTTATGTGTGTTTTGGGGTTGTTGTTTTTTTGGTTTTTTTTCATAATCTGGGTTACTCAATTCAATGATTTATTTAAGTGTTATTTTCTTTTTTCCACATTCTCTGCAAAAACAGACTGCACCAATTATTGAAAGCATTAAAAAATACTAATTTAAATTGTATCTTTATAAAATGTCCCTTTGACAAACACTTCCAAATACACCCAGCTAAAACCCAGTGGAAGAAGTGCTGCTGTGAAATCAACTTTGTCATTGTTCATATTTCAGGTATCCAGCAGAACCCTCATCAGACGTGATGGATCATCAAAGTCAGCAGACACAGCACCTGACACAAAAAGCACTGATTCCCCAAAGGCAAAGAATATCCCGTCAAAGCGAGTGATGTCCCAGAAAGCCCTCCTGTCTCGCATGCCTTTGTCTCGTCAGATGCCAACAGGAAAAAGCACTGTCTCTTCCAACAAAGCAGGCACCAGTAGCTCAGAAAAGACACAATCAGCAGCAGTCAGCAAAGGATTCAATCCTGCTGGAGACCGTTTAGCACATCACCATGCATCTCACTCGGCTAAAGATGATGGTAATCAATCAAAACTGAAAGGACTGCCTGATACTGTGACTGCAGGCAGCAGTTCAGGTGAGCTCAGGAAGTTTTGTTGTTGTTTTTTATGCAGATTTTATGAAAAATGTGCAGGGTTCATATGGGTTTTGAAATTTGTTGTGTTTTTTTAAGAATCGGTAAAAACTGACAAGACTTTTTAAGACCTTAGAAGTTGTTTCAAAATTACCCATATTTGTAAATGGTTTTAATTTTGATTCTGTTCACTCAAAGAAAACAACAACAAAGAAAACCCAACATTATTTCTGTCAGTGATAAACCACAGCGGTGAAATGTTCCAGCTGAGTTAAAATTTTTTAAAGTTTAATAATGACATGTAAAATAAACCTGATCCTGAAAGGATTTCGCCTGTCAAACAAAATGATGGTTTTCAGTATTGTAGCCGTTGACTGTTCTTGAATGCAAGGTGCATAAGCCAACACTTAAAATACTGTGCCTTACAAACTTGTCAGCTGCCGCTTTTATGTGTGTTAGTCCAACATGTATCTGTCCACCCTGTGATAGTGAATATGACGTGACTTACAACACATGTCCTAGCCTCAGCCTCAAAGGACCTGACCAGCAAGTGGACAGGAAACACCCTCGGAGGAAACAGACGCAACGCACAGCTGCCACAAGATCATCTGCTTCCAGGCGGCTCTGCTGCAGGGCCACAGAGCAGGTCTGACAGTGCCACCACCTTGCCCTCTGTCCGTTCTGCCATGCCCTCTACCAGTACCACTGCACCGTCAGAACAGCCAGGGAGTTCCAGCATCAATGCCTCAAACACCACTGAGCAACAGGACTCAGTCCGTGCTGAGTAAGAGACTAGGACGAGTCTAAGTCCATAATCATTTGTGCATTTGTATGTCTGTGTCCATGTAATCTTTTTTTTTAAATTACACATACTTAACCGTGACCCACTAGTGCAGACTCCGGCAGGGGTCTGACATGATTTTTTTTTCTTTTCTTTTTTTTTTTGGAGGGGGGTGGGTGGGGGGCATGTAAACTGAACTGTTAAATCATGGTCAGTGTTTCCTTACCCCAGTCAACATCTGTTGAATTGAGTGATGCTTTAACAGACAAAAAAAAACCAAAAAAAGCCGTAAAGAAGAGTCTGGAAATGTAGAATGTGAAACATGTTTTAGACATGGATTTTTCAAGAGTGCCCAGCAGTACATATATTTATTTTCAAAATGGATTTTTAACAAACCCAGTTGAGGAAATTCAATAGAGATATATCTCAGTATCAAACCTGTAAGTCCAAAGGTCTTCATGTCGACCTGTATTGACTTCCCCCTTCTCCCCTTCCTAAATCCCCTCCACCTTCGTTGTGCTTCACAAAATGCAGACAGTGTTGCATTGGTGAATCATTTAGATTGTGGTTTTATTCATTGTTTCTACTATAAGAACCCCCCACCCCACCCTCTCTCTCTCTCTGTCTCTGTGTGTGTGTGTGTGTGTGTGTGTGTGTGATCCTTCACTGTCTCTTCTTTCTCTATCTCTATTTGTTTTTCTCCCAACTCTGTCTCTGTTTCTCTTTCTCTCTCCCTTTCGATCTTTCTTTGTCTTGCCTGCTGTTTGAAATAGGGAATGTCCATAAATAGAACCATGCATATACTTTTTTTTTACTTTTTTCCTTAAAGTTGTCCTTTTTCGCATGCACACCTATAACATAACATAACATACCTATAACATAACATAACATGATATATGATATATAATGTGATATGATATGATATAGTATGATACCTTATCAGAGTCATGCAGTTCTTTAACACACAGATAGGCTGAACCAGCCCTCACCCACTGTACTCTCTGTTTTCAGTGTGCTCCCCACACTTGCTAAACTGGGCAAAACGAATTCCCTGATTGTCAGCTCAAGACAGGTCAGTAGCTGTGTCTTTTATAGATGAGGTCCTAGGAATAGTGCTGTTGTGCTGATTGTTTTGGCTGATGCATTTTGATTGAAAGCAGCCATTTCTCCTTCTTCCTGTCTCTCTGTCTCTGTCTCCTAGTTTGTCTCTCCCTCACTCTGATTTTTTCGATCTCCTTATCCACCCTCTAATTCTTTCAATATTATGTCTGCAGATTTTTTTTTTTTTATAATTCCAGGGGGGGTGATGGTGGGTTGGGGGAGGGTGGGGAGGGTTTAGTTAAAAGGTAGGTTAAACCTGTGTATATTCAAAGTGTGTCTTATTATTATTTGTGTCGTATGTATTTTCAGAGAGGCAATCCCATCTTGAAGTTTGTACGTAATGTACCATGGGAATATGGTAATATTGTTCCTGATTACGTCATGGGGCAATCCAACTGTGCTCTGTATCTCAGGTGAGAAGATACTGTTTTCACTTTTCCCTTATGAAAATAACAGTACATACGCGGATGATATTTTACTTTGTTGTCAACCCCCAAAATAGAGTGTGGCTGACTAAACAGGTATAAACAGTCAAACACATAAAGTCCATGTACCTGAATGAATGAAAATGGTAATTGCAGTGACGGGCACCATAGCTGAATGGTTAAAGTGTTGGACTTTCGATCTGAGGGTCCCGGGTTCGAATCACGGTGACGGCGCCTGGTGGGTAAAGGGTGGAGATTTTTACGATCTCCCAGGTCAACATGTGCAGACCTGCCAGTGCCTGAACCCCCTTCGTGTGTATACACAAGCATAAGATCAAATACGCACATTAAAGATCCTGTAATCCATGTCAGTGTTCGGTGGGCTATGGAAACAAGAACATACCCAGCATGCACACCCCCGAAAGCGGAGTATGGCTGCCTATATGGCGGGGTAAAAACGGTCATACACGTAAAAAGCCCACTTGCGTATATACGAGTGAACGTGGGAGCTGAAGCCCACGAACAGAGAAGAAGAAGGTAATTGCAGTCTGTGAATGCAAAAAAAAAAAAAAAGTATTGTTCTGATCTTCAAATGGATGATAATTGCATGCCTTCATTTTACTACAGTGTATGTTTCACTTCATAGTGTTGCTGTTTGCGGATGAAAAGTATATATATATATATGTATATACATATACATACATACAATTATATATATATATATATATATATATATATATATATATATATATATATATATTTGTTAAATCATCCATAAAAGACCAAAGAACTTAACTGCCAACAAAGTCTTATCTGTTATCTGTTTTCGTTATCTCCTTCAAAGAATTTAGCCAGGTACAACCAACTTTTAAAGGGATACGACTTAATTGTAATGGGGTTGCTGAGCTTTTCACACATCATTCCTTGTCAAAATAAACCCATGCATACAGATGTGTGGGTTTTTATTGTTGTTGTTGTTTTGTTTTTTGGTTGTTGTTTTTTGTTTTTTGGTGTGTTTTTTAAACAGCACAGTCACCACTTTTGATTTAACAGTAACTTGAACACAAACTTCTTTTTCTTGCAAAGAAGGGAAGGGCAAATTACTTCTGTGATGTTTAGCATTCCTGATCAGTTTTCATATTTGTAAGTAGTTTCAATAACTGTGGCAGCTGACGTCCAGAAACATGTTGCACATACAGAATAAAATGGGCAAATACAGAACGACAAAAAAACTCCCCCTTAAAACCTAGAGAAAAAGGATTTTGTAAGTTGTTTTCATTTACATTATCATGTATCCCATTTCTGTTCTGTGGATCATGTGCTTTTTCCTGTTTTGCGTTAATTATTTTGTGATTGTTGCATGTAATACCACGTATGATTGTTGTGTGTAACGTGTATGACTATGTGTGTGATTGTTGTGTGTAATGCTGTATGACTATGTGTGTGATGCTGTATGACCATGTGTGTGATTGTTGTGTGTGATGCTGTATGACCATGTCTGTGATTGCGTGATGCTGTATGACCATGTCTGTGATTGTTGTGTGTAATGCCGTGTGACTATGTGTGTGATTGTTGTGTGTAATGCCATGTGACTATGTGTGTGATTGTTGTGTGTAATGCCGTGTGACTATGTGTGTGATTGTTGTGTGTAATGCAGTATGACTATGTGTATGATTGTTGTATAAAATGCTGTATGACGATGTGTGCGATTGTTGTGTGTAATTCTGTATGACGATGTGTGTGATTGTTGTGTGTAATGCTGTATGACCATGTGTGATTGTGGTGTGTAATGCCATGTGACCATGTATGTGATTGTTGTATAAAGTGCTGTATGATGATGTGTGCAATTGTTGTGTGTAATGCAGTATGACTATGTGTGTGATTACTGTATAAAATGCTGTATGACAATGTGTGCAATTGTTGTGTGTAATGCAGTATGACTATGTGTGTGATTGCTGTATAAAATGCTGATTGACGATGTGTACGATTGTTGTGTGCAATGCCGTATGACTGTGTGTGATTGTTGTGTGAAATGCTCTATGACCATGTGTGTGATCGTTGTGTGAAATGCCCTGTGACCATGTGTGTGATTGCTGTGTGAAATGCTCTATGACCATGTGCTGTATGACCATGTGTGTGATTGTTGTGTGAAATGCTCTATGACCATGTGTGTGATTGCTGTGTGAAATGCCCTGTGACCATGTGTGTGATTGCTGTGTGAAATGCTCTATGACCATGTGTGTGATTGCTGTGTGAAATGCTCTGTGACCATGTGTGTGATTGCTGTGTGAAATGCTCTATGACCATGTGTGTGATTGCTGTGTGAAATGCCCTGTGACCATGTGTGTGATTGCTGTGTGAAATGCTCTGTGACCATGTGTGCGATTGCTGTGTGAAATGCTTTATGACCATGTGTGTGATTGCTGTGTGAAATGCTCTATGACCATGTGTGTGATTGCTGTGTGAAATGCCCTGTGACCATGTGTGCAGTCTACGCTACCACCAGCTGCACCCTGAGTACATACACAACCGACTCAAACAGCTTGGCCACAGCTTTGACCTCCGTGTTCTGTTGGTGCAGGTGGACATTGTGAGTGCACTTTGTTAGTATGGGTTGCATGTGGTGGAGGTCTGTGTGTGTGTGTGTGTGTGTGTGTGTGTTTCAGTTGTTGTTGTTTTTCTTACTGACCGACTGAAACCATTTATTGTCAGATTAACTGTTTGTTGTACTGACATTTTCGCAACCATTTGAATAAAATATTAACTGAGCAACACAAGGAAATTCTGATTTGAGGGAAGGTATGATTTAAACAAAACAACAACAACAACAACAACAAAAAATTTGGAGATTTTAGACATTGTTATTCTTTAGAATTTGGTAACAGTGCTGTACAGCTTGTGGCATCCTTTCTAAGAAAGTGATACATCCTTTGTGTGATGGCTTGACAGCTGGATTTTTTTTTTTTCTTACATTCTTACAAGAATACAAGTGAAATATCTTCACCAGTTGACAAACAAGGAATAGTGTACTGATGTATGGCAAATACATTGTAATATGAGGTAATTCATATGAATTATATGATTTATTCATATCATTAGAAAGTGTGTATGTGTGTGTGTGTGTGTACGTATATATGTATTTATGTAAAGGGTGTAGAGTCACATGGTTGAATACTGTAGAATGTCTTGTTGTTATCGTTGTGATCAGTATTTAGTATTATCATATGAAGTGGCATGTAATACAATGAAAAGTACACAAAAAACAGTTTCTTCACAAAATAAAAGTGTTATTTGTGTTTTCATGCACATATATATGTATTTGTGTTTCAGAAAGACCCCCATCATTTACTGAAAGATCTTGCAAAGATATGTATCCTGGCTGATTGCACGCTCATGGTTGCTTTCAGGTAATCATTTCTTTTTAATTGTGTGCAAAGTTTTGCAATGTGATTTTTGTGTGTGCATAGTTGTGCACATGAATTACTAAATGTTTGATAGCACAAGACTTCACTACTCATGTATTTTGCTCGTTTTCATTCTTGCTTTCTGTGTGTGTGTGTGTGTGTGTGTGTACATGACTGTGTGTTTGTATGTGTGTGTTTGTGATCGCACAGGGGTGAGTGTGTATGTGTGCATGTGTGATTGTGTGTATTTGCATGTGTGTATATGTCTGGATATGCATATGACACAGATGTGTCAAGCATGTGTGGTTTATGATGTATAATCTGGATGTTTCAGTGCAGAGGAAGCTGGGAAGTATCTGGAGACATACAAAGTGTATGAAAACAAGGCAGCTGAAGCTCTTATGGAGCGCACAGACAGCAACTTCAGTGTACAAGTCAGCATCTTTCATTGTGTACATTCACTGTTGGACTGTAAGCTCTGTTTTTAAAAGGAATTATATCAACAGCAGACTTGCTGTCCTTAGCAGAATGAAACACGTTCCTGTCAGCAGTGTGGAGTTTCAGTATCAGTCAGTATATTATGATTTTTACATTGTCAGATTAAAGAAAGGTCTTTGGTCTTTCAGTCTTATGTGTGCCTAACTCAATAAGGAACATGACAGAGTAAGATGAATATTTAAAAAGATATGTATAAAGGAAAACTGCTGTAAGAACTTAGTTATGAAACTTTTTATAGTAGAATTACACACACACACACACAACATGCACATGCGTACAGGCTTGCACACACACACTCACACACACACACACTGGAATTTAGTCTTTGTATTTTAAAAATATTTTAGGTCAGGATAACAGAACCAGAATATCAGTATTTTGTGTGTATGTTTGTGTGTGTGTTTTTTTAAGTTCATAGCATATTTATTTCCTTGCACTTACTTTCTCCTCAGCTAAGCGATTGCCTGACCAGAGTGAAGTCAGTGAACAAGACAGACTGTTCTACACTTCTTGCTACTTTTGGGGTGAGTGCTGTCTGTCTCAGGTTTCTAGACTGTGCTTCTTTTTAATCAGTGGGTGGGTGGGTGAGTGTGTGGGTGTTTATGTGGGAGTGAGTGTGTTTATGGTGTTCATGCACATTTGTGCATGCTCATTTTGTAGATTAATTGATATGGAATCCTGACATTTCTTTACGAAAAAATCTGATTGGTCTCAATAAGTTGGAAACGATGCCACAGGTGCTTGCAGAAACAAACGTTTCAGCTCTTTAGAGGCCATATTAACTCACTCAGTACGGCCAGTCCTCTCTTCTCCTCTACACAGACCCCTCGGATGTCCAGTGGGTGTCTGAATGACCCAACCTTTAGCTTCCGTCGTCAGAATTGTGGTATTCTTTGTCATCATTCACCTCTTCAGTATATGAGCCTTCCGCTTGCAATATTTTGATGATGGTAATTGAGGTGAAACGCTGTTAACGTCATTTCTTTCGCTGTTCGTATGGAGAGAGTTAAGAAAATAAATCTGTCCCCCCCAACCCCCCATTTTTTTGTTTATTTGTTTTGTTTTTGGTGAGGCTGTTTCCTTTTGTCCCTGTTTTCTTTTTTTTCTTTTTTCCTTTTTTTTTTTTTTTTTTTTTTTTTAATTCTTTCCAATGTCACTATCATCTGTTCCATGCAACTTACTCATAATGAAGAACAAGAGCAAGTTATATTGTTTGAAAAAAAAAACATTATGTGGGAATGAAAATCCATACAAAAAATGTGGATTCATGCAGATGCTCCCTTGTTTATTGATCATATAAACGACCCTTTTGTCTGTAGGATTTACAGGGTATCATGGAAGCCAGTACAGAAGACCTCTCTCTGTGTCCAGGTTTTGGCCCCCAGAAGGTGAGGACAGATCTTGTCTTCTTCTTGATCATGAGTTTCAGGGTTATCAATTATTTGACCTTGATTGATCCATGTCCATTGATTGTTTGACGTGGGCACTCTTTTTTTTAATTTCTTTTTGTCATTTCGTGGTGTAAATATCCATTGATGTTTTTTTGGTTCTGGTTGTTTGTTTTTTAACTGTGAGAGATATTCATGATATTTATATCCATCAGTGTGTGCTTTTTTTAACTGTGAGAGGTATTTGTGTTGTTGTTTTGTGTGTGTATGTGTTTTTTTTTTTGTTTTTTGTTGTTTTCTACTGTGTCAGTTCCTTTTCTTTATCTGTGAAAGTTTTGTTTTCTAATTGTGTTAATTGTATATTATATCATATATTTTAACAAGATTTACTGGTTTCTACGGCTTATTTAAGTTGTGCCAAGGCTTCCTTATTCATATTCCTCACAGGCTTTCCAAGGTCTGTTTGTAGACTGTGAGTAAACAAATATGAATACTATACTAGGATAGAATAGTCAAGACTCATTATGGAGAGAATACCAGTGTTTGCCAAAGATTCCAGATATCTTTCTACTCCTCTCCATTATGTCCACCATGTCTGCCTCAGTCCACTGTTCTGTTTTCCTGAGTTTCACTGACAGTTTGGTTTTGTTTTTGATTCCAGGCCAAGCGACTGCATGATGTCTTTCGGGAACCTTTCCTTGTTTCCAAAAAGCAGCAACCAGATGCAGCAAGCACAAAAGACTGATGCAAATATTCTAGCAGAGAGCCAAGATTTTTTTCTGCTAGCATTGGGATAAACACCGCCCCCTCCCCTCCCCCCCCCCCTGCCCCCACACACAATCCAGCGATTGTCAAACAAATCAAAATCTTAATGAAGACAAGGCTTGATATTGACAAGGGTACATAATTTCAAACCTGCATTGCTCTGCTACCTTACAGGTAGCACGAAGTTAATAAAACATTCAGAGTTTTTAATAAAGAAACTTTCTTGGAGAGAAAACCCCCAGTTCCTTATTCACTTCTAACTTGACGTGCACTTAACGGCAGCAGAATATCTGACCAACAGCAGAATATCCAAACATAAATGGGCATTTTATTCAAGACTGACAGTCATTTGGTATTGAACAGACTACCCAGACCATTCAAACTAAACAAACCTATAAATTGTTTTGTTGTTTGACCCAAAATCTTAGCAATGCCTGGAGCATAACACAGTAACAGTGACAGATAACAGCAACATGGCTGCCAAAATGATAAAGAAACATCCATATTCTTAAATTACACCTTGCAAAACAAGTCCACAAGGAAGTTGCATTCTTCAACTGATGCAGAAGGCTGCTGTTGTTGGCACAGTGGCTTGACTCTGTTGTTTTTTTGTGCTGCTCCTGTCACCACAACCCCCAGACAGTATGGGAGATAACTAGCATCTGCTCACACATGTGATTGAAGAAATCAGGTCTTATGGCCCATGAGGAAAGGCACCCACATCCAGCCAAGCAGGAGAAGGGAAGAGATGGACTGGAAATATATGTTCAGGAGGAATTATAAAATTATTGAATATAATGTTGTAAATTAAAGTAAATGAGTAACACAGTTATGCAGTTTCTTGTTTGAAGGCTGTCAAAACTTTCTTTTTAAATAATGAAATCAGTGATGAGGCAGCAGTTTGAATGGTTTATCATGTTTGCAGCTATCAAAACCAGTGCTATTGCATCTGCTCATGAAAGAAGAATGATATGTGAATGTGCTTGTGTGTGTTTGAAAGTATTTGCTTGCACACGTGCATGCGTTTGCACATGTTTTGTGTGTGCTTTTGTGTTTGTGCATGGGATACATTTTCAATGAAATCTTTTCTCTACTGAATAAAATGATGTATGCACTGATTGTGGCGTTCTTGCTTTGTTGTATTCTGTTTGTGCCTGGAACATGTGAGTTTCCTTGCTGATATTTTTTGGGTTTTTTGCCAACTGCATAAAATTTTATGTATTATGTTTGATTATTTGTTTGTTGACATTGCTTTTAAAAAAAAATTATGGTGGAAATTAAATTAATAGTCAACTCCAAAGGCATATCCTCAGTTTATGTACATGAAAATGACTACTGGTGTCTAATTGTTGTTTTTTTTTCTGATATATTCTTTTCAGGTAGTGACATCAATACTGACACTGTTTTCAGCTGTGATAGGCCTTTTGTGGTCAGCTGGGCTATGACTAAGCAACAGTGACTGATAATGACAAATAATGGCTGAATAGTCTGTCAGAGCTCCTAACTGATCGAATGGTGTCTGAGGCATGGTGATTCAGAAAAATGTTATTTTACTGTGATTAGTGTCAGGGGAGATGAAATGTGTAACTCTGTACACAAATTATGAATTAGTATGAAATGCCATTGATGTGTACTGCTTTTTTTACACAATATGTGGTAAACATAATAGGCCCGCACTCTCATGTGCACACTCACATTCTCTCTGTCACACACACATGCTGTTTTGTTTTGTTGGTATGTTGCTAAACGATTATTCTGAGGTGTCCCATGCCAATAGGACTATAATGGCAATGGCACACACACACACACACACATACACACACAGTGTTCAAAAACAATATGATACTGAGAATGTTTTGTGCAATGAATATTAGATGAATGAATGCCAACTGAATGGTTTTGATAGGTACATTTAGGAGAACAATTGTGGTGTGTTTTCAGTATTTATTACCATCATGTGTTGTGTGTTATTAATACTATGAATCAGAATAACAACAATAAAATGATTCTGTGGTTGTATATCATTTTCTTGGTTTATATGTGCGAATATGATTAGTATCTATCGTTATATATCATATATAATGTAGCAAGGCTATACAAAATAAACATGGTTTTTCAGCTCAGTGGGATAGTCAGAAAAATTGTTGCACAGCACATTTCTCTGTTGCACAAGCTCTATTTCATTTTGAGATTTCACACATGCATGCATGCATTCACACACACAAACGCACACACGTGCACAGCACGTGCTCACACACACACCTGCTTGCACACACATATGCACACATAAATGTAGACACACATGCACACACTTGCACATGCATACATACACACACACTCAAATAAAATGTACATAGACATTGCACAAAAGCAAATGAGCACCATGTTCAAAGAGTATCAAAGATACAAACACACTTGAAAATTAAATTCCTGATTTATTTGATGACAACTAGATTTATATACGGTTTTTGTGTCTCTGGTGAACAGTTGACATTGTAAATATTAAATACATGTAAAAACTATAGTCCAGGATACAGGAAAATAGTTACAGGCCTGATTTTGAGCATGGGTTTTACTTTCAGCTGTCCACATGCTTCCAGAGCCTTCTTCGTGTTTTCTCTCTTATAATCACATGCGCACACCACACAGTGATCTTACCATTGTGTCATGCAAAAAAGTCACATGTCTAAAGCATGCTGTTCCTTCCTCACAATGACTGCAAAGCCAAACAGATAGGTTTCAAAACATGCTTGCAAAAGAGGAAGGTGGCAGAATGGTTAAATCGATCATCTACCAATACAGAATCCATGAGGATATGGGTTCAAAACCTGCTCTTGCCCTTTCTCCTAAGTTTGAGTGTCTAGTCATTCAGATGAGACTATAAACCTTGGTCCCAAGTGCAGACCTCTCTTGGCGCACTGTAAAAGAACTCATGGCAACAAGGGTGTTGTCCTCTGGCGAAATTCTGTGGATGAAATCCACTCTGACAGGTACACAAATATATGTGTATGCACTCTTCTTCTTCTTCTTCTGCGTTCGTGGGCTGCAACTCCCACGTTCACTCGTATGCACACGAGTGGGCTTTTACGTGTATGACCGTTTTTACCCCGCCATGTAGGCAGCCATACTCCGTTTTCGGGGGGGTGTATGCTGGGTATGTTCTTGTTTCCATAACCCACAGAATGCTGACATGGATTACAGGATCTTTAACGTGCGTATTTGATCTTCTGCTTGCATATACACATGAAAGGGGTTCAGGCACTAGCAGGTCTGCACATATGTTGACCTGGGAGATCGTAAAAATCTCCACCCTTCACCCACCAGGCGCCGTCGCTGTGATTCGAACCCGGGACCCTCAGATTGACAGTCCAACGCTTTAACCACTCGGCTACTGCGCCCGTCGTGTGTATGCACTCAAAGCCTGGCTAAGCGGCGCATTGGTTTATGCAGCAGGTCATGCAGGCATCTGCCTAGCAGATGTGGAGTAGCATGTATGGATATGTCTGAACGCAATGACACCTCCTTGAGAAACTGAAACTTAAAACTTGTAATTGGACAGCAGTTGTACCCCAGCAAAAATAGAAACCTCCCACAATACTTTTCTTAATCATACACACCATGCAGCTGACCATCAATTATCATTCCAAGCCTCTGATAAAAAGTATCAATTTGAAAAATGCCAAAGAACATATTGCACAGATCAATTGATGGAAATCTGTGTAGCTGAGCACGTATGATTTTTCTTTAAATATTCATTCATGAGGGCTTATTTCCATTTAAATGTTGACAATCTTGGATGGTTGAGGTGGAGGGGATATGAACGTGCGGGAAGTATATGACCATCAGAACAGCAGAGGAGGCAACTGTTGTCCCGACTGTCTGGGCTGGAATTTGATTGCAGTGGAGTGTCTCGTTACATCATCACTCTCTCAGCCCGGAGGGTTTTAAGACAGTCGGCGTTGGAAGCAGAGAGCTAGAGGCAAAACCATCAATGACAGCTGCTCCCCTTCGCGCTTCATGCAGGGGTCCCCGTTAGCTCACATGGTGTTAGTGACAAACAGGAAACATGGCGGCTGTTCCCTTTCAGTACATTTTCACTCGTTGAAGTCGAAATTAATGTCTTAAAACTTTCCTCCTTGGAAATTCTATGAACAAAGGTTTCGAACACTAGTTCATTTTGATCTGATTTACAAGCAAAGAGCAAAGGTCTCATTTAAAGTTGAATGTAGGGGTCTGAAGACAACGAGATCGAAAGAACAAGGCGACTGGTGGCGAAAGACGAGGACTCACAGTGCAATTTAAAAGCCACGTGAACGCAAAAAGAGACGTCAAAGTGAATGGCTGTTGGTGGGAAAACAGATAACAAAATGGGAGACACAAACTGGACTTTTCTGAAAGACATACAACCCGGAATGAAGAATCTCTACGTCAATTTCATCGTCCTGGAAATAAGTTTGTACAGTTTAGATTATGTTGAGCTATACAACTCTGCTGTGACCTGTTTACAGGCTCTTCTACCAACTATTGATTTAACAGCTGGATCAACTGAAGACTCCAGCGGCCGTTTATTAAAAATAAATAAATAAAATAAGACGTATATATATAAAGGATGGCAAGAGTGAAGATTCAAAGTGAGGCAGATCATCTGTAAATGTTTTATCAGCATCTTGACAACTAATTTTATTACCTGTAGGTTCTCTGTATCACTGCCAGTTCACAAATTTGACATTTTATGTGACAGTGTATTTATTTGAAATAAATTTACACTTTGTGGCACAGGAGTACACACTGTATTTAAACTTTTTCTTCTGTCCATACAATTCCAGCTGTACACTTATCCAGAATACACAACACTCATATCAGTATTATTAAGGCGTGTAGGCCTGATAAGGCCTTTTGCCTGCTTGAAGTGGGGAAGAAAAGGAAAATCCCCACATATAAGCATTTTCCAACATTGAGTGTTTATGCAGTTAACACAAATTTACAAGACTGGTAATTTCTGTTGTTGCGGCTTGTTTGATCGTTCAACTCTGCCACTTGAAAATTCCACTCAACTGACATTTCAAATTGAAATGATTACCATCACATTATTCTTCATTATTAAATTTTTTAGGTTGAAACTCAGACGTGCACAAAATTCATGTGTGTGGCTTATGAGATGGTTTGTTTATACATGTTGAATGTTCTTTTTCAGCATGTGTTGCCTTGTGGTGTTGAACCTTATACTGATACTGTTGTAGGCCAGAAACGATGATATTATCTCCAACACTGTAGTATTATTCATTTTGATGTATGTTGCAATACACTAATGCAGGCCAGCCAAACACTAGTGTTATCCATTGTGATGTATGCTGCTATACACTAATGCAGGCCAGCCAACACTGTAGTATTGTCCATGGGATGTATGCACCTGTACACTGATGCAGGCCAGCCAACACTGTAGTATTGTTCATTGTGATGTATGCTGCTATGCACTAATGCAGGCCAGCCAACACTGTAGTATTGTTCATTGTGATGTATACAGCTCTGCACTAATGCAGGCCAACCAACACTGTAGTATTGTTCATTGTGATGTATGCACTAATGCAGGCCAGCCAACACGCACCAAGGACGGGCATTACGTGCGCACAGTGAAGGTGGCGGACAAGACAGGCAGCATGAACATGTCAGTGTGGGACCAGGTGGGGGATGCTGTGCAACCGGGTGACATCTGCAAGTTGTTGAAGGGGTACGTCTCTTTGATTTGTATGTCCAGGACTTTATTTTCCAATCTGTCACACTGTATATTATATATGTGTGTGTGCGCGCAGGCATAAGTTTATCATTGTACCGTTATTAATAAACGAAAGAAAAAGAAAAATAGTACAGCTTACAGGAGTCTGAGAGAAAATGAAAAGGGACATGTGGTGGACAGGACTAGAATAGTAGAAAGTGGATCATCAGTCCAAAAAGGAATTTGGCTTCATATGTGCAGTCTTGTTAATGGGACAGTGTTAACTATATTTTGCTGAGCTTGGGTTGTAGATGATAAGGCAGCATGCACACAGTCACAAGCTGATATGGCTTATGCAGCAGGAACAAATACATAAGCCTTAGAAGGGTGTTTTATCACATTCATGGTGACAAGGAGGAAATCACATTATGTAAACAATACCAAATTGGATTGAGGGTCAAAATGTTTTGATTGAAAAATAGATTTATGGATTATTTTTTTAAGATTATTATTTTGTATATTGAGTGAGCTGTTACTGAACAGAGATTTTCAACAGTCAGGAAAGATCTGATCTGTAGGCAGGTTATGGATTGCTTGTCCAGTGTAATGTGTGATCTGGACAATGTGAAAGAAAGGGTTTAAATTAACTGTTGTTTGGGAAGAATTACAGGTACAAGATGGGTAATTTGATAGGTATCACTTTCTGTTCACGTCTGACACAGAATAAGAATAGTCAGCTGGGTGACATTGGCAAGCTGTAATATTAAAAGGATATTTTAATTACACATACTTAACCGTGACCCAACTCTGTTCATATTGTTCACCCAGTTGTCTCTGTGCATTGTAAAAACAAACCTTGATTGGGTCGTACCATTTAGAAATTAATACATATGTATTTAATTTCTTGATCTTCAAAGTGGTGTTCAAGATAATGGAACTGCCATAAACCATTTTTTAGCTTCTGGTTTTGGTATCATTTGCATAAACTGACTGCACTTGATTTTATATTATATGTGATAAAGTTTAATATATAGGTGAATGTACCGAACTATATGTTTGCTTATAACTCAAGATCCCCTGTAAAAGATATTTTAATGTTTTTTCATTGAAAAATCATTACAGTTATCATGATCATTCCTTTCAGGTATGCTTCATTGTGGAAGAATGCCTTAACACTGTACACAGGAAAGAGTGGAGAAATCTGGAAATGGGGAGAGTGAGTACTGTTTTATTTCTATTGATTATTTTATTCAAAGTTGAGCCAGTATGGAGATCAATACAAAAGTTTCAGCTTTCATCAAATAAGATCTAAGTGAATGTGTTAATAAATTTTTTTTTTTTACATTATGATTAATATAAATTTCCTCACACAGCTGGTCTTGAATGTATCCAGAAAGGAAGTTTAAAAAGATATTAAGAGTGGTGTGAAGATTTTTTGGCCTTTTTTTTTTTTTTTTTTTTTTTTTTAAGGGGGGGGAGTTAAAGCGGTGAGAGATAAAGGTGATAGAGTGGGGCTTATTTGTATGTATGTGTTGATAAGCATGCTGAGGTTCTAGGCATGACTGTGTTCATGTGTTTATAAGCATGCTTGCATTGTGTGTGTGTGTGTGTTGCTAAGCATAAATTTATATGTTCGGAAAATCTACAACCATGGAGACAAAGAATTTGACAAAGTTTGGTGTTGTTTTTTTGTATGTTTCAGATTTACATATGTATTTAATGAAATTCCTAACTTCAGTGAACCCGATTTGTATAGTGCCACTTTCAACAAGGTAAGTCAGCCTACTTCATTTGACAAGGTAAGACAGCCACAAAGTGTCAGTATTATAAGTAAAAAATTTATGTCTTTGTGGAATACCAGATCATACTGTCCTTCGATTTTATCTTGTTAAAAGCCAAAGAAGATTTGTTGGGGATATAGAAATATGAAGTAATAGAATGAGTAAGAGCACAGTTGGGGATAGAATGATATGAAATGAGTAAAAGAGTAAGCATGATTGTCAAAGATTTATAGAGCATGCATATATACATAGTATTGGGTTGATACTAGCCTTAAAGCTCTAGGAAGAGACTGTATATGTGTATGTGGCTGTGAAAGACAGTATAAGACTTCTTTCCTTCAAAGCAGTTGACATTGTTGCTTACAGTCCAGACAAACCTTCAGTGCAATACATTTGTGGAAAGTGGCAGAATGATTAAAACACTCATCTGCCAGTACAGTGTCCATGAGTCTGGTTTAGATTCCCGTTCTCATCTGTTCTGCCAAGTAAGTTTGACTGAAAAAATGCAACTGAGCACCTAGTCATTCGGATGAGACAATATACAGGGAAAAAAACACACACAAAAACAAGGTCACGTGCAGCACATACTTAATGCACTGAAAAAGAACCCACAGCAACAAAGAGCTGTCCTCTGGCATGATTCTGTAGAAGACATCCCCTCTGATAGTTACACAAATATATATTTGCATGCACTCAAGGCTTGATGTATGCTGCTGGTCAGGCATCCACCTAGCAGATGAGGTGTAGAGTATATTAATTCATTTGAATGCAGTGATGCATCCTTGAGAAACTGAAACTGAAATACATTTATGTACTTGATATGACAATAAAATGATAATACATGTATTAGCTGAAGGTTATGTGTATTCTGAGTTTTAACCCTTTCAGAATTAACAACCCATGCAGCCTTACCTGCCTAGGTTTTTTCTTCAAAGCAGTCATTTTCAGATGTCTTAGTTTCAGTTTCGGTTTCAAGGTGGGTGTCAGAGTGTGCAGACTGACCCATACATGCTGCACCACATGTGCTGAGAAAAGAAAGGCAGATGCCTGATCTTTGCATTAACCCAGTGCAGTGGTCAGGCCTTTAGAGCCTATGCTAGGTTTGTGTAAAACTGACATAAAAAATTATGCTAAAAATATAATTTTTTTAAGAATTGAAATTTTTTGGTAAGAAAAATAAGAAGAAAAAATATGAAAAATAAAGAATTGGAAAACAAAATAATGAATTTTTTTTTTTTTTTTTTTTTTTTTTTTTTTTTACAAATATATAAATGACAGTTCACATAGATCACTCATATGCTGCCTCACCTGTCATTGTTTTCATTTGTCATTCCAGATATAATTGCTGTGATCAAATGCACTGTGATACGCGTTGGAACACTTTGTTTAATACGTATCAAGAATTGAAACTTTTTTGCATGTGATCATAAGCAAAACTTGCAATAACAAAAAAAGTGCTCTGACTTCATCAGTGAGTCAACATGAAGTTACCATGAGCTGAGGATTGCTCAGGCATCAACAGAAATATGGGAAGAACTTAACAGAAGAACCGGGGGCTGGTTGTGTCAGGAAGAGAATGCCATAACCTTTTTGTTGTTGTTGTTGTTGATTTTATAATTCGTACATAGGGTGAGATTTCACAAGTTAGGCAGTACTGAAACATTCATACATGAACCCATTAAAGGTGTGCCACTCTGCCAAAGTGCCAATACGGAGTTGTAAGAAGTTTTCATAGACATTGAATGGCTGGGTACATAAAACTGCAGAAACATAAAAATCCATCTTTGTAAATAAGCCCTGGTTTGTAACCGTTCACAATATCAGGTGTTTTGGATGGTTTTAATCCTGGTATTGTATGATTTAGTTCCTAACTTGTAACAAAACGTTACTGGGGGGTGGGAACTATTACATATGGAATAGATTTTTCAAATGTGCATCACTGTGCGCCTGACTTTGCAAGCATCCTGCTGTTTATTGCTGACAGGATGGACCCCCAGCACCAGCACAGACTCAGCGCAAGGAGGGCAACGAGGATCAGGAGGGGGGCAACAGTAACCACCATCGCATGCCACACTCTGGCCAGGCTCAAGGTAAGAACATTGTTAGAAAAAAGTTCTGTTTCTTCTGTTCAAACTTCACCTGTCCAAGGACCGGCAAGTAAGATGTCCACTCTTTAAATAGCTTTACCAGGTTTCTGTCACGGTTGTGGGTTTGCCTGTGTTTAGATGACTATCCTTATTTCTCAGCTACTGCTGGTCCTCAGCACACTGTATTGTAACACTGGTGTTCACACATACAAAGAAATTCATTTCTCTGTGTGGACACCTATGACTGATCTGCCTGGAAAGAAGGTTCAGACTGGTGATAAACACGCTAACATCTCTCAACAGATTGAAGGTCTAGATATATCCAGGGGAAAAAAGACCATGGGGTGAACCTCTTGTGGGTCACTTGTGTTGTGAACGAAACTCATTCATATTATCAAAGTTAATGAAAGAATTAAAATCATATTTGTTCTTTGTGAAATGCTTCATAAATGTTGTCTTGGCAGGCTGCTCTCTGTTGACATTATCATGGTACCATGAATATGGATCACTACTGGCATTTCAAAATCCACTTCAGGTTTGTACATGGCAGTTAACTAAGCACAAATGTCTCTTTTTTGAAACCAAGACCGAACACAGTTGCTACTGCTTGTTTACTAGCTAAACAATTTGTGCTTGGAAAATACACTTCAACAGTGAAGCATTCTCACAAGGGATAAACTGATCACAAGTGTTTTGTGGAAGGGCAGCGGTGTATTGCACACACTGACACATTTGACAAATGATGCAGCCATTTACAGATGCTTTGTGCTGAGCTCATGATAGATATGGCTTACTGTCTACCTGCACTAAAGCTATACATGTCCTGGGTTTTGAGGAATTAGTGACAGAGGATGCCATGTCCAGATTGTGGCTCAGCTGGCTGTGAATCTGATGACAGGTCACACCTGTACTGTTTGGAACAAACATGTGGCCATGTAACTACAGATATAGTGGCCTTGCTTTCACTTTGCTGACACCACCACGTTTTGTCTGCAGGTCCCAATGGCGGTGGTTATGCACAGCGTATGCCACGACCACCACCATCATCCGGGGGTCAGAATCGAGGGCCTTCCCAGTCAGGTCGGGGCGGACCTCCTCGACCTCGCAGATGACAAAGTTGAGTGGTTGGGTGCCCTGAGCTTTCTCTTGGGATAGTGATCATAGTGTTCAAAGTGGCTGAATGTTTTGTGAAGTGATTTGATTGGTGGATGTTGTATTAGGAATGAATGAGATGCTATCACTCAACTTGACAACCATGTGTGTCTTCTGTGCTCAAAGGACTCCGCAATTGTATCTTAAAGGAGCAGATATCCAGTTCTTAGACACTGCTTTTTTCTCCTTTTTTTATTATTATTTTTTTTAAGCCAAACATGATCTAAAAGCTTGCAGTGTACATTCAGTGTTGACATGGAATTTAATTTGCAAATGTTTCTTGGGGTTTTTTTTTAGGTGTTAAGGGTGCCCTCACTTTGAGGGAGGACATAACAGTGAAAGTTACGGGTCACAGATACATAGCTTCAGAAAGTGTGTATGACAGTACAGTGCAACAAGTGTGCACTTACCACACTTTAGTATTCATGAGACTTGGAAGATGTTGGCTTGTCATCACTTACAATTGTGAAATGTTTGGGGCATAATTTGTATGAATGGTACATTTTCTGGAATTAAACATCTTTGATCTTACCGTTGTGTCTTTTGAGATTCTCATTCACTTGCATAAAATGTTGTCAGCATTTGTAAATGTTTTATTATTGTATCTCTTTCCTGGTATAAACAGACCATTGTAAGAATAGGTAATACCATGCTTTTCAGCCTACAAGGCACTGCAGCGCATTAGGTGCACCCCTTGAATCGTATAAAGAAAAATTATTTCAGCACATATAAGGCATACACATCAGACAGCCGTATCTGCCATAAAGCAAAAGTCTTCCATTATGGCTTTACTGACACTGGATATAGACTTCGGAACGATTGTCTTCACAAAACTGAATCAGAATCAGACTCGTTTTCATCTGCTTGTTGACTTGGCTATGTTAGAGCCTTCAGTTGCCATTAAGACCTTGTTCACGCAGAATCCAGTCTGCTAGTGCTTGCCCCGTTTTCAGTCCCGTCTGTCATTTTGCTCTTGATAGCGGTCAGTTCACATTTCTGATTTTTCTACTGTCTCACCTTAAGTTTATCACCAACACAGATATTGCTCTTTTGTTAATGGTCTAAGAAAGAAGTGCAATCATATTCACTTAAAATTTGGTGCAATATGTGATTCTGTTTCAGTTTGATGTGATGGTGAACATGAGCCATGTCAAATGGAACATTAACACTGAAGAGAGGTGCTGTGCTGTTCAGTGTGACAGTGGGTTTATTGTGATCAGCATTGTCATACACTGTGTTATGACAGGTGGTACCAAGTGGCCATCCCAATTTAAGTTTCCATACACAGATAGGGGTCAGATTCTAGTTAACAGGGAGTGCTTTATAAGCCAAAGAGTATATTAATTTGCAGATTAAAGTATCCAGTGCAAAGTAACTTTAGTCCATGTGGGTGATTAAAATAAATGGTAATGACTGACTGAATGTGTGCCAGAAGAGATCAAGTGTTTGTTGTATATTAGACAACACAGATGCACATGGCTGGCTGATTTATGAGGTGATTTTCAGGAAGACATCAAGATGCACATGGTTGTCTATGTTTGCTAGCTTTTTTCCCTGGTACTTTTTCTCCAAGACATGGAGACCAGAACATGATCTTCAACTGAAAGCATGTTGTAACTTCGCACTGGCATTCACACACAAGACATACTGTTCTTACATAATTTTAATCCTTCAGTCAGACAAACAATATGCATCATACAGTGAACAAAGATGAAAGGAACCAGACCACAACACACAGAAACACCAACCATGAAAAAGAAGAAAAACACAATGAAGATGGGAGTGTGCACTTGTTGACAGCATGGTTTTACATCCAGTCATATGACTTGACCTGCAGTCGCTGTCACCTGGATTGCTATACTGTAAATTGTTGATCATAAAATGCTGCGGCAATGTGCATGACAAATTTTGCACAAGACTGACAACAAAAACAATGACATGGAAGAAAAACATGCACAGATTTTGCTCATCAATCCTTGTTCATTTTATACATCAATATGGTATTTGTTCTTTTGCCCAGCTGTGGGGAAACCTGGACACAAAATAGGTGTGTTTCTCTCTTCCTTCAAGATTTGTACTGACTTTTAGATGCAAGCAAGTTTGATATTCTGCATACTACAGAAATCATGGTATGCATGTAACAAATTCTTATTCATGGCATAGAGAGAGTACAATGTTGGTGACACACAGATCTCTGATACACATTTGGACAGGACAGACAGAACACGAAGACAGTGAAAAGATGTCACATACATCAACGTGCAAAGAGATTACACCATAAACAACACCTCAAACAAAACCAGTGTGAAAAGAAGAGATGTTCCAGTTACAGGAGAAGACAACACACCAGTACAGTCCACTGACACAACATAAATGATTAAACCCACAATCCAGTTTGACTTTACTACTGAATCAGAAAGGCATTCTATTTGCTCCAGTTACATGTGTAAACATGATTCCATGAAAATGTTTGTGAACAATGAAGTGTGCTAAAAGCACATGACAAGGGATCATGGTGGATTCATAAAAGACTGGCAGTGTTCTGACATGGATTTGATGTGACAAAATGGATTCATATGATAAAGCATAAATGAATTTGTATAAAGAAAGAAAAAAATGTACATACTCCAAAACATGTTTGCCCAATCGTATCATCATTTTCACTGGTCAACTGCAGTCTGAACTGTATCTTACAAATTTGATTCATACTGATCTTGCACACTATCTAATCGGCAAACACTACTTTTCACCAATCTGATCTTCCAGTGTATAAAATCTGAAACTAACACAAACCTGAAAAATGGACTGCTTCGTCCTAAGTGTCATGCTTAATTTAAATCAACATGATTAAATCAACATGAATTTGCTCTACATTAAACTTGTTGAAGGTTGTATCTTTAATAAACACTGCATTTCTAATTACATATACGCAATAGTAATAGTACATTTCTGATTTTAAAAATTCATTATAAAATTTTGCAACTTCAGCCAGCAGTAGAATAAAAATGACATCTTTCAACTATCAGATCTTAACTCCTTTATTTTTTTTACTGAACCACCAAACTAGCTCTCTCCACAAAACAAAACCTAAAATCACAACACACTTGTAATGCACAACCAAAATTCTCTTCAGCTTACCACACTGCACTCTACCCCACTCTCACACCATCTGACTGATGGAACTGGATCACACACGAGTGACAAATTAATTCACATCAAATGTCAAAAAGTCTATATGCAAACCACCCCTGACAGGAACAGAATGCATGCAGCTCACACAGGTACAGTCTGTCATTACATGGGATTTTGATGGGCTTAGGATGAACACAGTTACAAAATGCAAAGATGAGATGACTGTTCACTTGGTCCAAACCAGCTATGGCTTTTTGTTCAGGGCTTGAGATTCCCCAGTCCTCCCATGCCACAGTGATAAATAGTGTGTCTGTCCAAAAGATCATTTTTGTGTCTCGTCTTTGGCGTGTTTTGTCCATTTCCAATCACCTGACTTCCTGATGTTCCAGTCTTCATGGATTTTTGTGTACATATACATGTCCTGGGATATGGAAGAAAAAGCTTGTCCAAACTGATGTGGTCATCTGTAGTAAATGTCTACTGGGAGCATGGAAGAATTGCTACAATCCAAACTAATGTGGTCATCTGTAGTGCATGTTTACCTGTCCTGGGAGCAAGGAAGAACTGCTATAATCCCCACTACTGTGGTTCATCTGTGAATAATAAAGTCAGCATGAAACTGACCCACCACTCTGTCTTTTCCACTGTGATCCAAAATAGCCCATCAAATCCAGCACAATATTTTATCCCCTACCTCCCTAACAGTTTGAAATTATGACAATCTACAAGCCAACTGCTCCTTCAAGTTGCTAACTATGTCTAAAAGATGATTTTTCCTTGTGACAATGTTTTTTGCTACGACTGAAACTACTGAAGTCAGTTTCTGACTAGATAATTCCATCTCATATGAAGTCTGCATCCCCGACATACACTGCAGTCAGCCAAATTACAGAGCACTATCTGAATACAAACCACTTTCCACTTTTGATCAGATCAGTTTCTAATTACAAACGCTACTTGACAGATCTATTTCTGGACAAACTCAAAATGGACCCCACAGTTCTTAGCAGAAACGAAGGCGTTTCTGACAATAACTGACCAATCACAGGTCTGTGTCAAACCACATGGACGGCCCCCCTTCCCCTGGCGGCCCCATGTTGGGGTTGATGGGGTCAAAGTTGAGGGTTTGGGAGGTGTTGGCTAGGTCGGCCATGTTGTCCATGGGACCGCCGTAGTTCCCTGCTGCTCCCCCCAGGTCCAGGCCCTGCATGGAGTTCACTGGCACCTGGTCATAGCCTGCAACACATCACCACTGTGTACATTATGAGTTCAATGGCACCTGGTCACAACCTACAACACACACCATCACTGTGTACATTATGAGTTCACTGGCACCTGGTCATAGCCTGCAACACATCACCACTGTGTACATTATGAGTTCAATGGCACCTGGTCACAGCCTGCAACACACACCATCACTGTGTACATTATGAGTTCACTGGCAACTCACACACTGAGTGTGTATACTGTGCAGCAATACATACACACTAGTTTCAACTCTTTGCATTACCAGTTCACTCTAGTTATTCTCTGTACATTCCTAAATTACCATTCCCCCCATCATCTCCAGTTTCCACTCTGTGCACTACCTTAAATCTCCAGTCACACTGTTCACCACCTTTTTTCATCCCCCATAACAACTCACAACTGTTCACCCTGAAGGGCACGGTGCACTACCACTCACCACCAGTTAAACAGTGTACAACCATTCACCCCCAGTTACACACTGCACTACCATCCCCCCCAAATTACACAGTGCAATATCATTCACTCAAAATTTCAGTGCAATACCATTCACCCCCATTACACAGTGCACAACCATTCACTCCTAATTACACAGTGCAATACCATTCACCCCCCTTGTTACACTGCACTACATTCACCCTCCGTTACACTGCACTATCAAATAATCAGAACACTGCCATTCATACTCTAGACTGTAGTACAGAGTGCACTACCACCCAGTTACGCTGCACCGCCATTTGCCCTCAGTTACACAGCACACTTCCATTCATGCCACAATTATACTGTGCACATGCCTCAATTACACTGTGCACAACCATTCACACCCCCAGTGATGCTATGCACTTCCATTCCATACCCCCCAGTTACACATCATTCATCCCCAGTTACACTAACATTAAAACCTGTTACATACCAGTGTACCATTGACCTCCCACTTACACTGTACACTACTGACAATAATTCATTTTTATGTTCCGGGAGGTTATCGGCTGTAGCTACTTTCGTTTTCTCCGCATAGGCGGATAGTAGTTTGCACAGGACAGGAATCGGACTCCCTGCCAGAGCCTGCACTAGTGGGTCACAGTAAAGTATGTGCAGTGAAATCATTTTTATGTAACACTAAAACACAAGCAGAAGCAAGTTACCATTGACCTCCCAGTTACACTGTACACTACCAATAATCATCTAATCTTATGCAACACTAAAATACAAGCAGAAGCAAGCTCTAAGATGAAGCAGAAACACATAAATCAGTTGTAAAGTCACAACCATCAATACGACAACAGCTGAATTTGCAAACCCCACAAATTTGTATTTACTCTCCCGTTTAGTTACTCTACCATAAATCCCCCTCATCCACTACCCCCCACTACTTTTTTCTTTTTTTTTTTGTTCCACACAACCAGTCTCTCCTATTTACACTACTGTCTACCCCCGGTTACTGTACACTTTGGTTTCTTCCCCTCATTTCCCGTAACACCAAAAACCACAATCACACTACCATTCACCCAATCCCCACCCCTCCATTATCTACACTACCCATTCCCAGTTGACGGCCAGGTGCAGGATGTGTCTTACCAGTGGGGTGTCTGCCTTGCATGTCATGCTGTGAGCCACTGTACATGCTGCCCTGGCTGCCGTGGTGGGGTGGGGCCTGATGGCCGTACATGGGGTCACGCGAGTCCTCAGGGACCAAACCCACGTCATCGAATCCAGGAGGCTAGGAGACAATGGCATAATGTCAGGTGAATATCCAAGAAAGAACGGCGTCATAGCTTTGGTTTCAACTGAACTTTATTCAGTAAACATGTTATACGTGTACACATAGACAGCAGAGCAACAACAAGCTAACACCTTTTATCATGCTCAGGAATGTGATTAAATTCGTTGTTTCGTTTGACAGCTGGTGAACGCTACACAAGTGCAATTATGTTGAAATACATGTTGACAGCTTCAAATAAGATGGTTAGAAAAAAAAAAAGACCACTCCATGAATTATCAAGTTCCTATTCCACACTAGGCGCTCAGTGGTAACAAAGGTTAAAGATGAAAAAGGTTAAAACAGCCAGTAAATGAACCAATAGAAACAAGGGACAATAGAAATTTTGTTTTGCCAGAATGAGATCAAAGAAAATCAGACAGGCAACAATTCCTTTTCTGAAGCAAAATGCTTTGTATCTTACCTCTGACCAGTTCATGTTTTCCCCTCTGTAAAGAGAGCTTGTCAATTCCATGGAAAGCCTTTTCTTGTAGTCTTGGGGTTTGTCTTCAGACATCCGAAACAGAACTGCTGCTGCATATGTAGCTGAAACAGGAGAAATCATCTGAATCAGTCAGAGGAAAAAATTAATCAAAAAATGGTAAAAAAGAGGATTTATTGTTCCGGAAACAAGATACAGTTTTCTCAATCTGAGGTGCAATTCTCACAATATATTCTGTAACTCCTGTGTTTAAGATCACTTGTAAATACTGGAGGCCCTGCCTCTGCTTTCTTATTTATTTTCTTTTTTTTTTATCATTTAATGTAATCACTATTTCTCAATTTACAGCTGCAATAAAAGTTGTTATTGTCCTCACCTACGCCCTCATTGCGAGAGTGCAGTAACTCAGTGAGAGGAGCAGTGGCACCCTCTTGTTCAATCATCTCTGCTCCTTCTTTGTCAGCGGCCAATTCACAGAGCACACCTGCTGCCACACGCTGGATGTTTTCTATGGGGGAGTACAGCAACTGCACGGCACAAAACCACATTCACAGTGTTGATGCTGATGATACACAGGTTGAATACAACAAAATTCATACTTCACATCCATCATTTTATTCTTCTGTCAATCTTAAGTTTTATATTATCTCAAAATTTATAGACATTGGTTTTCTCTTCTTTTTTTTTTTTCTCATCAGTGCATTGATTCTATCATTTTCTTTTTCTATGGAAGACAGCTTTTATTCTTTTTTTTCTAACAGCTGACCTGGAGCAACTGTTAGCATTTTATTTCATGAAAACGAAGTCTGTAATGATCAAACAAGAACTCTAATAATGTTTAACTTCCTAATTTGGTTAACTCATACCTTCTTTTTAAAAAACAACAACAATGTATTCTCAAACATCTCTATGTTCTTACCATGAATGTGTTTAGCAATCTGATTTTACGAGTGCTGCAGAATCTGAAAAAATAAAAGTAAAAAAGCGGTCTTAAATAATTTGTTAAAATGTTATTTTGTTCTTTTTTCTCCATGTGTCCAACAAAACACAAGACGGAACACAACTAATCAATCACAGCCACCAAGTACCTACCTGTACGAAGAGTGGAATGCAGTTAAGGCCGCGGATGACTGCCCTGTTGTGAGCCTCCCGCGCAAGGATGTGCAGCGCCCCCACTGTGCCCTCTACTATCTCCTCCATACGCACGCCGTCCACGTAGCCCGTCATAGGGGGGCCGTTTGAACTCACTGAGGCACGCTACACACAGAGTTTTTTTAAAAATCAAATCAAGAGTTCCTAGGCATTTATAAGTTACATCAATTATATATTTATTCATTTATTTCAGCATATATAATTCATTCATTAAAAAAAAAATTCAAATAAAATTACATTCCATTTAATGGTATTAGCTGCTGAACATAATAATCTAAAAATTTGTGATCTCATTCATTCATTTAGTATCTCTTAAATCTCAGGCTGAATTTAATACATGATCAATATTACACACCTTCGTGTCTTGATGCCTCATACTATTATTCTAACTCTCATAGCTGTCACCACCATCTCACTTGAATGCCCTGTTCAACTGAGGCAGACTACTGTTACTTATCAGAGATTCTACTGTGCACAGCTTTGAGTATCACATGCACCTGTGCCTTAGCTGGTGCAGCAATGCAAAATCTGTGTTCATCTTAGCAACCTCTTACACTGCAGGTTAACACAGAACACCATTATCTCTTATTGCACAAAAAATCAAGTTGCCATACTTTAACTCATGTTTGTATTGAATTTCAATGTTTACTTATTTAAGTTTAATCTTTGACATGTTTATGTGTACACTGATTAGTGGATTAAGTGACTGACGAGTGTCTTCAGATCACATGTAATTTCAAAATTAATACAGGATGTTCTGAATTATTCTCATTACATTGAATTATATTTCACATAGCCTACTTCGTAAACTATCTCTTGGTAATCAACAATTACAGTACACCTTGCACACAGAACCCAGGCTCTCAGTGTACTTACCCTCTGTGTGTCCTGGTGGGCACGGATGAGGAGCTGCACAATGCGGGGCAGGGCGCCGTGCTCCCTGAGCGGGGCGTGGTTGGCAGGGCAGAGGGCCAGGTTACGCACCAGACCCACCACCGCCTTGATCAGTGGCCAGCGGCTAGGAGGGTGCAGCAGCTTCACCAGCACCGGCAACCCATAGTGCAGTCGCACAGCATTCTGGGCCATCTCTGCTTCAGGGTGTCGCGACGTCAGGTGACGCAAGGCACACACCTAAAAACCACCAATAAGTTCATTGTTAGTCATCCCTGGACATACTTGTACGTACATATAGACATGCGCACCACTTCCAAACGGCAGTCAAACCTCCAACCTCACAAGTTATACACTGCAGTTATGAAAAACCCAATTATCGCTCCTACCTCAGCTCCCACCTTCCTCACACACACTTACAGCGGGCTCTGTGATTTCCTCTCTATCTCCAGCCTGCATGACGGTGCGCACCAGAGCCTCGATACCGCCCATCTGGCAGACGGTGACCTTGTTGCGCTGGTTGTTGCAAGTCAGGTTGGAGAGGATGCCCGAGGCACAGGTCACCACGTTGATGTCGTTAGAGGACAACAGCTGCACCAGCATGTGGAGCAACCCTTCCATCTGGTCCTGTCAACACACATACACACAGACATTTCACTTAGGTTTTGCATCTGTGCCTTAACCGGGACAACAAGGAAATATTATGTTCTTTGTTCATTGTGGTCATCTCTTACAATTGTAGATTAACACTATGTACTTTGGTTTATGGTGCCTTTACAAATTCCTGAAATAAATGTAGGCTGTCTCCCTCTAATCAGTGGGGAATTCAGAGTGTTACACCTAGTGCTGTCCCCCTTCTACCCCATCTCTTCTCTCTTTTTAAAACATCAACTATGGTTCTTGGTTTTCTTGTTTGTTCTTGTTCTCTTTGAACAGAAACTTTGAAAACAATACAGTAAGGACATTAGGTGCCTCATAATATAACTAACAGGCAAACAGGGAGAGGAGGGAAAGCAATCAACCAGATGACTGTACTAACCATTTTGGTTGCAGCATCTGACAGGTTGCGCAGTGACCACAGACAGTTCTGTACCAGCCTCTGGCTCTGATGACCCAGGTGCATGGCCAATGCCTGCATCCCTCCTGTAAGTACGTACACACAATTATGTTTGCTTTCACAGTTAATTGTAACAGTTTCCGTAGCATCAAATTAAATCAGTCATTTTAAATGGTTCTGACCATAACTGCATTTGTGAAAGATGCCGACACACAATAACTAATATGTGTAATTAAAAGGAAATTTTCTATATAAAATTACGTTTAAATAACATACTTACCGTGACCCAACTAGTGCAGACTCCGGCAGGGGTCTGACATTCCTGTCCTGTGCAAACTACTATCCGCCTATGCGGAGAAAATGAGAGAACTACGGCCGATAACCTCCCGGAAGTAGGTAACGTCCCCTTTGTCCCCCTGGCTAGCGCCCTCTTTTGACGGCAGCCATCTCGACACCTGTTCCTGTGCACTTATTAAACTAATGCTTAATGCTTTGTCCTCTACATGGTTTACCTACACCATCAATGTCACTTAATGACTATGGCAAGGTCTGGAATATGTAGAGGTCACTTCCACCTGACAGATCCACAGGGTCTAGTGAATGTTCTCCAACTGTGTGGAACGGGTTTACACTTCCTGACCCCAGGAGTCATTCAGTTCCCATGATGCCACACAGTTGATGCATTTACCTTGTAATGTTGTCAAGGTTTCCAGTATGGATATTCATTGACATATAACTCCAACTGCTTACTGAACACACAAAACAGAAACCAAAATACAGGTAAGATGATAGGGTGAGTCGGAGACTGTTTTGTTTTGAGTCTATTTCCACACAGCACACTTCGAAGTGTAAGTTCACAGATGGAGGAGGTGGTTGTAAACTTTGAAATAACACTATATGGCTAGGTGTGTTTTTCTTGTCAATGCTAAATTACTACACAAAGCAAGAAAGATGTTCATCACAAAAACATTTCAAAGGACAAATATTCTTTGAGCATTCTCCTGGTAAGTATCACATCTTTGAAAACAATAGCTGAAAACCATTTCTATTCTGCTCTTTATTTTTTAACTTCCACATTCCAGGTATTTACATTTTGCACTTCATATCCATGTGTTTTTAACATCCCACCATGTCTGAGACTTTCAGATTTATGCCAACTTTCATGCTAAAAATTATTCACAAAAACTCCACACTGCGTTTTCAACTTGTTTGACAGACATCATCCTTTGTGACAATGATTTCTCTGCTTTTGTTCAAATCATTTTCCAGTTCTGTAAGTCATCTTACCAGCCAGTAAATGTACCCCTGAACTGCTTCGCCCCCTCACCTATCCTCCCCCTCACCTATACCCTGCCCCCGGCCCCCTCTTAAAAAAAACACACAAAAAACACAAAAAAAACCCTGTCAATAGCAGATGCTGCTGCTAGAACTGGCACTAAACAAATCAGCTGTGGATTCTGTCAAAAAGGATGATATACAGAGATGTGAAGACCTCCCCTCCCACACCACAAAAAGAAGAAAAACACTCACCAGCCTCCACAATGGCTGGTTTGTTGCTGGGGCAGACAGACAGCACCTTGAGGACCCGGGAGGTGGTCCACAGCAGTTTCTCATAGGTGTACGACTTCATGATCCTCACCAGTTCCCCTGGACCTCCACTGGCCAGTACAATCAGCTGCACACCAGTGGTCACACCATGTATCACAAGCAGCATACACAATACCTACCCTGATGTACATGACATCTTAAAAACTTTAAAAAAACTCAAGGAAATGATGTTCTCACATTCTGTGATGTAAAAATATGTCAAAGTAAAAGAGCAATAGGAAAGAAAGTATGTAAATTATCTAGAATAAATATAATACTAAATAACAGAACCGAGAAGTGAACTTCAAGGACACAAACAGCCGTGAAGATGACTAAATAAATCGACCAACTTGCCCCTCTTTATTACACAAGTTCGATTTTTCACTGTCAGTATAATAAAGAGAAATATGATAAAATACATGTGTGTTCCAGGTCTAAACACCACACACACACACAAAAGACTTAAAAAAAAAAAAAAAACACAAAAAAACCCTTCTTCAAACCTACCTTGCTTTCCTGGTTTCCATAAGCCAGGATCTGCAAACAGTCAGTGGTGATGGCCAGAAATTTAACATTGTTGTTGCGCTGCAGCAAAGCCACCATCTTCTGCAGACCCCCTGCCAACCGCACAGCCATCTTGGACCCCTCTTGATGCAGCAGCAGGTTGTGCAGTGTGGTGATAGCGTAGAACAGCACAGACTCCACAGGGGAACTAAACAGCATCATCATATCTTAGAGTTTTTGCTTTCACTCACTCGACTGGCATTTATATGAAGTTAATGTGAAAGTCATCCTAAATCTGTGAAACATGAATCACTATACATAAAGTAATTTATAAAAACAACAAAAATGACAAAAACAAAAACACTAATTCTGTAATGAGTATGCCAATTGTCAATTCTGTAATGAGTATGCCAACTGTCAAAGATTACTGAATAGCATCAAAGTGTTTTGACCATTCCAAGGTTCAGATGAAAAGCGGTCAATAAGATTTCAATTGTTTCAAAAGCTTTCTATTTATTTTGTTATTTCATTTTTTAACAAACATGTTACAAACAAGTCCAAAAACCATACAGTTTTTAATCAGCTATACCTAAAAACCTTGTGGTAATAGAAACCCCCTTGTTCTTGACGGACTTCTGCAAGTTTTTTGTTGCTATTTTTATAAAATATACAGAGAAAACATGAAAACAGTGCCCATTTTACTGACGTTCATTGATAAACACTGGCTGATATCAGAATGTCTGTCCATGCCACTCTGATCTCCTTTCACAAAAGTTTCAAAAGTACACACACACACACACACACACACACACATGCCGGGATAGTGCCCACCTCAGCAGCTTGACCAGAGCTGGGATGCCGCCAGACTTGAAGATGGCCAGCAGGCCCTGTCTGTGGTGGGACAGGTTGTGCAGGGTGCCGGCAGCACACCGGGTCGTCTCTGCATCCTCTGTGGTGGCCAGGGCGCGGATCAAGGCAGCGATCATCTGGGGGGAGTTCATGATGGCATGGCGACTGGCCTCCTTCTTGGACAACTGGTGCACCATCATGGCTGCCTGGGACACCACTACCTGGTCCTCGTCATTCAGTAGTTTGATCAGCTCAGGGATTGCACGCGTTGCCAGATCCGCATCATCCTGTAATAAAAATGTTCGCCTTAGTGAATGTACTCATCCCAAGACCACAACACTTCTCTGCTGTGCTCAAAGTCAAAAGTGAAATACATGACAGATGAAAAACTTAACACTGCTTCTCAAAATAAACAGAAAATTCATTTTCCATCAGAAAGCAAAGGTCAAACACACACAAATATACATACCAAAAACTTGTACCAGCTGTATCATTTTGTTTAATATAAAATCAGGAATATAAAAACTATCTCTGCCATCCATGGAATAAGTTATTTTAAAAAATTCAATGTCTAACTGATTATTGATAACAGCCTTTAGTCCAAAAGACACCTATATTCTAAATAGTATTGATGTAGAGCAATGTAACAGTTTCTTATAATGACATAAAAACCACACAAAACTGAGAGGCATTCTAAATCAACCAATGAAAGCAGTCTGTGAATAGAGAAGATGCAATGATCTGCTTCTGGTCTACTTATCATTAGCCACATTATCACACAGCATGGAAAGTTATCTGTTTTTCTACACAAAGCAACACCATGGTGCAGCCAAAGACCCGTGACCTCATAGTACAAAGATACAGCAGAAAATTCGTTCCAGATGTACATGTCACAACTGGGAACTAAGCACTGACTGACTACAGAAAATGACTGTTTACCTGGTAGTTGATGAGGTTGACGACGGCATGCTTCAGCATCTGTGAGGGCTCAGTCAAGCGCTGCACAGCAGTGGGCTGGTCCGGATGCACCTGGGTGGAGGGTATCTGCACTCCCTCAGGCAGGGTTTCTGGGAACATGGCTGCCCGCACACGCTGGGACCGGGTCTGGTTTAACTGCTGGTTGATTTCTGAAAAAGTGTCATCACCTCTTTAAACATACCTTGCCAAATGATGTGGAATTTATGCTGGGGACAGGCACCAGTGTGTCAGTTCATTTCTATTTCTCTTGATCTGGTTACTTAACTCTTGACCAGGTATGCTGACACAGTGGAACTGACAAACCAGTCTTATATCTTATGCTTAGCTGTGAAAGATTCTGTGAAGAGAGTGCGGTCTTAGAAGCTCGGGGAAATGGCAGGGGTGTAAGGTGTCACCAAAATTCATGTTATTCAAGTCAATGAATGAGTTTGAATCTGTGTTGACTCGCCCTTCTCCAACACTTCTGTAAGAGAGGTTGGTGGAAAGAATTGATCCAGACAGATTTTGCTAAAGAAAAAAAGCACAGGTTGTGGTTACTCATGACTTCTTCCACAGTACTGCTGGGGATGGAAAGTTCAACAAAGGAATTCAGCATTACACGCTGCTGTTGCTTCCTGCCCATCTTTCATCCATATGACTGCGAGAGGGATTGTGAGACAAAAGCAGAGTACAACAGAAGAGTTCAGTGTAAGGTTACTCACCCTCCACCTGCTCTGGCTGAGGGGGGTACTGGTCAGTGAGGCCCCAGTCAAACATCATTTTGGCCGGGTCCATGTCCCCCTCCTCCAGTTCCTCCCCATGACTCTTGCTGCTGATGGATGGGGCCTGCCACACCAAATATCATTCTTCTAATGACCACTCACAGACACCAGGGAAACGTAAAATACAGTGCAATAAACACAATCACAGACACCAGGAAAACGTAAAATGCAGTGCAATAAACACAGTTAATAAAAAGCCTACAAAGAACTTGATGAAGGGCAAGGAAAGAATTTGGACGCACTAGAGAGTGACAAGAGGCTTTCCAGCATTTCTAAATGTGGTGACAAACCTAAGATATTGAAACATTTTCTACTTAAATGTTCAGAACATACTCTGAAACTTCATTTTGCAAATAGATTCTATTATCAAATGATTCACAACTTATTTTAACATATTTTCAAACTTCTCATTTTAATACAATATACTTTGAAACACAATTTGTCAGCATATACTTCGAAACTTTCAAGTACTCAAGCTTCCTGAAACTTCTAAGTGCAAATGAGCTTACTGATTACTATTTACTGTGAAATATTTCTATTTTCACAATCAGTTAACCTTATTCAAAACGAATCTGATCAAAAAGTACATCAAAATCATTCAAGTTGGAATCTTTGCACCAGCTACCCCAGCAATAATACAATCCTCCACACACCCCCACACCCACACACATGCACATACACACACGAGTTCAGACTTGTTAAAGTGTTACATTCCCACCTGTGTGGTTGCACCAGAGTGGATGCCAGAGTCTCCCATGTACTGATTCTGCTGCCACATCATGGTCTGCTGCTGCTTGTTGTCCACTGGCATGTCAGACAGGTCCAGGAAATTCTGGCCTCCGGGGCCCACTGAAAAACCAGAGACTGATAAAACCAGAGACTGATAAAGGATATACTGTAACAGTGCTGTCATCCAAAGCTACCTCCTCTCATCACCATACCAATATTCAAGTAGTCATAATGACTTTATCAATCTGATGATGAACCTAGCGGTATCAGACAATCCCAACAAAACAATAAATTAACATCTTTACAATTTTCAGATATTATCTAACAATATCAAAACTTATCGCCATACAAAAATTGTCATGTCCCCATGATTTTAGCATTTCGCTGTTATGTTTTTCCAGGCTTTGCACATAAAACAAAGTTATTTTTTAATGAAGCAAACAAATCAATGTGCAACTGACTGGTGCTTGATGGACCACCGGCAGAATTCATCTGGTAGCTGCTCATCTTGGCTCCTTAGTTTATCACTTTGTGTGCCTTTAACCAAAGGCAAAACCTGCTCAAACACACACAAATATCAATGTTGTTAGTGTTACTATAATCAGAAGACATACTCAATTCATCTTTATCATCGATCAAGTCTTTGCCTGCAATTTATAAACCTTCAAGTTCAATGGATTACTAAATGTCAAATACTAAACATTGCTTTATGCTAACAGTCAATGAGTTGCATATTACCACCAAAACAATTATGAGACTGCATGAATGAGACAAAACTGTCAAGTCCACAAAATAACCCCCCAAATCATCAAGCCAACAGACGGGCGGAATAGCCAAGTGGTCAAAGCGTTGGACTTTCAATCTCAGGGCCCCAGATTTGAACCTCGGTAATGGTGCGTGGTGGGTAAAGGGTCGAGATTTTTCCGATCTCCTTGGTCAACATATGTGCAGACCTGCTAGTGCCTGAACCCCCTTTGTGTGTATACGCAAGCAGAAGATCAAATACACATGTAAAAGATCCTGTAATCCATGTCAGCATTCGGTGGGTTATGGAAATAAACATACCCAGCAAGCACATCCCCGAAAATGGAGTATGGCTGCCTACATGACGAGGTAAAAATGGTCATACATGTAAAAACCCACTCTTCACACAAGTGAACATGGGAGTTGAAGCCCACAAACAATGATCAAGCCAACCAGTCATCCAGTGTTTTTCTATTGTTAATGTGTCAGCGAGCATGTAAGCTGCAAGTTCAAAACAACCCTTTATATATGAGCATGTAAGCTGCAAGTTCAAAACAACCCTTTATATATGTATATTGTTATCAAACCACTTCTTAGAACTACTATAACCCTTTATATATATCATTGTTATTAAACCACTTCTTAGAACTACCATTGTTATCAAACCACTTCTTAGAACTACCAAACACAAACTGATAAAAGCTATAGATGCAAAATCAAGTTCCATTTCAGCTTATGTAAACCAAGAAAAAACAAAGCAAATCCACATCACTAAACAGAGACTGAATAAAAGGTGCACTGCATGAATTGATTAACTACCTGTAGGACTAGAAACAGGGGGAAAAAAATACACAAAAAGGCAAACATGTAGTGGTGTACTCAGTTTAGTCATGATGGTTTTAGGAGACATTTTTGCACATCATATACTAATACTTACAAAAGATTCTGGACATCAACATCAGCATAGCCTCAATACCACATTCCCAAGCCACAACTCTTGCTTTGGACAAGCATAAAAATAAGCACATCTCACCATTGCCCTCTGAGTTACAGCACAAATGTACACTCCTACAAGTGCACACACAAAGCATACAAACCTGTGCAACAGATGTACCCATATTGACACTTATTACCGGTAACTGACCTACAACTGCTACCAACTTGCTCTTACAATGATGAAAAATCCTGCCCAACTACCACACACAGTGACATGACACACGCGCGCGCGCACACACACACACACACACAAAATAATCATAATGGCATATAGTTGGTATATTCTGCTTGCATACTTGTTTCCAGCTAATCATGTTACAATGACACTTGCAAAACACTCGTCATGCATTATAACTAAATGATTTTACTCTGAGCATACATTATAACCCACTGACTCCCAGTGAACTGATGATCAGATGACCATGTTTGAAATGAAGGCATCCATTATATTTACTACAGCACAGGATAGTGCACACTATGTTGGTGGCCAGTATTTCTTCTTCTTCTTCTTTTTTTTTTTTTTTTTTTGTATTCTCTATTTTTCTCTCTATTCACAGGAAATCAAATGTAAAACACGGTTTACTGACGAGTTTATCTATGTTAGTCTGCCCTGCATCAGCATGGGACCCACATCCGCACATGAATCTGAGTATGGGATCACATTTGAACAGTGAACCCAGTCAGTGCTGGATCTTTGTAGCTCTTTTATCCGAGTCCAAACCTCGTTATTCCAGAGAAATAAATCAATGATAAAGTAACGTAAATGTTTAATCTGTTCTCTTTTTTTTTTTTTTTACCTCTTCACAGTTCACTGATAGTGTACAGTGTTTTAATTTAAAATCGAAGCAGTGGCTGGACTTTCAAA
Source organism: Babylonia areolata (assembly GCF_041734735.1). Taxonomy (NCBI): domain Eukaryota; kingdom Metazoa; phylum Mollusca; class Gastropoda; order Neogastropoda; family Buccinidae; genus Babylonia; species Babylonia areolata. The sequence continues at coordinate 14,573,588 of NC_134876.1, read as the reverse complement.
CTGTAACTGCATCACTCACGGTGTCCTTTCCCATTTACTTCTGGACGAAACAGAATCAGTTAATAATAACCAGTGCAATACCCAACTTATCGCAAAAATGAGAAAACGAGATAATTACGGTCTAAATGCATCTGTAATCCAAGACCTGAAATGGTGATCTAACAGACAGTTCAAAATCAAATTTCACAAAACAAAGCAACGGAGGCCGAGTCAATGTGGAAAGCAGTGTGTGACCAAATCACTATCTTCCATTTTTTGTATTTCCTGCATATAATATAGACAAAAGATTGAACATACCCGAAAACATATTCCGGAGAGAACAGCCCTTAAGTTCGAAACAACTCTGAGCTGACACCAAATCAATGCAATTCAAGTTTTCCTGACCTCAACACCTTTCCAACTTTTTAAGATGGCGTGCATTTCATGTTGTGCTTGCTTTGTGCCTGAGCACGCATTTGACGGAGCACACCATAAAGTAGTTCCGTGTTCAAATCGTATTAGTTTCTGACTTTTTTCTTTTTTCTTTAATCATCGACGATGGGATAGAACATTTTTCTTCCTTTTTCGTTTCTAATATGTATATCACTCTGTTTATTAAAATATTCCGAAATTTCAAAAAAGGTCCATTAGTAAACTCGTCAACATTCATTGAACGCAGATAAATTTAGAACAGTGCGCTGGGTGGGGATGGGTTGGGGGTGACGCTTTGTGCGAAAATTATATCTTCGCAGACCGTTGAAAGACAACTTTGAAAGGCCAGTCCGGGTAACTATATCCATGAACCGAGTGTATCAACGGGGGAGGGGTGGGGGAGCCAAATTAAAGCAGGTTCTTACCGAATCATATGTATTCGCACAACGCGTCAAAAGTACTCTTTCAGTGACATCCCTATGTAGAAACCGTGGGAGAGGAAGAAAACAAACTGATCTAACTGAATGTAACTTCTTTTTTTTTCAGCTCATAGTGGAGCTGCAAGCATGATGTTAGAACAGGCTTAATCTTTAACTTTTTGCCCCAAGCACTTACAGGTGCCATCACTGCTGTCCCCTTGACCCAGCAGAAGGAACAAAGACTATGCCGGTAAGCATGATCGTGGATTTTTTTTTTATCTCTCATTTTAAGAATTGAATTTGAAACCATTAAACACACATAGTATACGATGTTATACAAAATCACGCGAAACCACGCCTGTCCCCCTTTTCTAAGCTTTTCCCTGCATTGTTATAATTGCCACTGGCATGCAGTGCGCCGTCCGCAGCGGCCCGCGGCAGCCGTATAAAACTGCTTTTTTCAAAATACCCTCAAAGAGTTCATCGATAACCTAGCCCATTTCACAATCTCTAATAAACTTTACTACCAGGTGAATTATAAGACACTGATGATAGGCACAAAAACTGCCTAAGTACTTCAACCGTTACTTTGTGTGTGTGTGTGTGTGTGCCACGGGTCGTGTGTGTGCGCGCGTGTGTGTGTGTGTCTGCGTGTGTGTGTGTATGTACGTGTGTGTGTCAGTTTTATGTTACCGTCTGACGGAGCCGGTGAATTAATAAAGACGTTGACCAATGCGGTGTATGTGTTTCTCCGCTCTCTCTCTCTCTCTCTGTCTCTCAGTCTCTCTCTCTCTCGTGGTGTATGGAAAGACAGGCAGATATCCGCTTTACATTGATGGTTATCTGAGTGCAGTAAGATACTGGTTTAAAATACAACTTGAAAAATGACTCCGACTAGATTCAGTTACCAAAGCAAGCATACGAAAGAAATATGAATGAAGAAAGACAATCTAAAAACTGGGCATTTCAGGTTAAACAGTGTTTAGATTCATTTGGATTTTCAGACTGAGTCTGGATATATGGAGGGGTGGGAGATGAAAAACTTGAAACTGTTGTTCGGCCGGACAGAGAATGGTCGATTGTTATAAACAAGACTGCCAGGGAACGGAAAGTTGGAAAATAGTGATCGTTTTAAGGAACTTGTACCGCAGATCAGTTCAAATCTTTATTACAGTCAGAAAAATACCTGCGAGATATTACAATAGCAAAACTTTAGAGTGGCTCTGGTGAAGTTTCGTCTGGGCGTTAATATTAAAGATATAACAATATGTAAACACCAAAAAACTGTCCCTTTTGTGATGATCTAGAAACTGAAGTTCATTTTCTTATTACATGTCCTGTATATACTAAACTACTAGAAAAGTAAGTATATATTTAAACATTATAGAAATAATAACACTCCACCAATTCCATTTTTGTTACAAAACGAAGACAGGTGTGTAATAAGAGATGTCGCTATATTTATTTACTATGCTTTTCGTTCCAGAGAGGAACCGTGATATTGAAGTCTAATTTAGAATGTTAAAATCAAATTGCGTGGCAGAGCTTAATTATGTTGAAGTTCTGTTGAATCTGGTTTTTCCCTCATTTTTTTCAAATCGTTATCTTTATGTGTACGTGTTCTCATGTGGCCTTCGCATTAAACTCAGTTCCTGCGTTCCTGCGTTCTCTCTCTCTCCGTGTCTCTCTCTCTCTCCGTCTCTCTGTCTCTCTCCGGCTGCACACGGGACCTCGGTTTATCGTCTCATCCGAATCAGTGACCAGCGTCCAGACCACCACTCTAGGTCTAGTGGAGGGGGAGAAAATATCGGCGGCTGAGCTGTGATTTGTACAACTGAGCGCGCTCAGATTCTCTCGCTTCCTGGACGGACGCGTTATCTTTAGGCCATCACCACACTCCATCGCAAAAGATTGATAATAATCATTCAATGAACATCCAAAACAACAACATAGATTATGCAGAGCCAAAATTGTGTAGTCTTAACATGCATCTTTGACGGAAGAAAAGTTCCACAACTATTAGACACTTGCATGCAGAAATTATAAATGGGCAAAGATAAAAACAAAATATTAAAAAAAAAAAATAAATAAAAGTTCAGAAACAAAAAGAAGAAGTGGTCAGCTGTGCTGTTTTACAATTCTACAGTAGCAATGTAAAAAATAAAAAGAGAGAGAGAATTTTTTAAGCAAACAAATAAACAAGCAAGTAAAAGTAAAGGGAAAACTCAGTTGCCAGAGACCCTTCACCCCCACCACCTGCACTTAAAACGAAAAAAGAAAAAGAGTGGAAGAAAAACACAAAAACCTATCAAAACACACACACACCGGCACAAATAAAGATTAAAGAAAACGAGTGGAAGAAAAACACAAAAACCTATCAAAACACACACACACACACACACACACACACACACACACAGATATGAAAAGAAAACACAAGACAAGAAGGGCTGCCAAAAAGCAGACCAAACAAAATCAGTCTGTGGTGAAAAAAGACAACAACAACAACAAAAAAAAGAGACGTATTTTAATCATTTCAGTGTTCTGGATGCTGACAGCGTATGGATGAAGCAAGCTGGGAAGTTTCACAGATCACTGCAAGGAATTCATGACGATGCTCAATGGTAACAGCTCTTGGGTAGGTTAAAGGCAGCACGGGATCTGTCAGTTTTGGTTGTTAGGCTGAGAACATGTTCTGCTCGTTCAACTCCCCCCAGTCTGCAACACACATGCACAAACACCTGACATATTAAATATAGACTTCCTCTTCGTTCATGGGCTGCAACTCCCACGTTCACTCGTATGTACACGAGTGGGCTTTGACGTGTATGATCATTTTTACCCCGCCATATAGGCAGCCATACTCCGTTTTCGGGAGTGTGCATGCTGGTCATGTTCTTATTTCCATAACCAACCGAACGTTAACATGGATTTCAGGATCTTTAACATGCGTACTGACTTGATCTTCTGCTTGCGTATACACACGAAGGGTGTCAGGCACAAGCAGGTCTGCAGATATGTTGACCTGGGAGATCGGACAAATCTCCACCCTTTTCCCACCAGGTGCTGTTACTAAGATTCGAACCCGGGACCCATAGATTGAAAGTCCAACGCTTTAACCACTCGGCTATTGCACCCGTCAAAAATATAGATATGATTCTAATGCTGATTCTGATTTTGATTCTCTCTCTCTCTCTCTCTCTCTCTCTCTCTCTCACACACACACACACACACACACACACACACACACACACACATAATTTCAGCCCCTTAATCCGCTGTTGGGCAATATATGGTGGCTAAGTTTTTATGTGTTTTTATGAAAGTTTTAACATCACTGTAAACGTGGTTAACGTTCGAGTATCCCCCCTCCACATCAGCCTTCCTCTGCCTTGCACGTTGAGCAAAACGGGGTCATGTCACATGCGCACAAACATGCATCCCTGATGGTTTGACAATGGAGCTCTGTAGGTTTGCTGAGTGGGTCCCTGAATGTTCTAAAAATGTCTTGGACTTCTTTTTTTTTTTTTCTCGACATCTGCTTTACTTGTATGCATTCATTGTTCTTACCAATTGTCCAAACACAAAAGTTACAATCACCATTGGATTCATTCAACAATGCCAAATCATAACCTTGTTTTTATCAGGAAAACACACACACACACACACACACACACACACACACACTCGGCGCGCGCACACATTCATAAAACTGCCAATGACTGATTTGAGCAGGGCCCAGATCACTTACATTTTTCGGAAAGAAAATGTAAAAGCCGTTTAAAACTAAGATAAAGTCCAAACCAAACTATGCAGCCGATTTCAAAAATCTAAAAGCATATTATATAAATACAACAAACCAGACAACTTTGTCTGAAAAGCCAAAAATTACACCATTGAAAGAAATATTCACTTTTAAAACCAAATTAAGACAAAGTCCAAACCAAATTTTTGCAGCCGATTTAAACAGTTTAAAAGCATATTATATAAATAAAACGAACCAGACAACTTTGTGTTTATGTGTGTGCGTGTGTGTGTGTGTGTGTGTGTGTGTGTGTGTGTGTGTGTAGGGGGTTAAGTCGTGAGGGAGCGAGCAAATGATCGGAATGCAACTTTTCCAATGATGATTTGTCCGTGAGAGCACTTGGCCGATGAGCATAAATTTTTGTCAGCCCGCGCCCCAACCTACAAGCAAGACAAAGACTGTTTCTGAAACGAGGGGAGGGGCTGACATTGACATTTGACACATTTAAAGAGTCGCACTTTTTTTTTCTCACACCAAAATCAGTTTCTAATCGACTGATTAACCTACATTCATATCTACCGTGAATAACTGTAAGTGAACATCCTTGAAGAAGAAAAGAAAAGCAACAACAGCAACAAAAACAAAAACAACAACTGAAAGACGTGTAACTTAATTCCTGACGTCGACACGACGAGTTTTCCTCACCCGCGTGTCATGGTCACGCTTCAGAGAACAGGAACGTGTTCAATCGAGTCCAACAACAACTAAAACTGCCACTTAGGACAAACTCTTGACACCATTCAGGTGTCAGACACCATGATTCACCTGTCACACCGTGACACGAAGAGTTAATGGCGGAGTTGAAATCTCCGATCTGCATCAGTTTACTTGTGCTGGAGTTCACAGTCCTGAACTGGTTATGTGTCCCCGTTTAAGAGCAATAGTTAGCTAAAATTTTGGCATTTTTACCCTCGATCAGGAGAATAAAATACTTGAACGATTGATGTGTGTGTGTGTGTGTGTGTGTGTGTGTGTGTGTGTGTGTGTTTCGCTGTCATGCCTTTCTTTTTTTCCCCATCAAGACCTGACAAAGCGCATTTGGTAACGGTGCTGGTCAGGCGTCTGCTTAGCAGATGTGGTGTAGCGTATGTTGATTTGTCCGAAAGCAGTGACGCCTCCTTGAGTAACTGAACTGAACTGAACTGTCATGCAAGCTACGCATGCCGTGAAAGAATGCTCTCTTGAAAAAGGATCGGGGCTCAGAGCATTGATCTAAAAATAGGTGGATAGCTCACTGGCCAGTATCAGTATCAGTAGCTCAAGGAGGCGTCACTGCGTTTGGACAAATCCATATAAGCTACACCACATCTGCCAAGCAGATGCCTGACCAGCACCGTCACAGTAACCCAACGCGCTTAGTCAGACCTTGAGAAGAAAAGAAAAAGAAAAAAACGAAAAAGAAAAAAGGATAAAAATAATAATAAACAAAATAAATAGAAATAAAAGACAATAATGATGATAGATAAGCAAATAAATGTAAAACATGCAGACACAACTTTCACACATATACACATACACACATGCTTAACATATATGCAACAGACATGCAGTTTCACAGATATGAAAGCACAAACAAATGTGTACACATAAACATACACGAGCCCCGACACACACACACAAATTACTCCCAAATTACCCCGCCCCCCCCCCCCCCCCACCCCTCGCTCCCGCGCCCCCTTCCACACACTCATTCCTAGACTACGTATCGCAGCTTCCTCGGTACACCCCCACACACTTACTTAAAACAAGCATACACATATACGCCCATAGCTCCGCCCTCCCGCCTCCTCGCCACACACACATATAAATATATATATATATATATATATATATGCACACCCGCACGTTCCATTATTCCGTTGCTCCTACGGTACAGACATGCATACACACACATACCTCGCTCACGCACACAAACATACAGACACAGACACACAGAGGCTTCCACTGATTGGCCGCAAGAGGGGTGGGAAAAGATCTCTGATGCCAGGAACGTGGCGTCTAGCGTGTTATTCAGTCTATTGTATTTGGAAAAGCCCACAGAGATTGTTCCGTTTTGAAGAAATTTGCGCAATTGTGGTTTGGAAATGATGCCAATATTAGTTTGATTTGCAAAGCATCATGCTCTACCTTTCATGCTAGACTGACTTACGGCCGCTCCCTCTCTCTACCTTTATTTATTTGAGGCGATCGATGGTGTGATGGCCTTGTACCTGTTCACTGGCAGAAAAGCTGAAGCCATACTGACACTCGTAGTATCCGGTTGTCAGTCCGTTGAAAAGTCGTCTGCTAAATGGTGCCGGTAGTTATTGAACTGTAACCGTGCATCTTCGATGAAATCGTGTTATGCTTGCCCCCACGAAATGCCAAATGTTGTGTCTTGATTGATATCTGCCAATGACACTTCACAAGCATCAGTGGATCACGTCTTACCTGTCAGATCGTACACAGAAAGTGTGTGTAAATGGTAGATACTCTGGTGTATCTGCCTTAAGATATGGGGTCCCACAGGGGTCCCTCCTAGGTTCTGTTCTTTTCGTGCTGCATGCAGCTCCTGTGTCGGATGACATCAGTCATCATGCGATGTCGCATGAGAGCTTTGCTCATGACACTCAACTTCATCAGTTGGCTCCCATAGCTGAAATCGATACACTGGTGGCTCAAACACGGGAATGCATTGCTGACCCAAAGGACTGGATGACTAAATAAGCTGCAACTAAATGACAATAAGACTGAATTTATGATAGTCTGTCCAAAGAAGTTTCGTCAACATCCTTCCTCTCCTGAAACTATTCTGATCAATAGCACATCCGTTACACTTTCTCCTTCTGTTCAGTCTTGGTGTAATCCTAAACCAGTCTTTTCCCTTCCAACACCACATTTCGAGTATCTGTAAAGTTGCCTATCTGGAACTGTGCAGAAACAGTTCTATCCGTCATTATCTCTCAACTGATGCAATCAAGACACTTGTATGCGCTCTGGTTCTCTCAGACTCGATTACTGCAATTCTCTTTTGGCTTGCCTTCCTAAATATGTTAGACTTCAACGAAGTTCAGAATAACCCTGCCAGACTGATTTGCAGAGCTTCTAAATTTGACCATTTTTCTCCTCTCCTTCAGTCTCTCCACTGGTTGCCCATTTCTGAACGAACAGACTATAAACTATCCACTCTACAGTCAACGGATCTGGCCCCAAGTATTTTCGGAACTCCTCCATATGTGTACTCCATCTCCGTTCTTCCTCCGAGGCTTGACTTCTCAGAATATCTCACATCAGAAGTAAGACATATAGACACAGATAGTTTTCCTTTCAATTGCCAAAAACGTGGAACAAGCCCCCGATAACCTCCATCATTCTGATTCTCTTGCATCTTTCAAATCTGGTCTCAAAACTCACCTCTTCCCTCTGCAGTAAGTTCCGTTGTGGCAGGTCCGCTTCTTTTGCATGAGCTGTGCTTGACTGTGTATGTATACATATGTATGTGTAAATAAATACATGCATGTATACGAATGTGTATTTGTGTTACTCTGTGAGTACGTGTGTGTGTATGCGTGCGCGCATGCACGTCTGTTTATGTGCTATGTACATATGAATGTTTAAATGTATGTATGCATTGTGTGTGTGTGTGTGTGTGTGTGTGTGAGTGAAATTTTTAGTCACATTTTGGTGTGTGTGTGTGTAACATCGATGTGATGTGTTATGTAAACAAAAGTGTTTTTGTAAAGCACCAAAAGCAGATTTCTGGATAGTGTGCTACATAAGTATCCATTATTATTGTTATCAATGGTTTATTGACCAAAGTTATTACAGGAGAACAGTGCAGTGACACAGAGCAAAAATTTGCTGTGGAGGGCACTCATAGGAATGTCAGCTTAACTAACGCCGCGAGCAAGTGAGTCATCGTAGCCAGCTGAGTGCTCAGCTATATATATATATATATATATATATATATATATGACATCACTGCTTCGCGCTATACTGACACGAGTAGTAAAATGGCTGACTGAACACTTCCGCTGTCTTGTCTTGTCTTGTCTATAATCCTGTGGTAATTCCTATACAGGGCAACAATCCACAATAGGGGGTGCACTCTAGATGACTGATGTCTGTTGACTGATGTCTGTGTGTGACCGTTAAGCACCCTAGTTCAGCCAGCGTCAGTCAAAAAAACAAAACAAACAAAAAAACCCCCCAAAAACAAACAACAAAAAAAGCCCTGTCCTGTAGCTATACTGAACCTGAGGCTCGCAACCAGGCCTCAGTCCTGGTCTTGAATGACTGAGGGGAAATGGCGGAGATTATATGGTCTGGAATACTGGTTCCACAGGTGGATAGCTGAAGTGAAGAAGGAGTGCCTGTGGAGTCAGTGCGGGAGGAGGGTACCTGTAGTTTCTCTGGGTGGCCTCGGACAGTTCTAACTGTTTGCACTAAAGTACCTTCCCGGGGTGCCACCTCAACCAAACCACCCATGATCTTGTACATCATGGTGGCCTTGGCTGCAGTGCAGCGCAGTTTGAGGGGGTCAAGTTCCAGCCTGGTGATAAGCTCGGTTGCACTGGTGGTGGGGCGGAAGTCATGCATAATTCGCCGAGCTGATCTGCGTTGTACCATCTCCAGGTTGGTTGTGAGATACTGTTGCGGGGGGTCCCAGACTGGCGCAGCATATTCTAGGATGGGCCTCACAAGCCCCTTGAAGCATGTTGTCCGGGTGGTATAGGGGCATCCTCTCAGGTTCCTACACATGAAGGCACAGGTCTGGTCTGCCTTTGCTGTTGTGGCCTGGATGTGTGCTTCCCAGTGAAAGTCTTTAGACAACTCTACGCCCAGGTATTTGGCTTTCTCCACCTTCTGGAGTTCCTCAATATGCAGAAAGTAGGTGGTAGGGAAGGGCTTTTTCTTCCTTGTCACTGAGAAGACGTGACATTTGCCAGGTCTTCTCCCAACGCTCAAATTCGTTCAGATCTTCTTGGAGGGCGTTGGTATCTGCTTGGGACCTGATCTGCCGGTACAGGATGGTGTCATCAGCAAACAGACGGATTGTGAATCTGTTTTTGTTGATGTCATTGATGTAGATGACAAACAAGGATTGTGAATCTGTTTTTGTTGATGTCATTGATGTAGATGACAAACAGAGTCGGGCCAAGGACAGAACCCTGAGGAACCCCAGAGGTGACTTGGCTGATGGTGGAGACCTGTCCTTCAACGTTCACTTGCTGGGTTCTGTTGGTGAGGAACTCTTCAATCCAGCAAAGTGTTTGTCCACGGATTCCATAGTGACAAAGTTTGAGAAGGAGGCGGCGGTGAGAAGTCCAGCAAGATGGTATCCGTTTGTCCTCCCTTGTCAAGTGCTGCTGCCAGGTCATCCACTCTGAAGATCAGTTGTGATTCGCAAGCTCTTCTTTTGCAAAATCCATGCTGGGCATCGACAATGATCTTGTGCTTGTCAAGGTGTGATGTGATGATGATGTGTTCCATCAGTTTTCCACAGACGGATGTCAGGGAGATGGGATGGTAGTTTGCTGGGGAGCTCCGATCTCCCTTCTTGTATTTTTCCAGTGGCAAGTTAAGAGGTGGGCAAGTGCAGGGGCCAGTTCCTGAGCTACTGTAACCAGGAAGCGACAGGGAATGTTGTCTGGACCAGGCAGTAGTCTTCAGTTAGCAAAGGGGCTCAAAGAAGGAATCTGCTGTCCACCTATTTCTAGAACAGTGGGCTCAGAGGACAAAGTTGCAGGTCCCGGAGGAAGAGTCAGAGGGAGAAAGAGGGTGGGGTGGGTGGTGGGGGTTGGCTCAGAGGACAAAGTTGCATGGGAAGCCCATAATGGCTTGTCTAAACCAACACAGTGCACTGGATGTGAAATAACACTGAGCATTCTGTGAGGTTTGGACATCAGCACTTGCAACAGAAATGTCTATTTCTGTGATTATTCTCCACAATCATTTTGGGAGAATTAGATTTTCATTCAGCTGCTTTTTCTGTGCATATGTCATAGTTAAGATTTTGTTAGCGGACCTAGTTAAAATTTTGTTAGCGGACCAGTAGTTTGGACAGGACAGAAATCCAGACCCTGACGGAGTCTGCACCAGTGGGTCACACTAAAGGATGTGTAATTAGATTAATATTTTGAAAGCTGGAATGACTAACTCTGTTGATTAAACATCTTACTTGAAATCAAATGAAGGCTACATCACTCTTCCTGTTGCTTCACTTCAGCTACGTAAGCTTGCTCAGTTATAGTATGCAGAGAAAGATAAAGACCAATGGACAAAAAGAGAAACTGAGACAAAAAGTCAGATGGAGAGAGATGGATAGATCTGTACACGCACATTCAAAGATATGTAGAATGCACTGAGTGTTTATCACATATTCATTATCTCAAAAATAACAACAGAAGCTTCTATTAACAGCATCCTTCTGAAAACTCCATACAAATTTAACAAACAACACACATACCAGACAGACAAAGAGAGAGATAAGAGGGAGATGCAAAACAAGGGCAAAGAGAATGATATGCAAGAAAAAAAAGAGGCATAGGAATCAATCAGGCATTGTGCACAGAGAAAGAGAAAGAGAGAGAGGGAGGGGAAGAAGAGGCAGACAGAATTATAGTTAAAAAGCTATCATTCCACAGACTGAACTAAGGGAAACTGGACAAACAGCAAAGTCACTGACAGACTGCAGGTAAGACATGGCATCACACTGACAAAAAAACAACAAAAAACCACCAGTTGAAAAGTTATTGATTCTGCACAGTCTAAGCTGGAACACAGTGTGTGAAACTAAAAAAACAATAAAAAAAACCCCCAAACAACTACTAAATTATATACTACATCGATTAGTTAAGTGTATGAATATAATGATTTTTCCTAAAATGAATGAGGTGTGTGGATCAGGCGTAAATTTTATTTATATTACAAAAAAGCTGAATTTTTAATTAAAATACTGGGAAGATAGGATAAGCAAAGGGGGTGATCGAAATAAATGAGCATGTGAGAGAAAACATACTTTAAACAGAATATTGAAAAAAAACAACATAATCACATAACTTATTTTACAATCTGTTATTGAAAACAAGAAGTAACAATCAAACGGGAAAAAAATCTCATTCTATCACAAAATGCAATGCTTTACCATAGACGTAATACAGTCAAACAGAATATAATAAATATTGCAACCGTTCCTGTGAATGGACACAATTGAAGCTTGGACAGATTTTTGTACATGATACACAAAATAATAATTTATCACTGATAAGCTTTTAACAATCAGCATGAACCATGTCTACAATAAATGACATGAAACGTGAGTCCTTTAGGACTCAAGAATAGTAAATCAATATACAATAGGACTTACAGAACAGAAAAGGTACTTGGCAAAGGTCATTTCAAAGTCTTCCTATATATCTAATATTTCCTTAAATGACACTAACTGGTTAATGTTAAAATGGGCTGAATTACTTGTGTTACCCATTTATCATAAAGTGATAAACAGACATAGAATCACTTAACAGTTTACAGTCAACTGAATAATAATTTCAAACAATGATAGTTTCTGGCAAAATAACCATTTCTCATGTTATAGAAATTAAGCAGAAATGTTTTAAGGGTTTCTGATTTTCACTTCTGTTCAGCAGGTTCTTACAAAGGGTAGAATAAAAAGTCTTATTAAAACTTGTTATCCTGCTAGGTTTTGTTTCTCTAGCCATTGCTTTCCCTGAAAAAAAAAGACAATGCCAAAGCTTGCCATGGACACACAGAGACATCTGACACATACAATCAAATCAGGTTGAATATGTTGATACATAAGTACTTGTTCATACACATGATTAAAAACAACAACACAAAACAAAACAAAAAACCCACCCCAATAACACTGGTGTTGACAGCTACTCAGGTTATTCCAGATGACCCCCACAGTCTTCACAAAGATATACCTGAACGACAACAGGTTGCTGATCCGCCATGAAACACATGACGGTGACTCAATGGAAGTTTTTCATAGTCTCTTCAGTCTTGCAATGAGTGAATCACCTGCATATGTATCCTGAATGTCACAACTGTTGAGGATCTGTCCCATTGTAAATTACTGAAATGATTTGAATTCATAATCCTAAAGACTTTTTCACTGTTGCTTTTGCGATGTCTTCAAACTGCTGTCGATCTTCTCTCCATTTCTTGGCAGCATCCACATTTGCTGCACTCTCATCATTTGGCTCTGGAATTAAAATGAAAACCATTTCAATTCTAAACATACTGGTCAATACCTAGGAAGCACAATTCCCACATTCTGAGAAGCATACAATATATAAGCAATAAAAGATTAAGAACAAAAACAGACCAGAGAAGCAAAGCAATTTGTTAGAGCAGAAAACAGGGAAAGTTAGTCTTTCCAATTTTCGTTACTTTGTGTACAAGTTGATGAATGAAGTGAACCAAACAACAACACTGAGCTGACTCGCATCTTTACTGTATCCAAAGTGCCAGATGTTAAGACTTTACTTTGATTTGCACTTTGATACTGATAAGAACAACAACAAAACATTAACTGAGAATCAAATTTACCAACAGTCAGCAGGGGTGGGGGTGGGGGGGGGGGAGAAGAAGAAGAAGAAATTCTGAAAGTGCCTTTGGTGGTTACTGTGGTGAGTGGCACTGTCATCTCTTTTTTTTCCTTTCTTTTTTCCTTCCCATATACAGGAGAATAATACTAGTCACAATTCACCAATCTGAAAGACAAAAGAAATAAAAAGAAACATAATACCTACATGTACACATAAATGAATGAATCCCCGTCCTCCCCAAAAGTATAATGTGTAAAATGTGACATTATGGAATCGAAAGATATTCACTGCTGACTGTGGAACCAGCATACATTACATGTGACTTGAATAAAGATTAGAACACAGAGACACAAACCTGCTAACATACTGACAACAGACAGGAGAATTTTTTCCACACTCTGCACTGGGCTCCACCGCTCATCACTTTTTTCATAGCCCATGGGGTCGTCACCAGGGGCATGTAGGATGGAGATGCACACTCGACCGTCAGGGTAAACTATGAACAAAAGAAAAACCAAGGACACACTTGAGTTGTGAGGACTGAAAACAAGCGACTGACTTTATCATTTAAAATAAATAAAATATGCCTAGAGATCTCTTCTACTGAATCAAAGGTCATGAAACTCATGAGGTACAATACAACCTCTGATTATGAACCCTTTGTTCAAAGAACCAACATCCCGAATCCGGTGATGTATAGTACTTGAATAGCTGGTCTCAACCTTCTATTAAATTTTCTATCCCAACAGAACAGCTCCTTATTCTGAGCAGCATTTTATCTATTAACAGTTACTAACATTTTTTTTAAACTGCAACTAGAAAAACATTCCTCCAGATTCAATCTCTAAATAGACCATTCCCTAACTTTAAAAATATTCTTGCACAAATCCCATGTTAATCCAATTTTGATGGTGTATCTACAGCACCACACAACTTGGCAGCTATATCTGGTTTGCATGAATTCCAAATGAGCTAAAAAGCTGTTATCTAGGAGTGAGAATGAAGAGCTTTAATGCAGGCAAACAGAGACAACTGATGCATGATATATTACAAAGCAAAACCCACACTCTAAAATTTCATGAAAAAAACAATCAGAAAACAGTTCATTTTTGTAATATTCACAACAGAAAATTTCTACACAACATACAGACACAACAAAAAGACCAAAACACACATGTATACACAGGGATCGCGTTAACGCATGTTTTTCGCGTATTTGACGCATTTTGATTTTCGCTGACGCATTTTCACAGCGCTCACGCGTAACGCTTACGCAAAACAACTTTTTCTCCAAGCCGTATCAATGCAACTTTAGGACTGACTTGGCAGCTAGGTTTCCGATATTGAATCAGACGGTACAAGACAAAGTGTCTGTGCATGCGGAGCACTGCGAGATGCCTACGTGCTACAGCCAATTAACAGAGTACCCCACGGATGTTCAGTGCTGGCACTTTATTTGGCCCAGCGAAAGTTCATGAACCCAGGAAGTAGGGCATGGATATAAACAAACGTGGCTGACAAACAGGCCGTGCCAGCGGCACTCGCTGTACGCTTGTTCAGCGGTAAATCTGCTTTGTTTCTTTCGCGCATCATATTCCCGGATGGATTGGAAATAACGACAAAAGAAGTGGGTTTCTACAAAGAATGCAAAATGAGCTTTCTATTGACTCCAAACACAATATATTTTCTTACATAGCAATTGTTGCGGCAACGGTTGAAACATACATGAAGAAAGAGAAGAGAAGGTCAAGCAGAAACATGATCGCAAAAATCGTAAAATTTAAATCCCTCTCTAAGAAAACATACGCTTATTACAATGAAATCGTAAAAATCACCAGAACATTTAGCGGGTCCATGTCATTGCGTCGACAGCTCATTGCGTCGACAGCAAACAAATAATAAAGAACGGGGGGAAAAAAACTAGTGCACATACGATGCAAGGTTTACGCGTTAAAAGTGTGTGTGTGTGTGCGTCTCTCTCTGTCTCTGTCTGTCTGTCTCTGTCTCAGTGTCTGTCTCTCTCTCTCCCTCCCCCCCCCTCTCTCTCTCCTCTCTTTCCGAAAGAGTCGTGTGCACGTGTGTGTGTATGTGTGTGACCGTGCCGATATTGTAATTGTATTCTGAAAAATGTTTTACCGATCCTAAAATGTGTATGAGCTGTCGACGCAATGAGCTGTTGACGCAATGAGCTGTTGACGCAATGAGCTGTCGACTTTACGGGTACCTCCCCATTTAGCATGCCTGCATGCAGATCAGCCCACCCTTTTGAGTTGTAGATTTTTTCTTGTCAGCACAAGTGTTTAAATGAACACACTGTAGCATGGTGAGTGCAAGCAGCAGGGGCATGGAGAGCAGGGTGAGTGTAATCTCTGCAGGAAATGTGTGGATGGTGTGGAAGCGTGAGAAAAGTGGGGCAGGGGCTGCGGGGCCAAGTGAAACAAAGAAGGCAGTGCCCAGGTGGGGCCAGAAATGCCAATGCAGAGTGTGGTGGGAAAGTCTGGCATTAAAAAAAGTTTGACCCCAGATGCTAGACGCTGCTCGGAAACTAAAGAGGTGGATTTTGTGCTCGGCTGAGCAGCCGTGACCCGCGCACACAACACTGCTTAGCTGACGAGTTTTGGAACAGAGTGGCGTCATTACAGGGCGTGACCCTGTAGCGGGAAAGTTAAGCCTTGTTTGACTGCTGAACGTTACTCGGCTAGCTCAGGCCCAAGCGTTTTTTTTGTTTTCCACTCAGTCACGGAATCGACTGAATATGCAGCGCAAGTTGTCATCGTTTTTTTCGTCTAGTCGTGAAACTATTGCTCCAGAGCAATCTCCGGCTGCTGCTTCTGAGCAGCTTGCGACTTCAACATCGTCGGCTCCAACATTGTCGTCAGAAACGACCACTTTACCAGCTAAAAAGCCACGGTTGGAAGTTCACAAAAGATGGAATGTTCTGTGGAAAAGAGATTTTCCATGGCTGTCGGACTCTTCTGCTGATATGGGACAGTTGTTTTGTGACTTGTGCATCAAGGCTGGTGAAAGCAATGCCTTCACGAAAGGATGTACTGACATGCAAAAGTCTGCTCTTGTGAGACATCAAAAAACAAAGGATCATGTGAGAGCTGAGAGTTTGGTTGCTTCACGAAAGTTGATGAAACAACAGGTAGACAGGGCTGCTACTGAGAGTGTGACAAAACAAACTGCCATGATTAGATCTGCATACTGGCTGGCAAAAGAAATGGTACCCAATGTCAAGTTTTCATCATTGTTAGAACTGCAGAAAGCAAATGGATGTTCACAGCTAGAGGGAGATTGCTACTCCCACCACTCTGCAGTGTCAGAAATGCAAGACTGCATCGCAACAGCCATGGAAACACAGGCACTGTCTGACGTGCACAACAGTCCTTTTGTTGGTGTCATCATTGACGAGACAGTAAATGTAACAGTAAATAAAAAGCTGATCATTTTTCTGCGCTACACAAAGAACGGGGAGGCACACACTACTTTTTGTGGCAACTACACTGTTTCAGCTGGAGATGCGGAGACTGTGTTCAATAAAGTGTCTCAAGTGCTGAACCAGAAGGGCATCGACACTGTGAAAGTGATAGGGCTAGGTTCAGACGGGGCAAGCGTCATGTTCGGGAAAAACAGTGGTGTTGGTGTACGTCTCCAACAGATCTGTCCTCATCTCGTTCACGTGCACTGTGCTGCACACCGTGTGGCACTGGTGGCTTCCAACGCAGCTAGGGACACACCAAAGGTTGCAGACTGTCGCCGAGTTTTGAACAGTGTCCATTTTTATTTTAAGAATTCTGCTCTTCGTTATGAACGCCTGCGAGAACTTCATCGTGCTTTTGATGATTCAGACTTCGTGAGTTTGAAAGAACCTTGTTCAGTTCGATGGGTGAGTTTCACCAAAGCCCTTGAAAGTGTGTATGCCAACTGGGAGGTGCTGGTGATTGTGCTGGAACAGGATGGACGTAAGAACCCAGCTGCAGAAGGCATTGCACGACAGCTGAGGGCCTACTGGTTTGTGGCGACCATGCACATGCTTCTGGACATTCTGCCTGTGATAGACAGACTAAACAAGTGTTTCCAGGAGGAAAACGTCAACCTGTCTGTCATCAAGCCAAGAGTGGCAAGCACACGACAGAGACTAGCTGATTTTCTGCACACTGTTGGACCAACGGAACAGGAGTTTACTGGAGTACACAACAGCTACAAAGGACAGGATTTGTTGCATTGTGATGCAGTGCGTGTGAGATCATACACCACCATGAGGGAGGCGTTTCTGCAAAGTTTGATTCAGAATTTGGAAAACCGGTTCCCCACAGCCGATCTGGACATCCTAACAGCCCTCGGAGCCATTTTTGATGTTCGAATGTATCCAGCACGCAACCTGCAACAGCATGCCACAGATGCACTGGACACAGTGATTGATCGTTTTGCCGCTGATGGAGGGGACAATGTACTAATTGAACGGGACAGAGCGCTGCGCGATTTCCCTGAATTCAAGTACACACTACAGGCACACAACCCAGACAGTTTCGAGAAAGCCTGCAAAGTCGTCATCATGGATTATGACGCAACATATCCTGATTTTGCTGTGCTGGCGAACATTGCATTGACAGTCCCTGTCAGCTCTGTTCCTTGTGAGAGAGGTTTCAGCTGGCAAAATATGATCAAAACTGCTGACCGATCAAGACTGACAGATGCGCATGTGGACACGCTGTTGCGCATTGCAATGGAAGGTCCAGCATTGAGCCAGTGCAACGAACTGATTGTCAGGGCTTGCGGTGAATTTCAGCGCCGACGTGAGCGGCGAAAATAGGTGAGTAAACCTTTGATTTAGTGTCATAGGTCTGACGCAATTCCGACTCTAACTTACGCGTTTTTTTGCCGACTTTGCGTAAGCTGCACGCGTTTTGAAAAAGTCTAGCGCGATCCCTGTATACAAAACAATGAATATCCAGATCAAGACACACACATACACCCAGACATGTGCACACTATAACGTTGGCTTACTGTTGGGGTGGAATAATTCACAGGTAAACCTCATCTTGGGTGGACTGTGAGGGTAATCAGCAGGGAAGGTCAGTCTAGCAGGGAAAACACCACCATCAAAAACAGTGTCCTTTGGACCCCTGCAGAAGAAAAGCAGGATACTCAGTGTTCAGACTCTGAAGTCCTGACATGAGAAGAATGGGGGAACTTTTTCCCTTTGGACCTAAGATTACAGTTTATTTTACTCATTAACTTACAAAATGTTGTTTACTAACAAAGCTAACTTGTGATGATCATGCTTGAAATAACAAGGTTCCCTTCCTTTCATTAACAAAAAAGTTTCTTTACATTTTAAAAACAACCAGAAAAGGTAATTTAATCACATTTCATTTCATTATATATATCATCCGCAAAAACAAATCAAATCCTGGTCAACACCATCTCTAATCATCCAAAATTTATCAATGACACAAAGAAATGAGTAAGCAAGCCCTTAACTCAAGCATTAAAAAAACACACACACCCACACCCCTCCCAACAACAACAAAAAAACAAAACAAAAGAAACAAAAACACCCAACTATTCTTCAAATGGGCTTATTGCTAACCTAA
Source organism: Babylonia areolata (assembly GCF_041734735.1). NCBI lineage: Eukaryota > Metazoa > Mollusca > Gastropoda > Neogastropoda > Buccinidae > Babylonia > Babylonia areolata. The sequence goes on along the minus strand of NC_134876.1, from coordinate 14,554,798 downwards.
CAATGGGCCAGAATAACAATGTGAGCTGATATGGCTAACTTGGAACAGCAATGCACCCAACATTAACAACTCCCAAACTTAAAAATCTAATACCACAAACCATGATAAGCTACAAGTGAATAATGAGCTGCCATTATCATCATATTCAATCATAGAAATATAATGTAGTGTACTTGTCATCAACAAAACAGCAACTGAACAAGAAAAAAAGAAAAGAAAAAAGAAAAAAAAGGGTGGGTGGGGGGTGGAGGTGGGGGCTAAATCAACATGGTGATTTTGCATATATACTGTCCCATTAGCTCCTCATGAAAAGGCTGGATACTTACACTTGCAGGCAACAGACTTTTTATGGGTGAACACACATTTTAAAAATGCCCTATTAAACAATCAGTTGAATAACCAACGTTGTGACTCACATTATCAAGGCTTCCCATTCAAAAAAGTTGTCTTCATTGATTGGGCCTGCAATGATTCCTTCTGGTGGGTTAAGTGTCAGCTCTGCACACAATCAATATGCTCACTTAAAATAAACAGTTTGTAAGGTCTCTGAATGGTACATCATGTTTGCACAACCAAAATGTGACTGCATGGCGCTGAAGTTTTAGAGTGGAATACCTTGAAGAGCATCGCAGTAAGAACAAATACACATGCAGGGTTGGGTCTGGCCTGACACCTGAATGATCAAATACACATGTAGGGTTAGGTCTGGTCTGTCACCTAAATCATGAATTTAATAAAACATCTGATCCAACAGACTAGTGCCAGGACCATTCCACAAGATGAAGAGGAAAATCTGCTCTTCTACTTTCTTGCTTTTCATCTAAAATTCATTTTATTCACAAAAAAAGAAAAGTAAGCAATAACAACAACCAACTACTTGTACAACCAGATTTCTTCCTTTCTGTCACAGCCTTTAAGCTGCTGTACAATCTAATATTATATACCAATACTTTTTTAATTCAATCAGTTTGCTTACTTTACAGTATTGATCACCATGACTGGTGGTTTGTAAGCTCTGGGTTTAGACTTTTTTTGATGTTTAAAAATTATTCATATATCGTTCCAAGTCTCATGATTTACCATTTTTTAATGTGTTAAGTTTATACTGCACACTCTAATAAATGTCTGCTGGCACTTCATTCCACAATGGTGCAATCCTAGTATTACTATTAGTCATTAATGTTTTCAATGAAAAAACAAAACAAAAAGAAATCTTGCCTTTATTCTGTCAAGATTTTTCTTGTATTTATCCTTATTAAATTTTCTTTTGTTTATTCTATTTTCTATGTCAGCAGAAATTATTTTCATTTCCAATTTGCAAAAGACAAAAATACCTGACAGAAAAGTTAACAGCTACTCTTTGCACACTGCACTTCCAAATCATATCACCTATTTGAGAAAGATAGCAAGCGGGTCCAACAGAATAAACTAAAACTGTCATCTTCTTTACATCTTACATACATGCTTAAAAAGCTAGAACTGGTGTATAAAATGTAGATATTGATAACTGATGCAAGTTAATAAAAAGTAAAATTTGTGAAAAATTCAATCGAATTTTCTTTTCCATCTTTGTAAAGAGTTAACAATGGAAACATACGTTTGTACTCTGCCATTAAGCGTTTCAATGCTGAACCAGCCATTCTGGTGCATCCGAGGCAAATAACGGTATGTTGTTTTATCTCTAAGTATTGATAATCCAAAGACCACAAACGTGGTTTCCCCTGCTGTTCTCTTTGATGGCTGTGCGTGTGTCACTGTGTAAGACTCTTCCTGGGGGAAGGAAGCTGCGAGTGTTTCTTTTGAGAGAATTATTTTCATTGGATTCGGTATCCGCAATTCACCAATGAATGCTAACCTCTGATCGGGAAAAAGCATGGCGCCCCTCATTGAAATTCACTGATGATTTTCCAGTAACAAATCAAACGATTTGCAGTGAATATACTAGTTAAGGCGACATATCTTCAGGTCTTTTAAATTTTTCAAGCTTCATGTTTTAATCTCAGGTGAGAAAGTACTAGATGGCTTTCGACGATCGCACACAGAGAACCGGTTAACGAGACGAAGCATACCCAGTCTAAGTTGAAAGAAAGAACAATCGGCATCGTCGCGGAGGACTCCAGCCGATTTCTGAGATTTAACATTCTCTTTATTTCTTTTCACAGACAGAAGACCCAGCGTTTGATCACCATGGCCAGTTCAAACACAGACGCACTCAAATGGGTGGTAAGTTATTATTGCACCCCTGTCTTCACCTATCCTATGTTTTTGAGACAATGTGTGGGTCATGGCCTAATAAATCACGTGACTTGGGGCTCGGGGGGTAATTGGCTGAGGATGGCACTTGCTGATCATCGAAAAGTTAATTTTTTGATAAAGGTGTGGCAGAACAAAAGAAGGTAGTCTACAACTACACATTTAAGTCAAAAGACTGTCTTCAGATGCTGAAACCATTATCCAAATTTACAACCAGTGAATCAGATTGCAGGCAAAATGACAGGCCATATTATTGAATTGTGAAGATTTGTAAACATGATGCAAAGTTATGTTGGAGAACAATGTTAATCAGGTGATCAAAAGATTGCTCTCTGTCTTGAAGTGCAGTTTAAGCACATGTGTAGTTCTTGGTCAGTTTAATGGAATATATGTTTTTCACTTTTTGAAAATACAACAAAAATAAACAGTTATGACATTATAATTATGCAATCATCCATCAATAATCACGGGGTCTTCTTCTTCTTCCTTGGCTTGGACTGGGTTCTGACAAATATTTATAGTCCAGCTGAGCTACTTGGGTATAAGTGGGTGGCCCATTGCTCAGCAAAACCTTTATCTAAAAGTAAATGGTATCTATATTAGTATATAGCTGACTAGGCTACTGCAACGTAAAACATCAAAAGTAAAAGGTTAAAACTCTGTACACACAGTGCAGCTGGTTAGTTGTTCTTAGCTGAGCCAGTATGCTGACCCAGACCGTCCTGGAAGAGCTTCAACAAAGGAATATCCGTGAGGTTAGGTGGGAGGTTGTTCCACTAGCGCAGGGTTCTCGGAAAGAAACAATTGCAGAGGGCTGGGTGGGTGGTACATTCTGTCGTATCAGGATGGGCCCGAGTTAGGATGTTACTGTTGTAAGCTGTTCACTTCCCGTCTGAGTGTTGTGTTCTCATGGTCTCCGTAGGCCCGGATCTAATCACTAGCAACGTAAGTTACATCCCTTCATACATATTATCCTACTTCTCCCATTCTGGATAAGGTAATAATGTATATTCATGCATTAAAGCATTTTTAATTACACATAATTAACCGTGACCCAGCTAAGCATTTAAATGATCAGATACTTATTTCCTTCCCCCCTTGAAAGGATATGGATATATACTGTTCACTGGAGTTTGTTTGTAGATAAGTCTGTGTGCATCAAGGTATATCTGACCTAATCATCACAGGAGATATGTCCACTGCTTGGTGCCTTTGTTTAAGGACTATAAAAGAAATAACACAAATGTGCAGTTAAATGTTTAACTGTTGATAACCGCATGAAATCTAACTAAATTTCAAACATGAATTAAAAAATGGAAACCTTGAGTGTAACCACTGTGTTTGGCTGCAATGTTTGGTCACTGAAGAATACAGTGGTTCAGTCAAAGGTAAAGTTTTTCTGGTTTCTTGATGAGTCTGCCAGAATGAGTGTGGGGCAATGCTGTGTTCACTGATATGTGTGGTTCTGCTGGGTGTTGTTTTGTTTGCTTACTTAAAAGGTAAGCTTGGTGGGTATGATAACCAATAATGGTTAGAGCATGGACTTAAAATCAGTGAATCCTAAGGTCAAATAAAAAGATCAAATATGTTAGAGATCCAATAATCCATTCCCAGCTTGCATATCCATGAAGACAGGGTATGGCTGCTTAAACAGCAGGGTAAGAATGGGATGTATATACAAAAGCCCATTTTCAGATCTTTTCAAGTGGTTAATATTATCTTACACATTGCTGGAACAGTTTTTGGCTCCCATTGTAAAGCTATCCCCTTTGGTGTAGAAGAGGGACTTGTCAGTGTCATTCATGCTGCTACTGATTTTATGCAGCATGGTGAGGTGGTTGTGTTGTCTTCTTTCTGCGAGAGGTTCACATTGCAATGTATTGAGCATACTGGTCACACAGCCAGGTGTCCGATATCTGTAATTGTTGAAGACGTAGCAGGCTGCCATGCATTGCACTTTCTCAAGCACTGTCTTTCTGACAGATCAGGTCCCAGACTGTGGATGAGTACACTAAGATCGGTCTGACTATAGTCTTGTACGTCGCTGACTTTACCATTTACGCTGGTGGAGCATTTGCGGAAGTTCTGCCACAGAAAACCCAAAGCTCTGTTGCCCTTGTTGACTGTATTGACAGTGTGTTTTCCCCAGGACAGTTCCTCTGTGATGGTGACACCGAGGTATTTGCTGGATGCTGTTGTTTCCATTGTCTGTCCATGGAGGCTGTACTTAATTGATGCTACAGCTTTCTTCTTGCTTGGGGAGATGCGGATAATGGTGCATTTGTTGGGGTTGAAGCTCATTTGCCAGGGGTCAACAGTCAATGTGTTAAACTATACAAATTAACCCTTTCACCTCCAGTCAGTTTAGAGTGCAAATTAACCTTGTGCAGGAACCACAGAAAATATGGTGTCTAAGAATAGCTGTGATGTGTAGAAAAAATTGCCAGTCCTACCACTGAAAATTAAGAGCATTAGGTTAATGCACAAAAAGCCCATCATCTGGTTGCATTTCAATGACATGGGTGCTTTACCTAGTTGGTGCCGAAATGCGACCATGGCGGTGAAAGGGTTAATAAAGCATAAAATAAACAAAAAGACTACAAATTGTATAAATACACAAAGTACATAAACAATATATTATACTTTTTCTAAAGGTCGGACAAGAGCGACTACAACAACTCTTGTTAACCCTTTCAGTGCCAAGCCTATTTTATCTTCACAATCTCAGTGACAACTTTTTGCCAGGGTAAGTTTTAATCAAGGAGGGTAAAGATTAAAATAATAAAATTCTATTTTTTCTAGGATGCAAACTGCTAAAAGTATACATGTAACTTATACTTTACTGAAAGGAAAATGAATGCACTGTCTAATAATGACAGTTTCACTTGAATTTGATATAACTGGAAAACTTCCATATTGGTGTGGCTGGAAATGTCTGTTGTCAGGCCCTTTTTTACACGCTGGAAGGGGACGGAAATTTCTATCCAGGGGTTAGTGGGCAAGGGGTTAATGTTGACATGATTCTAAGATTGTCTTTTGTCGCACATTTTGTTCACTGAATTGATAACTGTTTGCACATGTTTTTGTTTAAGTCATTGTCTTTTTCCTCAATCTCAGACAATGTAGGAATATAAAAAAGAAGTTTAAACATAGTTTATAGTACATGTAACGCTTATACTAGTTGTATCATTTTTGGAAATAATGATTATGTAACACTTCTTATTTGAAATACATATGGATGTTTCTGCTCTTTCTTATTTGTCTTGTCATCCATCACATGAAATCTGGCTGACAAATCAAGTAGAGGAATGGCATTTCACATTAACATTTTTTTTTTTTTTTAATTTGTTTTACAGGATCTGTTTTTATTGATTTTGCAAGGCTTTTGACACTGTTGATCACACCCTTCTTTCAAAAATGTTAATAACTTATGGCTTATCCCCTGGATCTGTTGAACTTAAGCTTCCTTTCTTGATAATAGAAAACAGGTGGTTTTCCGATAGTCCGAAGTATCTACTCTTATATTATCAGTCCATTATTGAATTCCTCAGGGATCAGTTTTTGGGCCTGTTTATTTTTCAGTATAAATGACCTTCTACTTGGCTTTTCATCGTTTTGTTAACTATTTGTTCATGACACAACCCTCCATAAAAAGACACAAACGCTGATGCAGAATGCATTCAGGTGCAGAGTGATGTTGATAAACTCGTAAAATGGACTGAAATTGATCACATGGCAGTTCACTCACAGAAATAAAAATGATGCCAGTGACAACACAACAGAGATATGCACAAAGCAGCAATGACAGCATTAGGGGGGCTTTGTCCCCCAGACCCCAGCCCAGTGAGATGCCACCTTTCCATTACATCAGGGGCTTTCACAGGGTGGAGATTTTTTTTTATATCCTCGGTCAATGTATGTGCAGACCTGCTAGTGCCTGAACCCCCTTTGTGAGTATTCACAAGCAGATGATCAAGTACGCTTGTTAAAGATCCTATAACCCATGTCAGTGATTGGTGGGTTATGGAAACAAGAACATACCTGGCATGCACACCCCGAAAACAAAGTATGGCTGCCTACATGGTGGGGGTAAAAATGGTTATACACGTAAAAGTCCACTCGTGTACATAGGGGTGAACGTGGGGGTTGCAGCCCACAAAGAAGAAGGCCCACTTACATCCATGTAATTCAGTAAGCATACACTTGTAATCTTGAAGATTTTTATTTTCTTATAAGCACAGCCAGTATTTTCCTGAGCAATTTGATCTCCTGAGTTAAACTTAAAAGAGAGGTGCCTCTGTTGCCAGACACTGTTTGACAGTATGCAGAGCAACAACAAAGCAGATGGTGGGGCAGCACCACCACCCCCGAAGAAATCCAAGAAGACAGCAGCAGCAGCAGCAGCAGCTCTACCACTTCTCCCACCAGACACTGCCACCAAGGACGGTGATCATGGCAAGATGTCTAAAGCGGCAGACAAACGCATGTCCGTGGAGCGGATCTACCAGAAGAAGACACAACTGGAGCATATTTTGCTCCGTCCTGATACGTACATTGGATCTGTTGAAAGTGTCACTCAGGTGAGAGATTGATAACGAGAGAGAGAGAGAGAGGAAGGAGAACTGTAGTGCATTGGGATGGTGTGGATGAAGAGGGCAAATAGTTCATTTGAAACTGATGAAAGGTTTTAAAATGTTGAACTTGAAGTCTGTGGTACATGTTAAATCTTTTTTACTGTTAGATCTTATTTAAGATAGGATGGAAATGCAATCCTCTTTATCGTGAGATCTTGTAATAAAACAGAATAGACTAGAATTAGTTGAAAATGTGTTTGAAATTTTCAGCACAATTTTGTCTCTTCACACATGAGGACAAAGTAAGAAAATTAGACTTTTCTATTCCTATTAATATCTCATTATGCTCACACTGTCATACTTCTAGAATACATGTAATGATGTGGAGAAAGTCTGGAATAAGTGAAAAGAAAAGATAATTGCATGTGTATGCATAATATTTCTCTACAGTAATGTTTCCCATTGGTTGACTAAATATTTTTTTCCCAACATTTTTTATTCAGACAAAGGTTTACAGATAGAGAATTTATATTTTGTGCATTAGAAAGTGTAGGGTGAGCACATCATTAAGTTCTAAGTACTGACAAGTCCACAACAGCAAAACAATATATGTTCAATGGCATAATTCCAAGGTAGCATTATATAGCTTAATCTTGTTTAACTTTTATTTATAAAGTGCCCATTTTTCCACAAACATGTTATATTCCATAGTTATCTTAAAGGCATACATGTCTACTTCATATGCCTGTTTGAGGTCTTTTTTTGAACATTTGTAGTGTTGGTTTTACTTTGTTGATTCTACATTTGTATACATAGAAATTAGCAATCAATAAAATATATGAGAAACAGTCATCAGTTTTCCTTTGGTTATTTTCAAAAAGCACCAGTGTGTCATTCAGGTTTAGTCTATCACAATGTAAACACTTTTCTTTTAAGTATCTCACAAACTCTGTCCAAAAATGTTGTAAATGGTTACATTCCCATAGATAATGCAGAATTGTATCTCTTTCTTCCTTACAGAATTTACACATATTATCTGGGAGTATTCCCATCTTCATCAGAACAGAATTTGTCATAAGAATATGATGATTAATTTTGATCTGAAACCATTTTAACCTTATCTCATGGATTTTTCTTGTGTTCAAAAAAATGTTCTTCCAGTCAGGTTTGTTTTAAAAAAATCAAGTCCCAATTTTTATATGCATTTGGCTGTTCTGGTTTTCCAGTTATTATTTCGAAGAAACATTTCGTTCCTCTTGAGGCCTTTATCATTGCAGTGTATGCTTCATTAAAGCTGATTTCATTGTGATCATTGTTTTTAAATGTTATGTTCTTTTCTCTGAAAAAAACTTTTAACTGAATTAACACAACCAAAGTATTCAAACACTGGGACTTGATTTTCAATTTTATCTTGGAATTTGTGAATATTAAAAAAAAATCCATTCCCTTTCACAGTGTCTTTCACATAATAAACATCTTTTCTGACCCAGTCTTCAAAATACAAGACTTAACCATCTATCTTAAATTTGTTATTAAAAAACAAAGTTCCATCAAAATATCTTGCTTAACATGTACATCAGTTCTGTCATAAAATTCTGAGTAGCTATGAAACACATCTTTCCAAAAGGGGTTTATTATACATCCTCCAACTGTAGAACTATTGGGCCATATTCTTGTAACATTTCAACTTCTGGACATTCTTTTGATAATATAGTTTTCCATTTTGGACGATACAACAGATTGTAGCATTTTTCCAAACATGTGAGTTTTAAAGATTTAATGAATGAGCTGGCGGGCTAAACCACGTGAGGGGGTGGTGTTGACACTGCACCACTAGGGGGCGGAAGAGCTGCACAACCAGCCAACGGCTAGGGCGGAAGGGCTTCCAGCAAGCTCAACGACTAAGTGTCCGGGGTCAAGGCGACCACCCAGGTATTGGGTGACCTCGGCTGTGACCAACGACCTGGAGAGGGATGGGCTCCGCCAGGCCACTCAGCCCAAGACACACCATGATGATGACAACCCCCACTCATTCCATACCGGATCGGTCGCCGCCCGGGTCACCAAGGACCGCGTCTTCTGCTGCACACCAGGGCAGAGGCGAAAAATATGCTACTGGTAACACCTCAGCAAAAATCAGAGGCAGAGACAACATCGTGATTGGCACATGGAACGTCAGAACTCTCCGTGCAGCAGGAAAAATCAAAGAACTGACATACGAGATGGAACGATACAACTGGAACATCATAGGGCTTTGTGAAGTACGCTTGAAGAACATTAAAGATCTCACAACTGAAGAAGGCCACAAACTGTACTACAGTGGCAAAGAAGACCGCCACGAGCATGGGGTAGGCTTCCTCGTCCTCAAGAACATCACAAACTGCATCTTGGGATGTCGCCCAGTTTCAAGCCGCATCATCACCATTCGGCTCAAAGCCTCACCATTCAACATCACGATCATACAGGCGTACACACCTACCTCTGAGTACGAGGACAGCGAGGTTGAGGCATTCTACGACCAACTACAAGACATCGTGAACCAAGCACCACGGAAGGACATACTTGTGGTGCAGGGCGACTGGAACGCAAAGGTTGGAGCAGATGCACAGCCAAACTGGCAAGGCAACTGCGGTCCTTTCTGCAATGAGGCATCCAATGACAGAGGTCTCAGATTGTTGGAGTTTGCCAGATACAATGACCACATATTGGCAAACACACTTGGAGCGCACAAAAAATCCAGAAGATGGACCTGGCAAAGCCCTGGCGGAGACTACAACAACCAGATCGACTACATCCTGGTGAAGAAACGCTTTCGGTCCTGCATCAACATCGCCAGGACCAGAAGCTTCCCAGGGGCAGACGTGGGCAGCGACCACAACCTGGTCATGATGACCTTCCGACTCCGCCTCAAGAAGATCGCAAAGCAAGGTACCACACGAATGAGATTCGACCTCGAGAAACTGAAAGACCCAGAGGTTGTAGAATCTTTCAAAGCCATGATTGGAGGAAAATTCACCGCACTGACCATCTTGCAGGACGAAGAGGTGAACATCGACAGAGAAACAACTGCATTTAACACTGCAGTGACTGAGACTGCCAAAGAAGTTCTGGGCACAAAACGACCAGTGAAGAAGCCCTGGGTCACCCCTGACATCCTTGACCTATGCGATAAACGAAGAGCACTGAAGAACAAGAAAGGCACCCCTGAAGGAACAAACAAATACAGGACCGCCAACAACAAGGTCAAATCCAGCATGAGAAAAGCAAAAGAAAACTGGATAGAACAACAGTGCTCAGAGATTGAAGACAACCTGCAAAAGAACAACTCAAAAAGAGCGTACGCAACTGTCAAAAACTTGACAACAACCAAGCAAGGACGAGTCAGCACCATCCAGGACAAATCAGGGAAATGCCTCATTGAAGAAAAAGACATCCTACAGCGCGGGACTGAATATTGCTCCGAGTTGTACAACCATGACACCAAAGGTGACACTTCAGTTCTGAACTGTCCCCCATCAACCAACAATGACAGCCAGCCAATTCTTCGGGAAGAAGTAGAGGCAGCAGTGAAGACACTGAAAGCAGGGAAGTCAGCTGGCGTCGACAACATTCCCGCCGAACTGATTCAAGCTGGAGGCGAAGCGGTGATTGATGCCCTCACCACCATCTGTAATAAGATCCTGCAGACGGGAGAGTGGCCAACCACCTGGACACAATCATTGGTCATCACAATCCCCAAGAAGGGCAACCTACAACAGTGCAAAAACTACCGCACTATCAGCCTAATCAGCCACCCCAGCAAGGTCATGCTAAAGGTCCTTCTCAACCGACTGAAGCCGCAAGCAGAAATGATCATCGCCGAAGAGCAGGCCGGCTTCAGAGCAGGGAGAAGCACAACAGAACAAATCTTCAACCTGCGCTTGCTGTGCGAGAAATATCTCCAGCACCAAAGAGACCTCTACCACGTCTTCATTGACTTCAAGAAGGCGTTCGACAGGGTATGGCACGCTGCCTTATGGGCCACCATGCACAAATTCAACATCAGTGAAGACATCATCCAAGCCATACAGAACCTATACGAAAGAGCAACCAGTGCAGTCCTCTTCAATGGTAGCACGGGTAACTGGTTTAGAACCACGGTCGGAGTCAGACAGGGCTGCCTACTCTCTCCCACTCTCTTCAACCTCTTTCTTGAAAGGATCATGACTGACGCCCTGGAAGATCATGTGGGAACTGTCAGCATTGGAGGCAGAGTCATCACCAACCTGCGCTTTGCCGATGACATTGATGGCCTGGCAGGAGAAGAGAAGAACTCCAAGAACTCGTGCACAAACTTGACAAGACATCATCAGCCTACGGCATGGAGATCAGTGCCGAGAAGACCAAGGTTATGACCAACAACAGCCAAGGCGTAACGTCCAACTTGCACGTAAACGGTGAAAAACTGGAAGAAGTCTCCTCCTTCAAATACTTGGGTGCCATTGTGTCAGACGAGGGTTCGAAACCAGAGGTCCTGTCCAGAATCGCGCAGACTACTGCCGCACTGAGTCGATTGAAGACTATATGGAAGGACAAAAAGATCTCCCTCTCGTCCAAAATCAGACTAATGTGCTCCCTCATCTTCTCAATATTTCTATACGCTTGCGAATCCTGGACCCTCACTGCAGAACTCCAGAGAAGAATCCAGGCCCTGGAAATGAGATGCTTCCGCAAGATCCTGAACATTACATACAAAGACCACATCACAAATGAGGAAGTGAAAAGAAGAGTCCAAAACGCCATTGGCCCATTCAAAGACCTGGTAATCACAGTGAAGGAACGCAAGCTCCGCTGGTATGGACACGTCACATGATCAGACGGCCTAGCCAAGACCATCCTGCAGGGTACCGTACAAGGAAGGAGGAAGAGAGGCAGACAGAGAAAGCGGTGGGAGGACAACATCAAAGAGTGGACGGGCCTGCCATTTGCCACAACTCAAAGGGCCGCTGAGGACTGAGGCAGGTGGCGCGAGCTGACCAGGCAGTCATCCATGGTGCCCCAACGACCCACCCACGGGTCAAGGGGTAGATGCTTATACCCCCATTTTGTACACTGTGCACTGCCACTGATCTTTTAAAATTGTCTTTTTTAAATAAAATACAAAATTAAAACACATTTTTTGCAATATTTAAATACTGTTATCGGGTGGATTTGGAAGCATAATCCATAAGTAAATTAATTTTGACAAGATAATTGACTTAAGAATAGCTACTCTTCCTAGAGGTGTAATTGGTCATTTTATCCACACGTAAAACAGTTTTTTTTGTTTCATTGAACTTACAGTTTATATTTAAATCTGTTATATTATGCAAATCGTTAGTGAACCAGAGCCCTAGTATTTCAAACTGTGGTGGATTTCAATTCATTTTCAAATTTGATAAATAAACTGTATCACAAGTACGCTTATTTCCAAGCCATACATTGCATGTTTTTTCATGATTTAATTTGAGTCCTGAAACTGTTTCAAAATCTTCCAGTTCTTTGAATAGTTCTGCATATGATTTTTTGTCACCATCTAAAAAACAAGACGTATCATCAGCAAACTGGCTAACCTTACATTCTACCTCTGATATCTTAATGCCTTTTATATTCTTATTTTGACAAATTTTGCAAGCCATTATCTCTGTGCACAAAATAAACAAATAGGGCGAGAGTGGGTTTCCCTGTCTACAGCCTTGTTCAATCCGTATACTTGTAGATACTTTACCATTAACTAATATTGAGGATTTTATATTAGTGTAGAATGCTTCTACCCATCTACAAATATCCTCACCAAAACCCAAATGTTTTAAAACTTCATGCATATATTTCCAACAAACTGAATCAAAAGCCTTCTCATAATCTATTGAAACTAATAGTCCTGGTAGATTTTTTTCCTTCAGGTAATAGATTATACCATAAATAAACCTTAGATTATCCTCTATATATCTGCCAGCTACAAAACCTGTTTATCTTCATTAATAAGTTTATCCAGGACTGTTTTAATTCTGTTTGCGATACAGGTAGAGCCTATTTTATGAGTTACGTTTAACAGTGATATTTGATGCCAGTTTTAAGATATTCTCTGAGTTTATCTCCTTTTTCTTCTTCAAGTTGCTTTTCTGCTTGTGTGTCCTTTTTCTTCTTTCTGGAACTATACTCTGTTGATTTTTTCCTTATTTCCATTGTCAAGGTATCTAAGAATAACTGGTCCAATATAGTAAATTGTATATGTTCTATTGGAATATTACATATTTCTGATCTATTATATACCAGCGGGTTGACTAAATATGGTTCTGTGTGCAGCAAATGTGGGTAGTGAATGATGAAACAAACCTGATGGAGATGCGTGAAGTTTCCTTTGTTCCTGGGCTCTACAAAATCTTTGATGAAATCATTGGTATGTTGATTGTGAAATGCTCAGAAATTTGTAAATTGTATTAAGATCAAGGAAAATGTCTCTTTATTGCTATTTACAAAGCAAAAACAAACAAAGAAATAAACAAACAAACAAAAAAACAACCAAAAAAATAGAGAGAGAGAAAAAAAAATCTCAAGTATTTCTTTAGTTACACTAGAGAAAATTGTTTGTACTGCTTTTGGTATTTGATATTGCTATCAGCTTTGATGAAATGATCAATAATTACATATGCCAGTCCTCAGGAATTCATCAAATGCAGCTTTGGCAGGTGATGATGTTCAATGGCAAAGTGCAGAACAAGTCATTGAACATGCAAGTTTTATGAGATAACAAGTAACAAACTGAACTATGAAACAGATTGGAAGGAGCTGTATTTTATGGAGTACATATCAGTTGTGACAGAACAGTTCACAGTACAATACATGATATTTTACAGCACAATCAATACAGTAAAGTGCAGTGTAATGCAGTTCAATTAAGTACAATACAGTTAAGGATAGGTATTTTAGTACAAAGCAGAGAACTCAAGTGTGGTATAGGTTATTTTAACTGCTTATGTTTGAGGCTGTTCATGACATGAATAATTCATTTCCATTGTTCAATTTGTTGACAAAGTCCGAAAACATTTTTTTTTTTTTTTATAAACTTAAAAAAAGTTCTTGTTAATCTTTAGTGTATTGTCTTTTCCATGTCAGTGATATCAGTGATATTGTTTGTCTGTCAGTCAAATAATCAGTAGAAAAGACCAACCATTGACTTAGTCAAAGACAGTTGATATTTAAGGACATTTTTTGTAGTTGGTGTCACAGACTTGAACTTAGTTACAGCTGAAGAAGATTATTAATGTTGTCATGATATATTGTTTACCAGTGAATGCTGCTGATAACAAAGTAAGGGATCCAGGAATGGACACCATCAAGGTTGACATTGACCCGTGAGTATCTAGAACTGAAGGAAAAAAATCAGAAAAGATGTTAGGATTAAACATGAGTTGATGATAAGTGATTTAATTTGCATCACTTTATTTTGAAAGCAGTTTTAGTGAGCTCACCTATTCATATGATAGTCAGTCGTGTCCGACTATGACCATCAGAACAGCAGAGGAGGCAACTGCTGTCCCGACTATTTAGGTTAGAATTTGATTATAGTGGAAAGTGTCTTGCCCAAGTTACTTCCCCTCTCTCTTAGCCAAGAGGGCTTTAGGACGGTCGGCGTTGAGATGGTTCCCCGAAAGCCAGCTAGCCCCCAAGGGTGCACCACCAAGAGCCAGTGCAATCTTGCCTCCTGGTTTGACAGTCGTAGTCCTTCACAAAACAACTAATGAAATACTTTAACACCTAAATATATATATATATATATATATATATAATTTTTATAGTTTTTGTTCTGAAACTATTTATAAAAGTCCTGTTTGTACATTTTCAATCATGCAGTACTGTTTTTAACAGAACAAACATGTGCAAAAAGAGAGTGCTGGCATTTTGTTTTCATAAGTGTATTTGCCCTCTTTGCTTCAGTGAAAACAACAAAATCAAGATCTGGAATAATGGGAAAGGTATTCCTGTGGTGGAGCATCAGACAGAGAAGATGTATGTGCCTACCATGATCTTTGGACATCTGCTGACATCCAGCAACTATGATGACAGTGAAAAGAAAGTCACAGGTCTGTACAGAGCCAAGTATGGCTCACTGGTGACCCCTTTTGCACAGTGCTATCAGTGAAAGATGGACATGCTGGTGAACATGGATCTGTTGTTGAACTCTGAACATTGTATAAGTTGTGTAAATTTAGAAAGCTTGTCTTTTGGTGTGTACTTTGTTCATGTATTGTTTCAAATCACATTGTGCAATTTTGTGCATCAGACAACAGACATATGGGGGAGGGGGCATGGGGGAGGGGTGGGGGTGGGGGGTATCATCAGTATGTAATGATCAGGTTTTTGTGTAAGAGTGTGTGTTGTGTGTGTAAGTTGCATTAGATAAAAATTGTTTTTTCTGCAAATGTTGACAATAAGCATGTTGATCCATATTTTTACCCTGTCATCATCAGTGTTCAAGGAGATAATACTTAAAATTGCAAGCATGATTTTTCCATTTTGCTGGAAATGTTCTCAGCATACATAGCAAAATGAGTCAGCAGTGACAGTGTTATCAATGAATAATGAAGGAATATTTGTTTCATTTTTCTTACAGAAAAAATGTTTTGCAGGAAAATTTGGATTTGGATTTGGGGTGTTATCATATTAACTTATGTGTGTGTGTGTGTGTGTGTGTGTGTGCCACACATGATACAAGCCACAACATTAAGCCATTAACAAACTTACTTTGGTGTAATTTCAGGTGGCCGAAATGGTTACGGTGCAAAGTTGTGCAACATTTTTAGCACAAAGTTCATTGTGGAAACCTCCTGCTCTGAGTATCGCAGAGCTTTCAAACAGGTGTGTTCTGTTCTTTGTTCAGAGCCTTTCCGGAGCTACCCCAATCTATTTCTGTGTTCTTTCTGGATGTTTCTTTTTTTTCATGTATTGTGGTGTATATTTTGTTTATGTCAAACTTTGTGGTTTTTGTTGTTTTTGGGCAAGACTTTTATTGACTTTTAGTACACACACATTTTTATAGGGGGTAGATGTTAAAAACTTCATTACCATGTCTTTTAAAGATGGCTGTGATCTAAGCTAAAGGGAGAAAAGTTGAGAAGTGTGTGTGTGTGTGTGTGTGTGTGTGTGTGTGTAAACATAATGAGATTTTGATAGTTGAACATTTACAACAAAAGTGTTTTATTTGTTTGACAGTTGTTGCATTAGTTTTGATGGCAAGGTTATGTGTTAACATTTCTGTAAGCATCTGTTGATCACATGCAGCTATATAGCTAACATAATTTAGTAACACTCTTTTAATCAGAAGTTACATGCAGTTGTAAAGTCTGCAACAGTGCAAGGAAAAAGTAAACAAGGAAGCATTTAAAGGCACAAATGTGGATCGTAGTCTTGAGTTAGAGTTAGTCATAAGAGCCTTTGTCAATGTGCACTGTCTTTTCTTTTCACTTATTGGTACCTGACCACACATAATGTCCTCAACCCATGAATGTAGTGCATCTGTGCCTATCAGCTGGAGCCAGATAACATGAAAATCAGCAAGAATGTTAATTCGTTCATATTTCCTCCCAGGTGAAATACCCTGGGCATTTGTACTGAATCAACTTATCCAAGTTTTCATGCTTTTTTTTTTCTTTCGAGTTAGTTATATCAACTGAGTACATAGACCTTTCTTTCTGTATGTGAAAAGGTGTTTGACATGTGACTATCTATATCTCAAGGGAGGGTATCTTGCATGACTTCTTTGTCATCACAGACGTGGTGAGACGCTATGTTAAAATCCTGAAATGGCCCATCAAATGCTATATAAATATGCTTTGCATGGCTTTTCTTTTTTGGTGAGAATATTTTACATGTTTGTTTCATGTTGTCATTGCCACAGACATGGACAGACAACATGTTGAAGACAAAGGAACCCACCATCACAGAGTCCAAGGACAAAGATTTCACCTGTGTGACCTTTTGCCCTGACCTGTCCAAGTTTGGCATGACCAGTCTTGACAAGGACATTGTGGCAATCTTCACTCGTCGAGCGTACGATGTGGCTGCTTCCACAAGAGGGGTCAGAGTCTTCCTGAACGGCAAGAAACTGGCTGTGAGTGTTCCTAAGCATTCTAGTGGTTTTGTTAGGTATCTGATTTTTTAATATTCTTTTTGATTTTGCTTTTACATCTTTGGAGTATAAAGGGCCTTGAGTTCATCGGGGACAGGGAGGGTGGTAAAGGGGTAAGAGGGTGCGGGGGAAAGAGGGAGAGAGGCAGAAAAAGAAATCCATCTGTACTTGATGTTCCTGAATGTTGTCGGGACAGTTACGTTTTTTGTGATGTGTTCCCAGGTGAAGAATTTCCGTGACTACATGGACCTGTACCTGAAGGACAAGACTGACGAGGCTGGGCAGCCAGTGAAGGTGGTGTATGAACAGGTGAACCCTCGCTGGGAGGTGGGCATCACCCTCAGTGACCGCGGCTTCCAGCAAGTCAGCTTTGTGAACAGCATTGCCACCACGAAGGTGAGCCTTACTGTACATGTCAGGTCGGCAGCATCTTCATCACCATGTGAAATTTTTGTCTGCTTTTCTTTGTTTTCTTTATTTTGATTTGTTTGTGTGTATTTGTAATGTTTTCTCAGAGCGAATGATTTTAGTTCAGATGATTTGAAGCTGAATTAGATTGTGTTCTCATTATTAATATTGGATGCAATACATAGACCACAGGTTTTTTACATTCAGCCATGTTTATAATGCTACCAGTTAGATTTTGGTACCTTAGCTTTTCAATATTTTCTGCTTTGATAGTAAGGTGTGATTGAAAAAGTCTTTGAATTTCAGACAGTTCATTATTTTTGTTCCTCATATCAAGCAGTTTGCTTTTGGTTTGCAGGGTGGTCGACATGTGGATTACGTTTCTGACCAGTGTGTCACCAAACTTATAGAGATCATCAAGAAGAAGAACAAAGAAGGCATCAAGATCATGCCCTTTCAGGTAAGGGGTTATTGTCAGGCAAAATCTCAATGTAAGGTTCAGAGAGAATCTGGAAATATAAACAGTAAAACACAAAACCTTGATATACAGAAACATTTGGTCTATGTCGTCAATCATTACTACTTCCAACGACAGTAAGAAGCAGAATGTTCTGTTAAATGAATCTGTATCACGCAAGAATGTGTTTGTACATGTGTCTGTATGACTTCATGTGTCTGTGTGCAAGCATGCATATATGCAGATACATAGACAGTTAAAAAAAAAAAATGCGTGGCTACATAATGATGGTACTGTTTGCAGAAAAAATAAATTTTTTACATGCTAAGCGATTGTATGTTGCTTAGGTGCGGAACCACCTGTGGGTGTTTGTAAACTGCCTGATTGAGAACCCCACCTTTGACTCCCAGACCAAGGAGAACATGACCAAACAGGCCAAGTCCTTTGGCTCCAAGTGCCAGCTTAGTGAAAAGTTTGTCACACAGGTGAGCACTATTGGATACTCAGCTTGTGTGTGTGGTGAAAAAATAAAGATCTGTTATTTCTTAGAAGGGAAGAAAGTACCAACAATACTGCTTTGAAATGATTAACGATGATTGACATTTGATATCTGCCTGCAGAACAGCCTAGGTGCAGTCTCAACATATTTGTATTTAAATGAAACGCATATCTATTGGAGTAAAACTTTCAGACCCCTGATACAGTTGATCACATTACTTGAATATGTGCAGGTCTTACTTGGCATATCATGTTCAAAAAGAAACATGCTGGCTTTTCTGCATGCTGTGAATTGGAATGAAAGTGATGGCATGGCTTCCATGGTCTCTGGCAGGTGAACAAATGCGGCATTGTGGAGAGCGTACTGAGCTGGATGAAGTTCAAGGCTCAGGCCCAACTGAACAAGAAGTGCCACTCGGCCAAGCACTCCAAACTGAAGGGTATCCCCAAGCTGGACGATGCCAATGACGCCGGCACAAGGAACTCAGAGAAATGCACCCTCATCCTCACTGAGGGAGACTCAGCCAAGTCACTGGCTGTGGCCGGTCTAGGAGTGATTGGTCGAGATAACTATGGCGTCTTTCCTCTCAGGGGCAAGCTGCTCAATGTTCGTGAGGCCACACACAAACAGGTTGGTAACACAGAAAGAAAGAGAGAGAAAAAACAAAAACAAACCCCAAACAAACCCCAAAACCTTAAAGACGATTGCTCAGGAACTATTCATAAAATTTTGAGATGTGTTTCATTTCCAAACTGAGTCTGTGTCTGTATTCCAGCATCCAAGTGCTGGCAGTTTCTAGATTCAGGCTGCTGTATATTTGTAGTTACGATACACATTGTCTTATTTGTTCGGGTCAGTAAAAAATTGAGAATAGATACATGTTATTGCATAGCTTTGCAAACATACGAAGTGATGATTTAACATTTTTAGAAAGTTGGATGATTATAGAGAATATGAGAGGTATAGCATAACATGTCTTTGATTCCGGAGAGATGACAGGTGTGTGTGATAGTGTTGTTGGGTGGGCAGATCATGGACAACGCGGAGATCAACAACATCATCAAGATCCTGGGCCTGCACTTCAAGGAGAAGTACGACTCACCAGAGAAGCTGCGCACTCTGCGCTACGGGCGGCTGATGATCATGACAGATCAGGACCAGGACGGTTCTCACATCAAGGGCTTGCTGGTCAACTTCATCCACCACTTCTGGCCCAACCTCCTGCAGCAGAACTTTGTGGAGGAGTTCATCACTCCCATTGTCAAGGTGTGTTTGTGTGTGTGTGAAAGAGAAAGACAGAGTGTATGTGTGTGTGTGACAGTGTGAGTGCTTGTGAAAGTGTGAGTGTGTATGTGTGTGTGAGAGAGAGTGTGTGTGACGGTGTGATAGCGTGTTTGTGTGTGTTTGTGTGAGTGTGTGTGTGAGAGAGAGAGAGAGAGAGAGAGAGAGAGAGAGTTACTGTGAGCGTGTGTGTGTGTTTGCGCGCGTGCGCGCTTGTGTGTGTGTGTGTGTGCACGCATATGAAAGAGCAAGGAAGAAATAGGGTATAAGGAAATAAAAATGATAATTATTTATACATGAAAAGTGTTACAGTAATCAGAGTATATTTTGACTGCCAAGATGGCGTTTTTTTTTGTTTTTTGTAACAGTTATAGGACCACCTGTCACGGTGACTTGCCAGTTTGGGTGAAGAGTAACTCTGTGTGTGCAGGTCACAAAGGGCAAAGCGGAAGAGTCCTTCTTCAGTTTACCAGAGTTTGAGGAATGGAAACATAAAACTGAAAACTGGCACACCTGGAAAGTCAAGTACTACAAAGGTGTTTATTTTGTACCTTTGTTCTGTCTCTGTCTCAGCCACTTTCTCTGTCTCTTCCACTGTTTTGACTCTCTTGTGCTTCTTGCTCCCTTTTTTCTGTCACGAAAGCGTTTGCCTGTGACATTCCTTGTCACAAGTAAACAGTTACTGATATATTTTATGCTGTGTGTATTGGCTTGAGTTGTTCAGCTTCTGAGAAACAAACAAGAAAAATTCAGTCACTAATGCCTTTAGTATTATGATGTGTATAGGTCTGGGTACCTCGACCTCCAAGGAGGCCAAGGAATACTTCTCAGACATGCCTCGGCATCGCATTCCATTCCGGTACGGTGGGCCTGAAGATGATGCTTCCATCAACCTGGCATTCAGCAAGAAGAAGATCGAGGAGAGGAAGGAGTGGCTGACCAACTACATGGAGGAACGCAAGCGTCGCACAGAGATGGGTCTGCCAGAGGTGAGTGCTGGTTCCTGGTGTTTACTGTTACTGGCATTCTGGCCAAAGTTCTCCTGATAGTGGAGGTTATTTTATTTCCAGTTTCACACAGTGACTTTATGAGAATCATCTCGTTTCGTAAAGTGTGCAGACTTTTGATATATTTATGTGCTGCTGCTTCTTCCTTGTGTGGCTGAGATGTGAGATTTAATGATAATAGCCATATACCCACTTGTTAGCTGCTCTTATAGTTCTAGTGTTCTTAGTGGTTTTTACTTTAACGTTCAACATTTTAAAATATGAATAAAGAACGGAAACTGTCAGTGTTCTTGCATTAAGCAGAGTTACAGATTTTAAATCTCAACAGTATCTGTTGCTTTGGTAATAACTGAATGGCAAAGAAGTTGGAACAGCACTGCTATCTTTTCAACAGAGGGGAATATTTGGAAAGCAGACTTTCTATAGAGAAACAACACTATATGCACCAAGTTGATCAGCAGAATCACATGTGCTTGTTTTTGTTGACTAGACATTGTGCATACATGTCTGAAACAGCTGTACCTGTATACAAAAGACACGCGGAACATTACTTACAACGAATTCATCAACCGGGAGCTGATCCTCTTCAGCAACGCAGACAACGTTCGTTCCATCCCCTCCCTCATGGATGGTTTGAAACCGGGTCAGCGCAAGGTCATTTTCACCTGCGTCAAGCGTAACCTGACTCAGAAAGAGATCAAGGTGGCGCAGCTGGCTGGTTCTGTGGCTGAGCAGTCCGCCTACCATCATGGGGAGGTGAGTAAAAAAAATGATAATAAATGAATGTATGAATAGATAAATAAATAGATAGAAAAAAACCAACACTCCATATATACCTCACTACACACCCAACATTTCATGTAGCCCGCACTACACACTTTACATTCCGTGTAATTGTCACTACACACCTTACAGTTCGTGTGTCTACACATTCACTTCAAGCCTCTGTCCTTGAACAGAGTCCATGGTTAGCAGTTGTCTCATTGTTACCTGACAACACTGCACATGACATGATGCAGGGCTTACTGTCACATGTGTCACACAGGGCTGATGGATTTTTCAGTCTGAAGGATGTCTTTTTCTGTGTCTGGTTGAAGACATAATTTGACAAAAAACAAGAACGCCAGAGAATCGACAGACAGACAGAAAATATGAAAAAAACTTAGCTGTATGAAGAGCACAGGAACAGGAGTCATAATGGCTGCCGGAAAAAGAGGGCACTAGTCAGGGGGGCAAAGGGGAGGTTACCTACTTCCGGGAGGTTATCGGCTGTAGCTACTTTTGTTTTCTCCACATAGGCGATAGTAGTTTGCACAGGACAGGAATGTCAGACCCCTGCCGGAGTCAGCACTAGTGGGTCACGGTAAGTATGTTACTTAAACGTAATTTTAGATAGAAAATTTCCTTTTTTCTTTGTTGTTATTCACCAGTTCTTGCTAAAAATGACTACGTGCGGAATGAGATCAGCATTCAGAAACTACACTGATGGATGTGGTCTTAGTGAGGAAGCTAAGTATTAATAATTTTTAACACTATCCATCATTTCCTTTGTAGCTGAGTGTTCGTATACTTATTATGCTGATTGGGTTGTGGTCAGGTTGATGCTTGCAGACAGTGACGATGTGATAATATGTACTCATATACTGAATGAGTGTGTGGTCAGGTTAATGCCTGCAGACAGTGACGATGTGGTGATGTGTACTTATTGTGCTGATGGGGGTGTAGTCAGGTTAATGCCTGCAGACAGTGACGATGTGGTGATGTGTACTTATTGTGCTGATGGGGGTGTAGTCATTTTAATGCCTGCAGACAGTGACAATGTGGTGATGTGTACTTATTGTGCTGATGGGGGTGTAGTCAGGTTAATGCCTGCAGACAGTGACAATGTGGTGATGTGTACTTATTGTGCTGATGGGGGTGTAGTCAGGTTAATGCCTGCAGACAGTGACAGTGTGGTGATGTGTACTTATTGTGCTGATGGGGGTGTAGTCAGGTTAATGCCTGTAGACAGTGACAATGTGGTGATGTGTACTTATTGTGCTGATGGGGGTGTAGTCATTTTAATGCCTGTAGACAGTGACAATGTGGTGATGTGTACTTATTGTGCTGATGGGGGTGTAGTCAGGTTAATGCCTGTAGACAGTGACAATGTGGTGATGTGTACTTATTGTGCTGATGGGGGTGTAGTCAGGTTAATGCCTGTAGACAGTGATGATGTGGTGATGTGTACTTATTGTGCTGATGGGGGTGTAGTCAGGTTAATGCCTGTAGACAGTGACAATGTGGTGATGTGTACTTAATGTGCTGATGGGGGTGTAGTCAGGTTAATGCCTGTAGACAGTGACGATGTGGTGATGTGTACTTATTGTGCTGATGGGGGTGTAGTCAGGTTAATGCCTGTAGACAGTGACAATGTGGTGATGTGTACTTATTGTGCTGATGGGGGTGTAGTCAGATGAATACCTGCAGACAGTGACGATGTGGTGATGTGTACTTATTATTCTAATGGAGGTATAGTCAGGTGAATACCTACAGACAGTGACGATGTGATGTGGTTGTCAGAACTCCCTGATGAGCACCATCATCAACCTGGCTCAGAACTTTGTGGGCTCCAACAACCTCAACTTGCTGCAGCCTATTGGTCAGTTCGGCACACGCCTGCATGGCGGCAAGGATGCTGCCAGCCCTCGTTACATCTTCACAATGCTCAGGTCAGTCATCAGCAGTTATCGTAACAGTGATCGACTTGTAAACCTTATGATAAAACACAGTGTTTTGTGGATTATCCTGACAGTTTGATGAATTTGCCTCTCCATCTTCTTGCTGCAAAGAATGCAAACATACTCATTTTTGTTAGATGCTGCCATGCTTACTAGCACATGCACATTCGCTGAATAAAATGTCCTTTTGTGCACACACATAATAAGAGTTACCACATTCAAGACACACACACACACTTACATATGCAGCTATCAACAACACACACACACACTCACAAATTCACATACACAACTTGCATCCATTCACATGTGTGCTGTAAGCTCAGTCAAAACACAGCATCTTTGTTACTGAACATGTACGCTTTTTTACAAGACAAGTATTCCAAACACTGCATCTTTGTCACTGAATATGTGCACGTTTACAATGCAAGTCTTTGGACCACCGCTTCTTTGTCACTGAACATGTACATGTTTGCAAGAGAAGTCTTTGAACAAGGCATCTTTGTCACGGAACATGTACACATTCACAAGTCTTTGGAACACTGCATCTTTGTCACTGAACATGTACACGTTTGCAAGACAAGTCTTCGAACATGGCATCTTTGTCACTGAACATGTACATGTTTGCAAGACAAGTCTTTGAACACGGCATCTTTGTCACTGAACATGTACACATTCACAAGTCTTTGGAACACTGCATCTTTGTCACTGAACATGTACACATTCACAAGTCTTTGGAACACTGCATCTTTGTCACTGAACATGAACACATTCACAAGTCTTTGGAACACTGCATCTTTGTCACTGAACATGTACGCTTTTTTACAAGACAAGTCTTTGAAACACTGCATCTTTGTCACTGAATATGTGCACGTTTACAATGCAAGTCTTTGGACCACCGCTTCTTTGTCACTGAACATGTACATGTTTGCAAGAGAAGTCTTTGAACAAGGCATCTTTGTCACGGAACATGTACACATTCACAAGTCTTTGGAACACTGCATCTTTGTCACTGAACATGTACACGTTTGCAAGACAAGTCTTCGAACATGGCATCTTTGTCACTGAACATGTACATGTTTGCAAGACAAGTCTTTGAACACTGCATCTTTGTCACTGAACATGTACACATTCACAAGTCTTTGGAACACTGCATCTTTGTCACGGAACATGTACACATTCACAAGTCTTTGAAACACTGCATCTTTGTCACTGAACATGAACACATTCACAAGTCTTTGGAACACTGCATCTTTGTCACTGAACATGTACACGTTTGCAAGACAAGTCTTCGAACATGGCATCTTTGTCACTGAACATATACATGTTCACAAGTCTTTGGAACATGGCATCTTTGTCACTGAACATGTACATATTTACAAGTCTGTGGAACACGGCATCTTTGTCACTAAACATGTACACTTGTTTACAAGAAAAGACCAAGTCTTTGGAACATGTACCAAAGACCCAGTTTTTAAAACAATGTAATAAAACCAAACTGTTACCCCTTGTGATATATATGTTTGTCACAGCCCACTGGCCCGACACATCATCAATGCCAAGGACGACAGTTTACTGCAGCACCTGTATGATGACAACCAGCGCATAGAGCCAGAGTGGTATTGCCCCATCGTGCCCATGGTGCTGATCAATGGTGCTGATGGCATCGGCACCGGCTGGAGCACCAGGATCCCCAACTACGATGTCCGCGAGGTGGTGGCCAACATCAAACGACTGCTCAACGGGCTGGATCCTCTCCCTATGGTACATTCTTCTTCTTCTTCTTCTTCGTTTGTGGGCTGCGACTGCCACAGTCACTCATGAACATGAATGGGCTTTTAAATGTATGACCGTTTTTACCCATGCCATGTAGACAGTCATACTCTGTTTTGGGGGGTATGGTACGTTGAGTTAGGCCCCTTTCTCTTTTTTCTTCTTTTTTTATGCCGTTATAATGTTTTTGAGTGAGATGACTAGTTTGTGTGTATGTCAGTCATGTTACTAGAAGGGAAATACTAGAAGTACAGCAGAAACTAATTGCTGAGTTTTGTCAGGCTTTTTAGACTGAATGGGTTTCACACTCGTTGCAAAACATGGTGTTTGCATGCAGAGTATCTGAAGACAAGAAAGACCTTAACACTTATATGTGAACATTGATGGAGAAAGCACAAAAATTATGGCCACAGAGACTAGTATGTTCAGGGGAAAAAAATCAGAGAAATTCTTAGAAAAGATGAAGAACCATCACTGGACATGGGTATTTGAGACAACTGCTACCGTCCAGTGACAAGAAGTTGCAGTTTTGTGACTCAAAGGTGAGAGGCGTCTTGCAAAAGCAAGCAGAACACAACATTTCAGTAACCAGATACATTTCTGTAGTGTTCTTCTTTGTTTTTGTTTCTTTGTCTGTCCAAATTTGTATGTGTGATTTCTATTGTCATATCTGTTTTGCAACTGTAAGCGTGTGTGTGTTCTGTGCTGGGCCACAGATCCCGTCGTTCAAGGGTTTCCGTGGCGCAATAGAGGAGTTGGGGGAGAACAAGTTCATCTGCAGTGGAGAGGTGGCGGTGTTGGATGATGTTACTGTGGAGATCACAGAGCTGCCCATCCGTAGCTGGACCCAGAACTATAAGGAAGAAGTGCTGGAAAGCATGCTGCAGGGCACCGACAAAACTCCGCCCATGATCACGTCAGTAAATCTTTTTGTTAATTTTTTCCCCCTTTTTTTCCCCTAATTGCTGCAGTATTTAATTTTGTTGTGCACCTGGTTTGATACAGAGCAGGCATAAAGTTTTTCGTGGACCAGTGTATACACATGCAAATCTGAAATCTGGTTTGAAAACATGCACACATGTTTGCACACACAAATATAAACCACATACAGCACACTGATTCTTCTCTTGTGTCTGCTGTCTGTAGTATGGAGTCAACAAAATACCAGTCTGCTGACCTTAGTAGGTTTTTTGATTTGCAGCAAAGTAATGATTGAGACAGTGTGGTCAAAGTTAGTTCATCATTGACTGTTCGTTACAAGGCAGGTTACGTTTCTTTGATTTCATGTCTGGGTTCTGATTAGCAGTAGCATGACTGTGTTCAGTATTGGAACAGAAAGCTTGTGTTGTACATATTTACATTTGTTCAGTGAGCTTTATTGACAATGTGACAACAAAATGGAAGGGTTGTATGGTGGAGAGGGGTTGGGGGTGGATTCTACAGATAAGTGTGATGGAAAAAATAAGCGTTCTGCTTGCAGGGACTACAAGGAGTACCACACAGACACGACAGTGAAGTTTGTGGTGAAGATGTCCCCAGAGAAGCTGGCCCAGGCAGAGCAGACAGGTCTGCACAAGGTGTTTAAGTTGCAGACCAACCTCAGTGCCAACATGGTGAGTTCTTCACTCCCCCTGTCCTGCTGGGTGCCATGCCACTGAAATGTGTACATCCACATGGATTGTTCAAAAGTTTTAGTGAAGTGTGGTTTTACTGCAAACCTGTGTATGCATAATCTTTACCCATTATCAAAGACATCTTAAAGTTTCTGTCAGTCTGTTTCCCACACAAAACCAAACCTGTAAGGTTTCTCAGACAACTTAAAATTGTTGTTAAAAAGATATTCAGATATTCCAAGCATTCATAATGAAAATCAGTTGAACAAGAAATGTGTCAGTGTCTGCTCAAGATGGGGGAGAGACAGGGGGTGGGTGAGAGGAGGAAGTCCCATGTGGTAGAAAAGAAATGGTTGTCAAAAGGAAAGATGATGATGACTTGGATACTTATATAGTGCTTATCGTCGGTCGGAGACCAAGCTCTGAGCACTTTACAAACATGTGGTCCTTTGCAAAAGATCTGTGTAGATGAAAGAAAAGAATATATATACCCTGACTCCACACCCCATGTTCAGGTGCTGTTTGACAACAAAGGCTGCATCAAGAGGTACAGCCGAGTGGAGGACATCCTGAGGGAGTTCTTTGACGTGCGTCTGGAGTTCTATGAACGCCGCAAGCATTACCTGGAGGGCATGCTCAGTTCAGAGTCCTCCAAGCTGGACAACATCGCTCGCTTCATCCTGGAGAAGATTGAGGGCAAAGTTGTTATTGGTGAGCCTTTTCAGGCTTTTAAATTATTTTTTTAATTACACATACTTAACTGTGACCCACCAGTGCAGACTCTGGCAGGGATCTGATTCCTGTCCTGTGCAGACTACTACCCGCCTATGCGGAGACAACAAAAGTAGCTATGCACACACACACACACACATGCACGTTCACACACTTACACACTCACACACACACACTTACACACTCACACACACACACTTACACACACACACACACTTACATACACACACAAACACACACACACACAAAATGCCACCCACCCCCCACCCCCCGCAAAAAAAAAGACAACAACAACAACAACAAAATACAAACAAGAACAACCCCATCCTGTGAGAGGTCCTGCATACCTTGTCAGTCATTGCCTGACCATGCACTTTAGTCCCCTTCTCCCGCCATTGCAGTTTGACACACCTGTGGACATTTCAAAGACTGTCAGTCAGAAGACTGTTTTCTGCATCTCCTATCGGGCATAAAAAAAAACATGCTTCTTAAAACAGACATGTAACAATCACAAGACCATGCTGTTCAAGACCTTTTATCTTATCTTTTTAACTCTCTCCGGATGAAGGAATGCTCATTCATTCCTGCACAAAACGTATTCGGACGAAGGAATGGAATAGCATTCTTCGAAAGTAAACTTCCATCACGCGCTGTACACATGATTTTGTGATTAGCCAAGCAGAGTGCGCTATTCTGGGTCACTCCACAATCGAACACTATGATTGGTCAGCCCGGCATGTATGGCCTGTCTCGCACACACGCTGACAAAGTCACTGACCGGTCGTCTGCTCGCGTACCAGCCTGTTAGCAAAGCAGGCTCTTCTCAGAATGTTGTGAAGCGAACAAGGCAGCGACGGCAATGTTTTAGGGTTGCCGAAGTACTTGAAATGCTACAAACTGAAGGGTCGGACATTGAAGAGGTGGATGATGACGAAGAAGAAAGCGAATTTAATGCAGAAAGTGAGCATGGGTATGGTGATTCGGGGTGAAAAATTGGCAGTATTTTCTACATATGGCAAAACTGCAAATATAAGATGAGAAATTTGAGTATTTTATATGTACTAGCTCAACACGTAATAAACCAGTTCTGAAAGTTTCATTTTCTTACACAGTATTTTGTATTTTTTGTAATTTTTTTTCCAAACCCTTACAAATGGGCCGTCTGTGGGGAAAAGCAAGGGAGAAAACCTGTCGTCCCGAGTGAGTTAAAACTAGAATTGAAAAAGGCTTTTCATTAAAAGGCCTGTTACTTGTGATATTTTTTCCTGTTGATGTATAATGAAGAGACATGTTTTGTGTTTTGCCAACAGAGAACAAACCAAAGAAAGACATCATCCAGATGCTGGTGAGGGGAGGCTATGACTCTGACCCTGTCAAGGCCTGGAAAGAGGCTCAGTCCAAGGACAAGGTAACCACTTGCTGTGTGTGTGTTTCCTGTGTGTGTGCCCTCCATCTCTCTGACACACTCGTTCTTCCTCTTTTTGTCTCTGTTTGCAAGGACAGACTGGAAGGATATGCTATGTCTAAAGTCTTATTCCTTGAATGAAAATGTTTCGAGTTCTGAGTTCTCTCTGTCTCTCTCTCTCGGTTTCTGTCTCTGTATCTGTCTGTCTGTCTCATACTCACACATACTCAAACACAAACACATGCAAAGAGAGCATACAAAAAAAAAAAGAAAAAGAAAAAAAAGAAGAATTAAGATTAGGGTCTGTAGATAAGAAATTTTGTAATATATGATATGGAGCAGAGTGTTTTTCAGGACCAAGACGATGAGTTTGATGACAATGCGAGCACAGCCTCTGACACGACAGGTGGCCCAGACTTCAACTACATCCTCAATCTGCCTCTTTGGAGCCTCACCAAGGAGCGCAAGGATGAGCTGCTCAAACAGGGGGAGTCCAAGGTAAAGCTGTCAATTTTTAACCATTTGAGACACAGGAAATGAGAAATTCCTGCAACGTTAGAATCCAGGCACATAACGAGACACAGGGTTGTGATGGGTAGCTTGCTAGAGTATTTATCTGCACTTATATTTGAAGAATGTTGTTTTACATTCTATTGCATACTTTTTGTCACCACATAATTTTCTGTGTTTAATTCAGATGCTTGATTTCTTTGATTTAAAAAAAAAATTCTGTTTTAATGCCTGGTGTCAGTTCACAAAACCATGTAAAGACGTTGTGGGCCTAACATTAACCTGATATTCATGTGTACATGCAGATATTTGTTTAATAAACTGTTCCAGATAATAAGTGAGTTTTCATCTGATTTCACTGCTGATTGTGTGACTCCTGGCAGTCATTTTGACCTGGATTGCTGAAATCCACAGAGACAAGAACTGCTGGAGCTGCGCAAGAAGACCACTAGCGACTTGTGGAGAGATGACCTGGAACAGTTCATGTTGGTGCTGGATGTAAGTGATTGTGATGTTTCTGTCAGTGTCTGTGGTGATTGCATTTCTAGCTTTGATACACTCTTTTTTGTGAAAGAAGTTCTGTCTTGTCCTTGATTGTTTGTATATCGTATATAAATGTGTATTCAGTCATGTAAATTTTACTGTTTTTCAGTTTTTTATGCCAAAGAAAAAGAAAAGTTCTGTTCACTAAATGGTTTGATTTTAATTGTTTACAAGTTTTCCTTGTCTGGCTAATTGCTTTAAATGTACAAGGTCACAAACAACATATGTACCGAACTTGTGTAGGACACACATTAGTATTTTGGCAACTTCATATGTACCCAGTTTAAGTGTGTCCTGTGAGGTGGTGGCTTGAATGATGATGTGATGTGTGTCCTGTGAGGAAATGATGGCCAGATGATGTGATGTGTGTCATGTGAGGTAATGATGGTCAGATGATGTGATGTGACGTGTGTCCTGTGAGGAAACGATGGTCAGATGATGTGATGTGTGTGTCCTGTGAGGAAATGATGTCCAGATGATGTGACGTGTGTCCTGTGAGGAAACGATGGTCAGATGATGTGATGTGTCCTGTGAGGAAATGATGGTCAGATGATGTGATGTGATGTGTGTCCTGTGAGGAAATGATGGTCAGATGATGTGATGTGATGTGTGTCCTTTGAGGAAATGATGGTCAGATGTTGTGATGTGATGTGTGTCCTTTGAGGAAATGATGGTCAGAAAATGATGGTCAGATGATGTGATGTGATGTGTGTCCTGTGAGGAAATGATGGTCAGATGATGTGATGTGATGTGTGTCCTTTGAGGAAATGATGGTCAGATGTTGTGATGTGATGTGTGTCCTTTGAGGAAATGATGGCCAGATGATGTGATGTGTGTCCTGTGAGGAAATGATGGTCAGATGATGTGATGTGCGTCCTGTGAGGAAATGATGGCCAGATGATGTGATGTGTGTCCTGTGAGGAAATGATGGTCAGATGATGTGATGTGATGTGTGTCCTTTGAGGAAACGATGTCAGATGATGTGATGTGTCCTGTGAGGAAATGATGGTCAGATGATGTGATGTGTGTCCTGTGAGGAAATGATGGTCAGATGATGTGATGTGATGTGTGTCCTGTGAGGAAATGATGGTCAGATGATGTGATGTGATGTGTGTCCTTTCAGGAAACGATGTCAGATGATGTGATGTGTCCTGTGAGGAAATGATGGTCTGATGATGTGATGTGTGTCCTGTGAGGAAATGATGGTCAGATGATGTGATGTGATGTGTGTCCTGTGAGGAAATGATGGCCAGATGATGTGATGTGTCCTGTGAGGAAATGATGGCCAGATGATGTGATGTGTGTCCTGTGAGGAAATGATGGTCAGATGATGTGATGTGATGTGTGTCCTGTGAGGAAATGATGGTCAGATGATGTGATGTGATGTGTGTCCTGTGAGGAAATGATGGTCAGATGATGTGATGTGATGTGTGTCCTGTGAGGAAATGATGGTCAGATGATGTGATGTGATGTGTGTCCTGTGAGGAAATGATGGTCAGATGATGTGATGTGATGTGTGTCCTGTGAGGAAATGATGGTCAGATGATGTGATGTGATGTGTGTCCTGTGAGGAAATGATGGCCAGATGATGTGATGTGTGTCCTGTGCAGGAGCTAGAGGAGCAGGAGCGCATTGAGGGACAAGGAGAGGCCCTGACTCTCAAGATGGGCAAACTGGGCAAAGTGGGCAAAGTAAAAAGCAAAAAAGCTGTGGTGGATACTATGCCATCTCCGATGGGACGCAGGATTGAACCTCGCATTGACCATGCTACCAAGATCAAAGCTGAAAAGGCAGAGGCTGCCAAGAAAACTAAAGCAGCCAACAAGGTACAGACAATTTTGTTTAGAGTAATGTGCGTGTGTTCTGTGTCCTGAGAGATTTGTTATTCACCCCTTTGATTCATAGTCTTTACACTGCTAAGAGCTGCAAAGAAACAGCCGCTTGATATTTTTCATGCTCATTTCCAGTTACTGGGGTTTATTGCTCATTTTGATATCAGAGAAAGCAGAAGTGCTGTCTTTCGCAAGATTAGATTAAACTCCTTTTTCATAATTCTTTTTATTATTTTTTTTAGTTTTAAAGAAAGTGTACTTGATGCATGAGATCAGACAGTCTTATTGTCTTTAGGCAAGTTAAGTGTGAAGCTTTGTACCTTTTTTGGTAAGATCTTATTTCCAAATGTACATTCATTTGAATTCACCCAATATCTCATGAAGAAGTTGGAGTGTCCATATTGGCTTGTCCTCTCATCAAGGTAGGCTGTTCCCATATGATGTGAGGGAGTTTTTCCACAGCTATTCTTAGTCATACTTGATTCATTCTTTGCCTGTGGAGACAGCTACAGCACAGGACAAAAAAATTATGTTTAAAATGTTCATGAACAAAACAAATAGTCAAGTTGTGAAAGTGACAAGTGCCATGGACATGACACAAATGTTACATATGAGTGACTTTTCCCTCTAATATTTCTGTATGCAGTTATGCATTATGAGCATGCAGAGCATTATACTACAAATGGGTGTATGGATGTTTGTTTCTTATTATTTCTGTATGCTGTGTGTGGAGTGATGGCCTAGAGCCCAGAGTTAACATGTCTGCCAAGGAAGCGAGAGAATCTGAGTGCACTGTTCCAAATCCCGGTACAGTCACCAGTATTTTCTCCCCCTCCACTAGACCTTGAGTGGTGGTCTTGATGATAGGCATTCGGATGAGATGATAAACTGAGGTCCCATGTGCATACATGCATTGAGCGCACACAGAAGAACCCATGACAACAAAAGGCTTTTCCCTGGCAAAAAATCCGTAGGAAAATCCACTTCGATAGGAAAACAAAAACAAAACAAAAAACAACAACTGAAGGCAGGAACAAAAAAAAGAAAAAAAAAAGGATGGCGCTCTCGGTGTAGCGACGCACTCTCCCTTTGGAAGAGCAGCCCAAATTTCACACAGAGAAATCTGTTGTTGATAAAAAAAGAATAATACAATGCTTACCGCCTGCTGCGTGTGCAGACCAAAAAGGAGAGGTTGCTGCTGGGTGGTGCTGGTGACGACGACCTGATGGATGACCTGGAAGGGGAGGGAGGCAGCATCAAAGACAATGGTGATGTCACGGGCTCGGAGTCCCTGTCCTTGCGTCTCAACCTGAGTGCTGATGGCACAGCGAAGGTCAAAAAGCCTCGCAAGTCGGGGGGCACTGGAGCCGGCAGAGGTCGTGGCAAAGGTCAGTCTGAAAATTCTGGTGTTGATTTTTTTTTTTTTTTGCTGCCCCGTCATCTGCACTGTTTCATTGGCCTTACTCCCACGCCGCTCATTTAGATTCCCCCATACACAGCCACACCCGGGTTCGTCCGTCGCAGTTCCAGCGTCGGCAGTCCACAGGGAACCATCGATGTTAGGTCGCCAGGAGGCCACACACCAGAGGAGACCCTGCACTGCTGCTGAGTCACTTCAGTGGTGTTCAGTGGTGCCTGTTCTGTTTTAACGTACTTAGGACACCACCTACTAAGCCCCCTACTAACGACAGTAATGGCTTAGTCGCGGAGCCAGACTGAGTGAGCGTCCCTCCCAGAGTGGAGACCGCCACCACGTCCCTCAAACAACAGCCCCCCATGAATCTGTCGACACTGACGACTTTGACAGGACTGGTGTTGATAATTTTTTGTTTTTTTTTAATGCTGCAGTTTTCTTGAAGTAGACTTCATGGTTAAGATTTTATGCCATTACCTTCTGGTTTCCTTTTCTGATTTTGTTCTGCATCTCTGACGATGTGTTTTTGTATCCGTCTGTCTTGATGTGTTTTGATCCGTCTGTTCAAAGGCAGGTTAGAGAAAGGTTAATGGATCCTTTTGCTCCTTGATTCTCTGTTCAGTGTGCATTATGTGGTTGTTAAGTATTGATTGTGTCTTTGCCCACACTGCACATCTTTTAAAGACTGGTTTAATCACACATACTTAACCGTGACCCAACTAGTGCAGACTCCGGCAGGGGTCTGACATTCCTGTCCTGTGCAAACTACTATCCGCCTATTGATGACTGGTCTTTATTTTTACTAATTTATCTTTAGATCAGTATCAGTATCAGTAGCTCAAGGAGGCATCACTGCGTTCGGACAAATCCATATACGCTACACCACATCTGCCAAGCAGATGCCTGACCAGCAGCGTAACCCAACGCGCTTAGTCAGGCCTTGAGAAAAAAAAAATTTATCTTCAGAAAAAACAACAACTGCATAACCATTCTCAATTGACTGTACTTTTCTTTCTTTTCCTTCTTTTTTTCCTCTCACCATTAGTATTGTTGTTTCTATTATAAAGAAAAGAAAAAAAGAAAGAAGATTATTGATACTCGTATATATTACTCTCCCTGTATGATGAAATATATATTCCCAATTTTACAGACTTTCTTTGCAAACTAATTTATCATAATACGTAAGTTTTTATTTCCTTTTAATGATGATATGATTTATACTGTATTGTTGTCTCATGTATATTCTGTGAGCTGTTAGTGCATACACAGCAAGTAATGAAAAAGATACAGAAACAAACGCACACACATGCATGGACGCATGCGCACACACGCAGACCTGTCTTTAGTTGTTATTGAAGATGTACGAGAAACAAGTGTGCGGGAATTGGAAAAGAAGCTTGAAGGGCATATTGACACACTTTCCTTGCACACTTTTGCCATCACTTGAATTTATGATTATAAACATGTTAATGTTTCTTTATAAAAGATGATTATTTAATGTATATTTCCTTGCATACTTTGACAAATTTGCTGTCTCTTAGTTTACAGTCATAAACATGCTTATATATCTATTTACGGAAGGTGATTGTTTAATGATTGCACTTAGAGCCGCAGGGTAGGCGCCATAGACATTCGTATTAATGTATGATGTGTACATACCTTGTCGAATGAGCAGCAGCTGCAGCTGCAGGTGGCATCCCAGGCAAGTCCCCAGGGAAAGGCAAGAAGGGAGTGAAGAAGAGAAACCCCTGGTCCGACTCAGACAATGAGGACGGTGAGATGAGCGACCTCTCCGACATGGATGCTGACAACATGGCCGCTGCTGTAGCTGCTGCGGCTCGTGACAGAGGTCCTCGCAGAGCTGCTGGTCAGTGGATGTCCTGTGGGGATGCACGGGTGTTTTTTTTTGTTGTTGTTTTTTTTAAATTCACCCCCCCTCCCCCTTCTGATAACTAGTGTTCAACAGAAATTACACAATTTGAGGAGATATTGTCAAGGTTGGAATAAAAAAAAAAAAAAATGAATGGTAATATTTACAGAATCAGACCCTAAAATACCAATGGACTGGTGGTGTTTAAAATTTTTAAAATTTTTATTATGATTATGGATGGAATGGTTAAAGAGCTGATCTTGATTCCTTTACATATCCTTGGTGAAAGCAATTATTTTAGATAATGTTTTGATTGGAAACATAACACA
Source organism: Babylonia areolata (assembly GCF_041734735.1). Taxonomy (NCBI): domain Eukaryota; kingdom Metazoa; phylum Mollusca; class Gastropoda; order Neogastropoda; family Buccinidae; genus Babylonia; species Babylonia areolata. Next base: position 14,519,431 of record NC_134876.1, on the reverse strand, counting down.
TGTGTTTTTAAGTTTTCATTTGAGTTTCATTGATTGAAAACCACAAAAGAGTTATTTTATGATTTTGTACAAGTTTATGAAACATTGTATTGGAAAAGATAAGAGGATTGTAAAACTGAAGCCAAAAATAGTACAGTATTAAGCAGAGTCAGTTTAAATAAGTGGAAATAATGAAAATAGTCTCATGGGCAGAGAAAGTAGGAGTGGTGTCATAACAGTACTGCTCTCATGTCACAGCGTCCAGGGCCAAGTACACCTTTGATGACGAAATGGAGGAAGAGGAAAGAGTGAGCAGTGGCGATGACATGGCCAATTCCTTCGTTCCAAAGCCTGCTCCTGCCAGAAAGCCTTCCCCAGCACTGGTCTTGTCGGATGATGATGACGACATTCCCACCAAACCTGCTCCTAAGAAAACATTTGGAGACATTTCCGATGATGACAATGATATTGATGACTATCAGCCAAAACTTGCCACAAAGAAAACCTTTGGAGGTGTCTCTGATGATGAGAAGTACAGTCCATTCAAACCAGATCCCAAGAGGTCATTTGGCAGGCTCTCAGATGATGACAATGATTATTCAGCCAAGGCAGCACCTGCACCCAAGAAAACATTTGGAGACATTTCTGACGATGAGGGATCTTTCAAAATTGACTCAGATGAGGATTCAGATTATGGTGCAAAGCCCAAGTCCAGACCAGCTGCAAGGTAAACACAGTGAAATCTTCGTTGTCTTTGCATTCATTGGAATCTCAGCACTTTTTTTTTCTTTTTACTTCAGATTTCTGGCTTTTGTTTCTTGTTATTCTCCTATCCAGTTTCAAGTTATAATTCTGAACTTATCAGAATATTGATTACCATTATTTCTCTTTTCCAAATTTATATCTTTTAAGTATGAAACAACCACAAGACATTTTGATGATTTATGTTGAGGCGATGCTTGAAGCAGAGCTGCAAAAATCTTGGAGATGGATGAATAAATTGTTTCATGAAGAAAAGTTTTTTTTTGCAACTTGCCTCACTGTGGCCCCTTTTCTTGAAATCCTTCCAGAAGTCATCCAGAAAGAGCTTTCATAATTTTTTTTGTTGTTTTTGTTTATATTTTTCTCTCCAGTCTGTACATGGTATGAGTGTGGTGTTTCAGGCCTCCAGCATCAGCTCCAGCACCCAAACCCATAATGCCAATGGAATTCTCTGACAGTGATGACGATGGATTCTCTCTGGATGCCAAGTCATTGTCCAAAGGTAAAGACAAAGTTCTTGACTGCTAAGAAACACAATGCAAGTGTTTGTGCCAAATTAGTTGAGAAGGAATTGAAAAACAGCCCCTGTATACACACATGAGGAAAAACTGTACATATTATTAGTACTTTAAAAAAAGATGTGTTAACAAATAGTGGAGAGGGAAAAAAAAAGAAGGAAATTATATATATATACGGTACAATAATTAAACAGATAATTGAACTATTTTTCATTTGTTGGTTTGAATCCACATTGTTCCTGACAGATTTTCTTGTTTGCTGACTCATTTGGTGGTTCTTAAGAAGTGTACCTGAATGCTACACCCTTTGTGATGCAGAGAAAGACGACGCTGATGACATATTTGCCCCCAAGACCTCTGCCAAACCCACTGCGAAAAAACCAGCTGCAAAGAAGCCAAAGAAAGGTCAGTCATGTTTTGAGCTGTGGTACTCAGTTGTGTCTGTGTATGTTCCTGCACTGTTCGCGTTTGAAATCGAAATTAAACTTTGTGTAATAGTGTACTCCTGCTTGTTTTATGTTTTTCGTGTACCCATGTTGTAGGAGACTCCAGTTGACATTGCTTTGGGCTTTGCTGTGTTTAGATTTCTTGTTTTTCTTTTTTTTTTCTTTTGATAACTGGATTGTGCAGTAGTATGAGTGTTCATTTTTTCTTTAATTTTATGTCTGTACACTGAAAGTGGTATTTGTTAAGTGGATGGGTTGTAATATGAAAAAAAAGTGAGAGTATCAGAAAGAAGAAAAGAGAGGGAAAAATGGGTTGGTGCATGGAGGTGGGGTCAGGGAAGGGATAAGGTAGTAATTAGATGGCATAACTGTTGTTATTATGAAAGGAAAATATCTTATATAAATACAATAATAACAAATGTAAGAGATATGCTATGCATAAACATAGTTATTTCCCTGTGATTCTGAAATTTCTGCTGACAGATGCTGATCTGACACAACTTTCTTGCACTTGTTATTAGGAACATTTCTGTGCATTAAAGCTTTGTCTAAGAGGAAATCAGTTGATTAGACAGTGAAACAATGTAAATTGTTTGCCACAGGCACATTTTTACTGTTTAAAAAAAAAAAGAATGTTAAATCAAATAGAAATGAAAGAAAACTTAAAAGTCTTGAATGATACATAAACTATAAATGAACCTATAATTCTGTGATGTTAGCACAAATAAGTTGTAAGATTCATTCACAGGGTTGGCCATGCATTTTCATTGATTTTCCTGTATTTGTGTACACCTCAATAACCCACTATCTATTTCATTGCCATAGAGACCAGTGTGAGAAGGCAGCTCACAAAAGCTTACATCCTTTCCTTTTAATAGTTTTGTCCTAAAATAATGGTTTGCTTCCAATGATAGATCAGGTCTTGTTTTGACATCAGATGAGTCTGTGGCATGCACCAAAGATTTTGAATCAATAGAGAATGGTGCTTTGAGCAGTGATAACAGATGGTTCACCAAATTGTCCAAGGCTTGTATTATGGCACCATGTTCTGCTGCAAATATCAGAATGCTTGCGTACACATGGGTGCATGTACTTGTGTGTATGTGTTTGTGCAAATGATTAGTGTGGGATTTTTTTGGGTTGTTCTTTTTGTCCATGTACCCTGCTTGTATTTTGTTTGAACTTTCTGTGTTGTCTGTGTAGTAAAAGAACCCAAACAGCCATCAGTAGCAGATCTGTTTAGCACCATATTATCAGAATCACCAAAGGCGAGTCAGGCCCCATTTAGATGGTCTGATGGTAATGATTCGGATGGAGGTCAAACCTTCGCTGCAGCAAAGCGACAGTTTGCTTCAGGTTTGGTCCCTGATGCTTTCAGGTTTTGTTTTCTGCCACTCAATACTAACACGTTTGTTGACGCCTGCACGTGTGTTGCCACGTTCAAACATGAACAAACAAGCAAGTGTGATAGATTTACACAGCTGTCAACCAGACACTGTAGTGTGGAAAATGATGTCTGAATTAATATTCCACCTGAATAACAATAAGATGTTTAAAAAAAAAAAAATGCATGTGTGTGACATGAATGAAATTGTGAGCTTATTAACATACACAAACCATGCATGCTGATTTGCATGTTGTTGTTTGATTGTGTACTTTTTTGTTGTTGTTTTGCCACTTTGGGGAGATTTTTTTTTCAATTACATCTTTTATTCATATTACTTATGCAGATTGAAGTGAAATATCTTTTAAGTAGATGAAATCAAGTAAAATACAATTATACATGTATTTATCAGTATACTATTCTTGAATAATGAAATAAAAAAAAAAATTTACAGTTTCTGATAAGCGTGCTGTTTTTACACACTATTTGCACAGGGTGGAGAGGGTATGATGGAATGGATGAGTAGAGTCTGGAATTTAGGGTGGAGAGGGGATGGTGGAATTGGTGAGGAGCAGAGTTTGGAATTTAGGGTGGGGAGGGGATGGTGGAATGGGTGAGGAGTAGAGTTTGGAATATACGGTGGAGAGGGGACTGTGGAATGGGTGAGGAGTAGAGTTTGGAATATAGGGTGGAGAGGGGAAGGTGGAATGGATGAATAGAGTCTGGAATATAGGGTGGAGAGAGGATGGTGGAATGGGTGAGGAGTAGCGTCTGGAATATAGGTTGATGAGGGGATGGTGGAATTGGTGAGGAATAGAGTCTGGAATATAGGGTGGAGAGAGGATGGTGGAATGGGTGAGGAGTAGCGTCTGGAATATAGGGTGGAGAGGGGATTGTGGAATGGATGAATAGAGTTTGGAATATAGGGTGGAGAGGGTATGATGGAATGGATGAGTTGAGTCTGGAATTAAGGGTGGAGAGGGGAAGGTGGAATGGGTGAGGAGTAGAGTTTGGAATATAGGGTGGAGAGAGGATGGTGGAATGGGTGAGTAGTTTGGAATATAGCTTGGAGAGGGGATAGTGGAATGGGTCTGGATTAGAGTTTCGAATATAGGGTGGAGAGAGGACGGTGGAATTGGTGAGGAATAGAGTTTGGAATATAGGTTGGAGAAGGAAAGGTGGAATGGGTGAGGAGTAGAGTTTGGAATTTTGGGTGTAGAGGGGAAGTTGGAATGGATGAATGGAGTTTGGAATATAGGGTGGAGAGGGGATGGTGGAATGGGTGAGGAGTAGACTTTGGAATATAGGGTGGAGAGGCGATAGTGGAATGGGTGAATAGAGTTTGGAATATAGGGTGGAGAAGGGATGGTGGAATGGGTGAGGAGTAGAGTTTGGAATATAGGGTGGAGAGGGGATGGTGGAATGGGTGAGTAGAGTTTGGAATATAGGGTGGAGAGGGTATAGAGGAATCGGTGAGGAATAGAGTTTGGAATATAGGGTGGAGAGGGGAAGGTGGAGTGGGTGAATAGAGTTTGGAATATAGGGTGGAGAGGGGATGGTGGAATTGGTGAGGAATAGAGTTTGGAATATAGGTTGGAAAGGGAAAGGTGGAATGGGTGAATAGAGTTTGGAATATAGGGTGGAGAGGGGATGGTGGAATTGGTGAGGAATAGAGTTTGGAATATAGGGTGGAGAGGGTATAGTGGAATGGGTGAGGAATAGACTTTGGAATATAGGGTGGAGAGGCGATAGTGGAATGGGTGAATAGAGTTTGGAATATAGGGTGGAGAAGGGATGGTGGAATGGGTGAGAAGTATAGTTTGGAATATAGAGTGGAGAGGGAATGGTGGAATGGGTGAATAGAGTTTGGAATATGGGGTGGAGAGGGGAAGGTGGAGGGGTGAATAGTCTGGAATATAGGGTGGAGAGGGGAAGGTGGAATGGGTGAGGAGTAGAGTCTGGAATATAGGGTGGAGAGGGGATGGTGGAATGGGTGAGTAGAGTTTGGAATATTGGGTGGAGAGGTAAAAGGTGGAATGGGTGAATGGAGTTTGGAATACAGGGTGGAGATGGGATGGTGGAATGGGTGAGAAGTAGAGTCTGGAATATAGGGTGGAGAAGGGATAGTGGAATGGGTCTGGATTAGAGTTTTGAATATAGGGTGGAGAGGGGATTGTGGAATGGATGAATAGAGTTTGGAATATAGGGTGGAGAGGGGAAGGTGGAGTGGGTGAATAGAGTTTGGAATATAGGGTGGAGAGGGGATGGTGGAATTGGTGAGGAATAGAGTTTGGAATATAGGTTGGAAAGGGAAAGGTGGAATGGGTGAATAGAGTTTGGAATATAGGGTGGAGAGGGGAAGGTGGAATTGGTGAGGAATAGAGTTTGGAATATAGGTTGGAGAGGGGAAGGTGGAATGGATGAATGGTGTTTGGAATATAGGGTGGAGAGGGGATGGTGGAATGGGTGAGGAGTAGTTTGAAATATAGGGTGGAGAGGGGAAGGTGGAATGGGTCTGGATTAGAGTTTGCAGTATAGGGTGGAGTGGGTGAATAGAGTTTGGAATATAGGGTGGAGAGGGGATGGTGGAATTGGTGAGGAATAGAGTTTGGAATATAGGTTGGAAAGGGAAAGGTGGAATGGGTGAGGAGTAGAGTTTGGAATATAGGTTGGAGAGGGGAAGGTGGAATGGGTGAGGAATAGAGTTTGGAATTTTGGGTGGAGAGGGGAAGTTGGAATGGATGAATGGAGTTTGGAATATAGGGTGGAGAGGGGATGGTGGAATGGGTGAGGAGTAGAGTTTGAAATATAGGGTGGAGAGGGGAAGGTGGAATGGATGAATGGTGTTTGGAATATAGGGTGGAGAGGGGATGGTGGAATGGGTGAGGAGTAGAGTTTGAAATATAGGGTGGAGAGGGGAAGGTGGAATGGATGAATGGTGTTTGGAATATAGGGTGGAGAGGGGATAGTGGAATGGGTGAGGAATAGAGTTAGGAATATAGGTTGGAGAAGGGATGGTGGAATGGGTGAGGAGTAGAGTTTGGAATATAGGGTGGAGAGGGAAAGGTGGAATGGGTGAATGGAGTTTGGAATACAGGGTGGAGAGGGAAAAGTGGAATGGGTGAATGGAGTTTGGAATACAGGGTGGAGAGGGAAAAGTGGAATGGGTGAATGGAGTTTGGAATACAGGGTGGAGATGGGATGGTGGAATGGGTGAGGAGTAGTTTGGAATATAGGGTGGAGAGGGGATAGTGGAATGGGTCTGGATTAGAGTTTGGAATATAGGGTGGAGAGGGGAAGGTGGAATTGGTGAGGAATAGAGTTTGGAATATAGGTTGGAGAGGGAAAGGTGGAATGGGTGAGTAGTAGAGTTTGGAATATAGGGTGGAGAGGGGATAGTGGAATAGATGAGGAGTAGAGTCTGGAATATACTATATAGGGTGGAGAAGGGAAGGTGGAATGGATGAGGAGTAGAGTCTGGAATATAGGGTGGAGAGGGGATGGTGGAATTGGTGATGAATAGTTTGGAATACAGGGTGGAGAGGGGATGGTGGAATTGGTGAGGAATAGAGTTTGGAATATAGGGTGGAGAGGGGATCGTGGAATGGGTGAGTAGTAGAGTTTGGAATATAGGGTGGAGAGGGGAAGGTGGAATGGGTGAGGAGTAGAGTTTGGAATATAGGGTGGAGAGGGGAAGGTGGAATGGATGAGGAGTAGAGTTTGGAATATAGGGTGGAGAGGGGATGGTGGAATGGGTGAATAGAGTTGGAATATAGGGTGGAGATGGGATAGTGGAATCCCAGCTAACCATTCTTTCTGGGACCCTGCAGGTGTACCAATGTTGGTAATGCAGTCATTTAAGAGAAGATCAAAGGAATGACATCAGCATGGCTCATGAAACCTGTCATAGATTTCAAGGTGAATCACTGTGTCTGGAAACCTGCCTGATTTGCCATGATATTCACAACTGCACTTCAGTGTGGTCATTTGACTACTGGCATGATTGATATTAGTGTGTATTTTCAATTGGTGTACCCTGAATACTGTAGGACCCTCAACTTGTAAAAAAACACAAAAAACCCCAGTAGGTTTAGACTGTTTCGGTGTGACCTTTTTGATTTTTATGTCAGCACAGTCTTTTGATGGGTATGTGTAAATTGTGCTTGCAAAGAGCGTACTTTTATGATTGACAGATGCAGGGGAAAGCAAGCCCAAAAAGACCAAGGCCAAACGGGCCAAGAACAGTGACTCTGAGGCTTCTGATGAGTTTGTGCCAAAGAAAAAGAAGATGCCAGCAAAGGTGAGTCACTCTGCTTCGCTGTCTCTTCATGATCGTTAGCTCTTGATAATTTACCTCAGTTTTATTTCCTTAAACATGTTTTGTGGATTGAAAAGATGCATTTTATGTTGTCACTTCCAGCTGTTCAATGAGTCTCCTCATATGTTCTAAAACAGATACACACTTTTCATGGATGAAAGAAATATTCACTTTTTACAGCTGAAAGAGATACTTTTCATAGTTGAAAGAGACACACAATTTTTACAGCTGAAAAAGACCTACTTTTCCGTTGAAAAGATATATAGAGACACATCACTTACTTTTCACTGCTGAAAGAGACACATGATTTCCATATTTTTAATAGAAAGAGACACACAATTTTCATTTATTGAAAAGAAACGTAAAGACACATACTTTTCACAGTTGAAAGAGACACATGCTTTTCATAGTTGAAAAGAAACATAGACACATATGTTTCACAGTTGAAAGAGACATATACCATTCATAGTTGAAAAAGACACACAGAGACATAATTTTCATAGTTGAAAGAGACACATACTTTTCATAGTTGAAAAAGACACCTAGAGACATACTTTTCACATTTGAAAAAAATCACATAGAGACATCTTTTTCATAGTTGAAAGAGACACATATTTTTTATAGTTGAAAGACGCATTTTTTTTCACAATTGAAAAAGACACAAAGTAACATATTTTCACTGTTGAAAGAGACACATTTTTGCACCTCAGCAATGGTTAGATACCAGACTTGAGATGTTTCACATCATGCAGTTGGCCTGAGAGATTGTTTCATGTCTGTGTTCAGAAAAAAGCAGTCAAGAAGGCCTCGGATGATGGTGACAGCGACCTTGGGGGTGGAGAGACGGATCTCGCCAGTCTGTCACGACGTGTTTCCACTGGACGTGCTAAAGCTCCAGTCAAGTACACTTACGATGACTCTGAGGAAGACTTCTTTTAGACATGAACGTGTTGAATACTGTTCAGATCAGCAGTCTGTGTTCAGTGAACTGGATGTTTCTGTTCAGATTAGCAGTCTGTTCAGCGAACTGGATGTTGCTGTTCAGATTAGCAGTCTGTTCAGCGAACTGGATGTGTGTGGTGTGGCCCTGACAGTGGCTGCAGGTCAGTTTGCCAGGGTGAATGACCGCTGGCTGTGCTGCTAGTTTGTGAGGACAATCTTTTTGGCCGGATGATCAACTTAACGAACATAAGTAACTTTGCAAAGAACAGTCAGTGTGCGTGTGGACACTTGGACAAATGGCAGCACTTTGGGATGATCTGTTTCATGGGAAGAAAACTGCAGTGCAGTTGTTTGCTCCACATTAGTCAACGTCTGACGCTAAACCTTACAAAGACTGCCAGAGAAGTATGACCTGTTTGAAATCTTGTTGTTAATATTAACACATGGCTCCATATTTGTTCTGTACACAGTTTTCATCAAACACAAAGTATTTCAAACATGAAGTATTTACTAAAGAAGGCTCATGTACTGTTGAAATTGTTGTTTTCTACCAGTTAGATTCCCAACCAGCATTGTCACATTGAGAGTTAAAGATGTCAGTGTACCAGTGAGGGAGCACTGTGTTGGTCACCTCCCCAGGCACTGGATGGGGACCTATCAGGGGCAGCAGCTCTCCTTTCTGCATTACATTTGGTTCATCATCGCATTGATCAGTGGTTCACTGCGCATGTGGACCATGCTTAATGCCATGCGTGTTGAAATGTGAATTGTATTTAATCATCACCTTTGTGCAGCTGGGAAAGAGATAGGTATGCATAAACTGGCAAGGGTATTAACATATTACAGGCAGTAACTAAACACAACAGACATTGAGTGATTTTGTGACTGAGGTGTGCTGATGGCTTCTTCCAAGACCCACATCGTTTCGTCCTGTGTAAATCTTGCCACTGCCATATGAAAACCGTACCCCATTGTGGGGGCATGTTTGTTTGCTTGTGTGTGGGCAGTGGTCTTTAACAATATGTGCTTTTATGACTTTGTCAGGTTTTATTTGTGGATGACGTATTCCAGCCATACAGCAAGCGTTTCTCAATTGTCAGATGTCAGTTTTAAATTTAAACATGAACTTTTACTTCCAATTTTGTTTTATCTGTTTTCAGTCTTATTTTTGTGTTTAACCATGTTGTATTATTGCGAGTGTCTTTGTATTATTGTGAGTGTTTTAGACTGTTTTTGATGTATCTGTATGAATTAATTGTGGTCAAGTGTTGTGAATGACAGTGTATTATGTATTGAATTACATGTGGCCTTAAGCTAGATTTTTTTCTTTCATGCTACTGTCTTACATGTCAGGAAAAAAAAATCAGAGATACATTGCAGACTTTTATTCCAGTCCACAGTCCCACCTCCTATTTATTTATTTATTTTCTGTGAATTTTTGTTTGAAAAAACACACTAAAAATGGATAGTTTGAGCTTCAGTATGGCCTTCTGTAGCAGGATGAATTCTGAAAAGAAAAGGTGGTTTTATTTGTTTTTTTGGGTTTTTTTTTTTTTGCAAATGCATCAGACTAAAGAAGTACATAACTGACCAATAGCATCTATCTCCATTCTGATTTTGGGGATAGTATTTTAGCTCGTAGGTGTTTTTTAAAAATTGGTACAGTCTTTCCAGCGCTGCTCTGTGTAAGATTTTTATTTATTTATTTTTTTAAAACTCAGCTGCATGGAACAGCTTCATCATACCCTGCCTTGATCATTGAAAAGATGCAGGGTGGTTTGTGCATAATAATTTTACATTATCAGCTCTCATTTAACTGTGACATTTTTTCTCTCCCCCTTCCTCTTGCTTTTCTCTCCTTATTTATTTTAGTTGAGTGAGGGGAGTCATGGTTGAGGGGAGTGGGTGGGTGGGAGTGCAGGTCAGTTCTGTGTGGAAGTGAGGCGTAAGGTATAAAGTGGAAAAGATTGTCAACCTGGGCTCTGTTCAGCAATGTTTGCTGCAAAAGGAAAAGACTGTAGACTTTTCGCACCAGTTTTGTCAGTCTCTTGCGTGTTGTGACACTGATCCGGACAGTGTTGTTTTTTCAAGCCGGGTCTTGAACTAGTGATGGCAGTGTTGGTAGCCATTTGGGATGAACTGAACGTTTTTGGATGAACTGAATTTTTAAAGAAGCAATTTTTACTCCCTGTCATTTGGTAATTTTGTTGAATTAATTTTTATATCCACAGTTTCTGTCAAACATGATTTTTATGTGCATGATTCCTGGATTTACTGAGTTATCTAACCTGTTTTGTTGTGTTGTGCTTCTCGTAAGGGAACTTGTTGTTTTAGAGGCTAGGGGAAACAGGATGTGACCTCTGCCATTTCTGTAAATATTATCAATGCATATGTCATGTAGTCCATATCTAAGTGTCTCAACTGTCAGAAACCATGAAGTAGAACGAATCAAGTCAAGAACTGCGTCCTCTTTAGTTTCATTACTGTAAATACGGATGATACAAACAGACATGTCATAAATCCTAATGATCGCATTTGTCATTGAGATTGGTGGTCCAACAATAAACCATGACAGTCATGGTGTGTGATGGTATGTGTGTGAGAGATATGCATGTGTCTGGAGTCAAAGTTTCTGGCTGAAAAAGATGTTGCTTGAATGTACAATATATGCAGTCACACACACACACACACACACACACACACACACACACACACACACATAATGAACATAATTTATTCAAATTTCTTCCATAAACATTCTGACCTCTTAGTACCAAGCAAGCAGCAAAAACAAGTTAAAAAATCTTCAAACATCATGATGGCAGATATGCCACCTTCAGTTCAGTAACTCTATCACGCAAATCTACAAAGTCTCCATCTTCAGTCAGCTGTGATAATTTCTCAAAGAGTTCAGCACAGGCTTCTTTCTCCTTCTTACTAAGAAACTGCAGTGACAAAGAAAATCTGCTGGAGGATTTCATGCTATCAAGAATGTTGAGCGCACTTTTCACGTCTTCTCTGCTGAAGTGGGTCAGAGCAGCAAGTATGTCCCCCAGGAGGTTCACTTCTGTCTTGAACATGGCAGCGAGGTGTGTGGCCCCACAGTGCAGGAGGTAGGCGTAGCGCTGTTCAGGGGATTTGACATGGCGCTGCCAATCCCTGGCCATCTCCTGCCCATTTTTTGGGATTTTCATATCCGTCTGCAAAACAACAAAGTTCTCATCAATTGTTTCCTCCTCTCTCCTTCAGTCCTCATAACATTCAAAAACAAAAAGAGAAGTCTGTCAATACTTTTTTTTTCTTTTCATGCAACATTTGGTACAGTTAACTCACTCTGGACGATGGAACGCTATAGCGTTCCTGACGTAAGGTAGCGTTCCAGATGACGGAACGCTATAGCGGTTTCAACAAAAAATTCTCCACATTTTCCTCATGGGGTAGCATCACAATCACAGCTACACCGGGGATTGCGAACGTGTCAAGGGTCAAATGGAAAGTTTCTTCATGAGATTTCGTAACAACACACTCCACTGCGAGTCAGCGTGTTCAGGACCCCACACAACAAGCTAATCTGCATAAGTATCGAAAATGGGCATTGCAGGTGATAGAAGTGGAAATTTTTAGAGCAAACTAGATCACGACAGTGGCTTCTACCACTGCTGAAGTGATTGAAATGCTTGAAACTGAAGGTTTCGACGTCAAAGAGGATGATGAATAAAGTATCTAGTGAAGAAAGCTATCAGCAAGAAGTTACTGATAGTGACTCAGCTCCTGAGAGCAGTGAAGAGGGAGGGGGCTGGGTGTTCACATGACGTGAGGAGAGGGGTCAGTGGGTCAAGTACAGAGGGTTTCATTCAGTAACTTTCGTATTTTTTATGAATTTTTTTCCTAACCCTAACAAATGGGTTGTCTGCTTTTTTTTGTTGGTTGTTTCACATTCTGAGCTGAATGAAAAGCGTTCATGTCACACCTTTCCGTACACAAGAAATAAATATGGATCACTGTGACACTGAATGGGCAACTGATAAAACTGAAAAAAAGTTCAGAGAGAAAGCAAAGAGAGGCTTTTAAATGCCTGCAAACAGTGCTCTGCACCATCCATCCTCAGCAAGAGAGGCAGGTGTGTTTTGACACAGTATATGCTATGAGCATACATACATAAAAAGTAAATCTGCACAAGATTTTCTTCTTTTGTGGAATGTTCATGCTGACTTTCCGGGTTAATTTTGTTTATTCCATTTTATCATATGTGAGCTAATGACCACAGTAAAAAGATTTTTTTCAGTCCAAGCATGTAATGAATATTTTCCTACAGCCAGCAACCAGCAATAACAAACCTGATAATGCAAACAGGATGAAATGACAGTAATACAGACATGTCGTGTAATGTGAAATGAATACAGGTCTTCACCGCATCAGTCACTCTCAACCTCATGGATCACAAAATTCTTCTCAACTTTATGTTAGATGTTAAAGAAAAAGAGGAAACTGCTTGCACAGAATTTCCAGAAGTGGGAACACAATCTTTGATGGAAAAGTTCCCCCAACATCCCTGGGTTGGTTGTGTGACAATCATCAGTAAAGGGCTTGTGTGGAATACATAAATTATCAGTTCATACTTCACCCGACCCTCATCCATCCCTACCCAAAAAGAGAAAATATGACATGCAAACCACAAACCTACAGAAGACATTTCTATCTGCCTTGTTAACACCACTATTGTTAATATTTATCTGTTTTGAGGTGTCTGATGTTCCCAGATCAACAGACATTAAAAAATTGTTCTTTTAAAAGCAATACAGTAAGTGAGCATTCAGGTCTGTTGCTTTTTAGAAATCGATCCAAGAAAACATGAAAAAACCCATCTCTTACACTCTCAATAAATAACAACAGCAATAACAACAAAAAAGAAAGAAAAAAACAGTCAAAACATATTACTTATGATGTTAACCAATTTCATGGACTTTTTAGAATATTTTTTACAAACTTTCTATATCAGCTACAGTGTGTGTGTATGTATGCGTGTGTGTGTGTGTGTGTGTGTGTGTGTGTGTGTGTGTGTGTTTGTACTCATGTGTGTGTACTTGTGTGAGTGTGCTTGTGTGTGTGTGTGATGTCTGCTGTGCAGTGTTTGATTGTTTCTTGTTTCTCTCTCTGTGTGTGTGTGTGTGTGTGTGTGTGTGGTTGGCCCTATGAACGCACAATTAAAGTGTGGAAATTCAAGAGTGCCCCATACAAGATAAATCGAGTTCGTTAGTTTATTCTAAACTGTCCAAGAAAGACAGAATACCTGTGGAGCGTGCTGTGTGGTCTGTGATGTAGCATTTCCCTGCTTGCTGCGTGAGGCTGCTGGATTCCATGGCTGTTTGGAGATGTCTTTTATGGTGTCAATGTGATCACCTTTGTTCAGTGGTTTCAGATGGGATGCTGCCACCAGATCTCTGAAATAAAGTGTTTCTGATCATTAAACTTTGATATGACCATGAATTAGCATGAACTGGTTCAGAGTCAATCAGTCGATATACAAATGGTGGAAATATCAATGATTTTGTGACCAGATCACAGAAAAAAAAAGTATGTCCACATGTGTCATATTGTGTACTGAAAGAATAAGCATGCATGCACACATACACACACAGACACACACACACACACATGTGCATGTGCATGTGCAACAGAACTTTTGAGAAGTGGTGTGTGCTCTTTCTCTCTTCCTCTCTCCTTGATCTCTCTTTTACACAGTAAAGTCAGTGTTTTAAATTCCTGGGCTTCAGTCCATTTAATCCCTTTCTTTTCTCTCCTTGTGCATCTTTTGCCTTCTGAAACATAATATTACAGAAGACTTGTCACAGTGCTATCGTATGTAAAAGCAGCTGGCACACACACACAAATGTACATATATATCAGAGTAAAATGTAAGTTTCAGTTTCTCAATGAGGCATCACTGAGTTCAGAAAAACCCATATGTGCTACACGACATCTGCTAGGGAGATACCTGATCAGCAGCATAATCCAATGTGCTAGTCAGGCCTTGAGTATGTAAGTATACATCCTATCAGTGTGGATGTCTTCTCCAGAATTTTGCCAAGGAACAACAATTATGTTGCCAAGGTTTCAGTGTGTCAAGTACCCCCGAAAATGGAGTATGGCTGCCTACATGGTGGGGGTAAAAATAGTCATACACATAAAAGCCCATTCATGTACATACTAGTGAACGGAGTTGTAGCCAACAAACGAAGAAGAAGAAGAAGGGCATCAAGTGCATGCTGCACACATGACCTCTGTTTATCGTCTCATCCAAATCAGTGGATGCTCAGTCTCATTTTCAAACTTGGGAGAAAGGAGATCAGGATTCAAACCTAGACCCTCACAATGTATTGGCAGATAAGTGTCTTAACCATTCTGCCACCTTCCTCCTTTTAGTATACATATATATGGGAATACAAACAAAACATAACCACCAAAAATGATAGTAGATCCTTATAGTATTGACATGTTTCATTTAATCTCATAATGAAAGGATTCCAATGAACTTCTGCCATATGGGAGAGTGAATATATACAAATGAAACTGTTTGCCACCATCCAATAAAACACTTTCTCTTTTTAACAAAACACAAACAACAACAACAACAAAAACAAAGAGCTACTGTAGTCATGAATGCCATCACTCACTTAAATTCATCGTACGAGGCCACCCTTTGCGTGGAGACAGCACGGATCTTGGCATCGTTCTCACGCCAGTACCTGGCATCCAGCTCCACTGCTGCATCCAGTTCCTTCTGCAGCTTGTTGAAATCAAGTCTGTCATCATCATGTGAAGCCATCTGCAAAATAAATACATACATCATCATCATGTGAAGCCATCTGGAAAATAAATACATACATCATCATCATGTGAAGCCATCTGCAAAATAAATACATATATCATCATCATGTGAAGCCATCTGCAAAATAAATACATATATCATCATCATGTGAAGCCATCTGCAAAATAAATACATATATCATCATCATGTGAAGCCATCTGCAAAATAAATACATATATCATCATCATGTGAAGCCATCTGCAAAATACATACACACATCATTATCATGGAAGGCCATTGCGAATGTTGAAGACATCAGTGACTCCAGAGATAAGAGTGAAGCCCAGAGGCAGAAGCACAAATGTGGCTGCACTGTGGGCAGGCAACAGCAGATGATAGGTGTTTTCTCCTCTTATTTTTAGGACTGATGTTTCAATAATTTTATCTATTTCCATCTCTACATTTTGCTCTTCACTAAAAACTTGTCTTTTAAAAACTATAAATCTACATTCTTACTTTTACAACACCATCCCATGCCTGCCAACGTATTATGCATGTATGCGGTGACAGAAGGGGGGTGGGGTGGGGGGTGGGGGTGGGGGGCGAGAGAGAAGAGATCAGTGACAGAGAACGAACGAACGAATCTTTTTTATGAGGGAAGTGGAATAAGCATGCATATGCTTTTTTACATCCAGCCCTAAGGGCAAAAAGAAATGAAATCAAAATGTTCACAAGATAACAAAAGGTTATAGAAAAACATACATGAAATTCAAATACACTCAATTGCACAATAGCATTTACAAGTACATAATCATAATACCTGCACTGATGACAATAATGTATATGAATATGGTAATGAGAGAGATAGCGTGAGTGAGAGAGAGAGAGAGAGAGAGAGAGAGGATGAATGAATGAAGGAAGGAAGGAAGGAATAAATGAATGATAAATGAATGAATGAATGAATGGATCTTAATTCCAATAGCATTAGAGTAAGCAAACAATTGCTTTCTCCAACACTCGAAAGGGAAAAATGTCTAAAGAAAAGGTATGAAGAAGACCCCAAGAAATGAGTAAACGTTAACAAATTCATAGGAAAACGAGAAAAGAAACAACATCATAATAAGTATCATATTTATAAGAAACAACACGTAATTTATAAAAATGCAGAGCGAGGGAGAGAGAGAGAGAGGGGAAAAAAGCGACAGGAGAGGAGATTGTATTTATAGAGAGGATGAGATAAAGAGATAGAGTGAGACATGTGGTGAAATACAGTAATATCATATGACATAACATAATATGGTATGCTAAACAGAATTTGCAAAATTTTCCATCAGGTATTCATGATACCTTTTCTTGAACACAGTGATACTTGTATGAACATTAAAACTAGTTAAGATGTTGTTCCAGAGAAAACCACCAGAGTAAATGAGACTCGATTTGAATAAATCAATTCTTGGCAGTGGTACCATGATCTTGTTGTTACGTATAGTACAGAGAGAGAGAGAGAGAGAGAGAGAGAGAGAGAGAGAGAGAGAGAGAGAGAGAGAGAGAGAGAGAGAGTCTTTAAAGCTTTTTCATGGAGGAAAACACATGATTCGCATAAACAGAGATAGGATAAACAGAAGCCACGATATGAAGCAAGCAGTGCTTTCGTCCACTCGACTTCAAACTATACACATCATGGAATGAACCAGAGTCGGCAGTCCTTGTCGAAACAAGCAATCCACGACAAGCTTTCATTTCAGTCCATTCACACCACAAACACACTATCTTAACAATAATCACATTGATAAAACAAAACCGTAATATGTCCAGGTTTTTAAATCGCTTTACCTTTTTTTTTGCCCCACGCTCTGTTCTTTGCCAACGTGAAAGTGTATTCGTTACAGTTTCACCGATTAGGAAAAAGGCGTCCTTCCCAACGACGCCATCTTTGAAAAACTGTCCAGTCCAAAATATGGAGCGGAAAAATGTCGAAATTTCTCTCTCTCTCTCTCTCTCTCTCTCTCTCTCTCTCTCTCGTGTGTGTGTGTGTGTGTGTGTGTGTGTGTGTGTGTGTGTGTGTGTGTGTGTGTGTGTGTGTTTGTGCGCGTGCGTGCGTGCGCGCGTGTGTGTGTACTAGTAAGCCGAAAGGAGTCGAATAAATCTCCAGCACCAAAATTGTGGCCGGACCAATTGAGTTTAGACATGGAATGACAATAATTATAATCATGTGTAAGCACCAGTTGATCGGGAGACTTTCTGGAGTTTCGGCCAGAATACAAGAAAATGGCAAAAAGGGAGGCCGAGAGGGGAGAGGGAAGGGTAGTCAGAGGGAGAGGGAAAAGGGCAAAGGTTGAATTAAGTCACTGATTAAAAAAGAAAAAAAAGAGAGAATCGGTCAATAAATATTTTTATTCTTTGATTAAACATTTTTTTTTATATTGACACTGACGAACATGAATTATCTTCAAATGCACTGTCCAAAAGACACCGAGGCCTTCATCAGTATCAAACTGACGTCACCGTGACGTTCGACTGACGTTGGTTAATTCAGTATGTTTATAAAGGACTGAATTGATGATCACAAAAACCGTAGTCGTGATTTTAGAAATAATTAGTAATGTTATTTTCTAATGCCGAATAAAACAAAATAAATTCATGAGTTAGGCCTAATTGCAACGTTCACTGCATTTTGTATTTCATTTAACCCTTTTACTGTTGAACATTGGTGAAATGGGATCAGTGTGGCTTCAACTTAAATTGCGTGTCATACCTTTTTGTGTGTGTACTTTTAAGTAGTATATATAACTGATTTTGCTGAGCCGCCCCCGCCCCCTCCGCCGCCGCCCCCCCCCCCACCGCCTCCCTCCCACCCAAACAAAAAACAACAACAAACAAACAAAAAATAACAACAAAAAAACATTTTTTTAAAAAAGCAACCACAAGAGGAGCAAGTCCAAATGAAGAATGATGACCGACATCCTGACATGTATGTAAGCTCAGTTTCATCTGTCTGTTTATTTCAGTGAAATGACAGCGAGCCCTTCACTGACGAGCATATATAACTGTCAGCAGCAGTCTAGGCAGGGTTACCCATTGACTGCCGAAAAAACAAAAACAAAAAACAAAAAAGCAACAACAACAACAGTTGAAAGAGCTAGGTGTTTCAAGTCATAAACTAAACAATCAGCAGAAAACAACAACAACAGTTGACAGAGCTAGGTGTTTCAAGTCATAAATTTAAACAATCAGCAGGAAAAAACAACAAAACAGTGGCAAAAACAAACAAACAACAACAAAAAACAGTTGAAAGGGCTAGGTGTTTCAAGTCATTAATTAAAACAATCTATTAAAAAAACAACAACAACACACACAAAAAAGCCAACAAACATACCAAAAACAAACAAACCAAAAACAAAAACAAATAAAAAACAACAACAAAAAACAAAAACAAAAACAAAGCAACCAAACACAAAAGAACCCAACAACAAAAAACAACAAAAACAAAACAGTTGAAAGAGCTAGGTGTTTCAAGTCATAAATTAAAACAATCAGCAGAACAAAACAAAACAAACAACAACAACAACAACAAAACAGTTGAAAGAGCTAGGTGCTTCAAGTCATAACTTGAAACAATCAGCAGAAAAAAAAGTTGAAAGAGCTAGGTGTTTCAAGTCATAAGACAATCAACCAAAAACAAACAAAAAACCCAAAACAAAACAAGAAAAAAAAAAAAAGTTGAAAGAGCTAAGTGTTTCAAGTCATGAATTAAAACAAACAGAAAAATAAAACAAACAAACAAACACCCCCCAAAAACAAACAAACAAACAAACAACAACAACAAACAAAAACAAAACAAACAAACAAAAAACAACAACAACAATCCCCCCTACACCCCCCTAAAAAACAAACAAAACAAAACACAACAAAAAACAAAACAACAACAAACAAATCAAAAACAAACAAACAAAAAACAGTTGAAAGAGCTATAGGTGTTTCAAGTCATGAATTAAAACAAATCAGCAAAAAACAACAACCCCAAAACAACAACAACAACAACAAAAAAGAGTTGAAAGAGCAAGGTGTTTCAAGTCATAAATTAAAACAAAAGAGGCAAGGCCTTCAAGACTCACGTGTAATACACTTTAAAAAAAATCTAATCGTTAAAATGTGTTCTGTATTTGTTATTGTAAAGCTTCGGGTTAAAAAAAAAAAGAAAAGAAAGAAAGAAAGAAAGCAAAAAAAAAAAAAAAAAAAATCCTGATGGCAGATTCGAACCCTTCGTTTTCGGGTGAGAAGAAACTATCTTGCCGATTACACTATCGTGGCTCCTTAACTGACTTTCTAAAATTTGATATTTAAACATACTTTTTTAAGGGCGATAAATCCGACGATTGCGGTTTTTGCAGAGAGAATGCTGTTTAAATCATATTATTCTGCATGGTGTATCTTGGGCATTCAAAAAATCTTTAAGGGCAATTAAAAATTCTTTTAAAGTCCGTGGTAAAGGAGACGTGGCTATTGCCGCAATCACACTGCAACATTTAGCCGTTTTCTCTGGATCTAGATGTACAAGTTTCGTTACACTCGCCGGAAATATAGTACGACACAGTCGATTCAATTTCTCTTTTATGTTCATTCTAGTTTTATAGTTTTAAAGTTGATATGAAAATTGAGTATTTTGTTAAACTAATAACATGTAGAGCCAAGTACACATACTTCCTAAACGTCGTATGAAGTGAAAAGGACTTCATTTTGAGAAAAGTCAAGACTGGAAATTTTTACGTTTCATCAAGGCTATTAACTCTCATGGTTTGTTATTTTTAACTGTGAATTCCGACTGATTTTGTTGGTATTTTTATGGCAGTTTTGGGCATAATCCAGTAAGTGATGAGGCGTTCACAAATCTTTCTCAGAATAAATATTTAACAGTCTCCTTCTCCAACTTTTCATCACATGTTATCGTGTATTGTTGATTGAATATAGGATTGAACAGGCAGGTCAACAACTTGAAACAAAATGGCGTCCTTCGTTCGCGAAGAATATGAGCACGCGCTTTGAATATGTATGAATAATAAATTATGTGTATGCAATTGATTTTTGCCCATGACCATCAGGGCTCAGCCAATAGATCTATAAAGTCCACTCGTAGTATTGATTTTAGTATTTTCCGAAAAAGACCACTTGGGCGAATGAACATAGTGAAAACCCTGTACACTGACAGTAAAGCACACAAGCTTTTTATGTATTGAGTATAATTTCAGAATGTAATGTTTAAGATGAGAAAGATCAGTTTTTACTATCTGCACCAAAGACATGCAAAATAAATATAACTTCCATGCTTAGCTTAGCAAAAGAGTTCCTGTTTAAACAAAAAATGATAAAAATGACTGCTCTTGTTGTTGTGTCGAACTTCAGATCAAAGTGTCAAGTTTAGAGGATAAAAAAAAAAAAAAAAAAAAAAAAAAAGTAACAGTAAATTCAGTTTGCATATAATTTTGCTTCTTAAATTTTTTTTTTTTTGGTGCCCATCCCAGAGGTACAATATTGTTTTAAACAAGATGACTGGAAAGAACTGAAAACTGAATTTTTCCTATTTTTATGCTAAATTTGGTGTCAACTGACAAAGTATTTGCAGAGAAAATGGCAATGTTAAAGTTTACCACGTACACACAGCCACACACACAGACAAACGAACACCGGGTTAAAACATAGACTCACTTTGTTTACACAAGTGAGTCAACAATCAGCAAAAAACCAACAAAAAACAACAACAAATAAACAAACAGAAAACAAAAAACCACCCCTGAGAAAAACAGTCTAGATATATATCACTCTAGATCAAATATGTGAATTTTGCAGTCTTCCAGAATCATTTTCTCTTTCTCTTTTTATCTAATATCATCATCTTAGATGAACAGACTATAAATAAATAAATAAATAATCTTTTTCTTCTTTCAATGACGCCATCAGTGACGTCACTATTGACGTAATTAAGTTGCCGTCCTGACGGAGGCATTCCCGGCGTTAAGCAGAGCCCGGGCTGTCGCTAAACAGTACTGGCTTCTTTTTGTGTGCTGTTGCCTGTATGTCAAGGAATGAAATAAAAATTCTTGTGCTTGCTAATTATTGTGCTTGTTATTTGATGAATGTACTGAGCGTACATACCAAAAAGGCTCACGGCAACAACATTCTTCTACGGAAAAAATAGTTTCAAAATGATACATTCTATATATTTAATGAAAAATTGGAGTCAAGTTCGCGGCAACAACACTCTTCAACGGGGAAAAAAGAAAGGAAAAAAGAAAAAACAAAAAAACAACTACAGCAACAACAACCCCCCCCCCCCACCCCCCCCAAAAAAAAACAAGAAGAAGAAGAGAGGCGTAGCGACTCGCGGAACTTACGTCATTCGAGTTTCTTTTGGTAGTTATCTTCCTTGTTTTGTTGTTAGGATTAAGAGTTCTTTCCCTTGTTGTTGTCGAGTAACGTTTTTGTTACTTCGTCGATCTTTTCTGAGATACATTAAATCTCACAAACTTATCAAGTCTGTGTCTACAAATTATTGTCTTCCTAAAGAGACAAGGCCTTCAAGACTCACTTGTGATACACTTAAAAAAAAAAAAAAAAAAAAATCCAAGCTTTTTATGCATTGAGAATAATTTCAAAATGCAATGTTTAAGATGAGAAAGATCAGTTTAAAGCAAATTAACTCCCCTAGCATTAATTACAGAGTAATTTCCTTTTTTTACTATCTGCACCAAAACGTTTGCAAAATAAATAAAACTTCCATGCTTAGCAAAAGAAGTTCCTGTTTGAACAAAAAATGATACTAATGACTGCTCTTGTTGTTGGGTCAGAATATCAGATCAAAGTGCCAAGTTTAGAGAATACAAAAAATATAAATATAACAGTAAATGCAGTTTGCATATTATTAGGCTTCATTTTTTATTTTTTTTGTGCCCATCCCAGAGGTGCAATATTGTTTTAAACAAGATGACTGGAAAGAACTGAATTTTTCCTATTTTTATGCCTAATTTGGTGTCAACTGACAAAGTATTTGCAGAGAAAATGTCAATGTTAAAGTTTACCACGGACACACAGACACACACACACACACACACACACACACACACACAACCGAACACCGAGTTAAAACATAGACTCACTTTGTTTACACAAGTGAGTCAAAAAACCCGTTTCACGGAATAATAAGTTCAACAAATTCAATACAAATTTGAGTCAGAATTGGGACAGCAGTCAAACATAATTTTTGTTGTTTGGAACTGCCGGCTGATTATTCAATGTTTCCACAAGACACAAGAACAGTTCTTCAGAGAGCAGGCGAAGAGTCCGCGGGCTACTGAATAGCCTACACCACAAAGTTTTAGGCACATGTCTTCAGTAGCCATCCACTCGGATATCCCATACCACGAAAATAATATCTGTGCTGTCGGTGCATGGTGTGGGTGAAAAAGTACAACAACAAAAACAACTTGAAAACAGTCTTGCTGATTGTAAGAATAATATCAGAATCCCCCCTCCTCTCTCTCTCTCTCTCTTTCTCTCTCTCTGTGTATGCGGGCGTGCGTTAATGACGAGTGGAGATAATCATACGAAGAACACGTGATCATGATCTTTAACCTGCATATAGTTTGTGGGCGAGGAAAAACACAATTGTCAAATAATATATGCGAACAGCACTGGTCAGCACAGACTATCCCAACCAGGCATGCATGGTCAGGAAAGTAAAAACGACAACGACGACAACAACAGCAGCAGCAGTAGCAGCAGCAGCAACAACAACAACAACAACAGCAACAACAACAACAACTACTACTGCTGCTGCTGCTGCTACTGCTAGTTACTCGAGTACGTGAACTACCACAATGATGGCAACGATGAAGTTTTCCGCTACTTCCATTTAGTACGGTTACTAGGTTGCTAAAAGTTGTAGGTTTTGGATCTTTTTTTTTTTTTTTTTTTTTTTTTGCTGCCCCATCATCTGCACCGTTTCAGTGGCACTACTCCCATGCCACTCACTTTAGATTCCCCCATACACGGCCACACCCGGGTTCGTCCGTTGCAGTTCCAGCGTCGGCAGTCCACAGGGAACCATCGATGTTAGGTCGCCAGGAGGCCACACACCAGAGGAGACCCTGCACTGCTGCTGAGTCACTTCGGTGGTGTTCAGTGGTGCCTGTTCTGTTTTAACATACTTTGGACACCACCTACTAAGCCCCCTACTAACGACAATAATGACTTAGTCGCGGAGCCAGACTGAGTGAGCGTCCCCCCCAGAGTGGAGACCGCCACCACACCCCTCAAACAACAGCCCCCCATGAATCTGCCGACACTGACGACATTGACAGGACTCACCCTAAGCACGGAAGTGGAGGGGTATCGAAACTGAGGTCACCATGAGAGCAGGGCATGAAAGGCCACAGACTTTGAGACTATTTTGTTTATATTGATGACGATGATGGAGGAGGAGGATGACAATGATGATGACGATGTTGCTATGGAGGTCCATTTTGGTTTGGGACTACGTGACAAGGCTGTACTCTACGCTTCCTGTCATAATGATATCCCGGCGTTAACCAGGCCCGAGAGATACAGACACTTGCAGTGTTGGTCAGGTAATTAGAGCAACACACCCAAAGACGCATCCTTGAAGTGGATGACACTCGACTGTGTGGTCCCAGTCTCCCCATTTAAGCCCACAGCACACTCAACTCTGGGTAGGAGCCGGCCACGGGCCGAAAAACCCACCTCCGCTGGGATTCGAACCCGCGTCCTCCCAGCCGTCAGTCTGCAACGCTAACCACTTCGCCACGGCGGTTGGTTAGGTTTTGGATCTTAATTCTCGGTGGTTGTCAAGTAGTGAATATTCATTGATTCCTGAAAGAAAGGCAACGTAGACATACTTGCTGGAATTTACGACGGAATTATTTTATGCATTAGAGTTGAAGAGGAACAATCAATACAAGTAACTAATCCCTCTATCATTAACGAAAAAAAAGAAAAAAGAAAAAAGAAAAGAAAAGAAGATTGACACAAACATGCAGTTGCCTATGTCAAAATGTAAAATGTTTGGGAAGACATCAGAAGTGCACAACACCGGTACACACACACACACACACACACACATACACACACACACACACACACACACACACACACACACACACACACACACACAGGGAGACAGAGAGACTCGAGACAGAGAGAGACTGAGACAACGACAGAGTCAAAGAGAGACAGAGTCACAGAAACAGAGACACAAGATAGAAAGAGAGAGAGAGAGAGAGAGAGAGAGAGAGAGAGAGAGAGAGAGAGAGAGAGAGAGAGAGAGAGAGAGAGAGAACAAACATAACAGGATTATCAAATTTTTATTTCTTTTTATCACAACAGATTTCGCTGTGTGAAATTCGGGCTGCTCTCCCCAGGGAGAGCGCGTCGCTATACTACAGCGCCACCCATTTTTTTTGGTATTTTTCCTGCATGCAGTATTATTTGTTTTTCCTATTGACGTGGATTTTTCTACAGAATTTTGCCAATAACAACCCTTTTGTTGCCGTGGGTTCTTTTACGTGCGCTAAGTGCGTGCAGCACACGGGACCTGAGTGTATCGTCTCATCCGAATGACTAGCGTCCAGACCACCAACCAGGGTCTAGTGGAGGGGGAGAAAATATCGGCGGCTGACCCGTGATTCGAACCAGCGCGCTCAGATTCTCTCGCTTCCTAGGCGGATGCGTTACCTCTAGGCCATCACTCCATTAGATGCAAATCCAATTACAGCGACAGGCCTGCTTGTGCTGACACACGAGACTAAGTCGCAAAATCTTCAGCCGGATCCTTTTTAATCTTCCTGTAGAGGGTAAATAAGAAATCTTTCTGAATTTTGAGATATTAAAAAAACCCCAACAACAACAATCTTTGCAAAACCATTTCTGAGTGTAATAACTTTTTTTGTTGTTGTTGTAAACTAGCCTCTGGATGGCAAGGATGATCAGTGACATTCGGAATGAACCCCCCATGCAGTAAGCTAATGCCTTTATACAAAAATCTTCCCCAGTACTTGACTGATTAATTAAGTTTTTACAGCAGGGCGGGACAGAAGACCCTGTTGTCAAAGAACCGTTGTAAAGGCCGGCATGTTTCTGACTGATACATCGCCTGCTTTTGCTCCCCTCTGTGTATGGTATTTGTTCGGGAGAGCATTGCTCGCGGGGGACTTTTTTTCTTTTTGCTCTCCCAAGAGATCCCGGGACCGGCGACATGTCTATGCTAACCTAAGTGGCTTCTTCTCGATCGGGAGTCAGGAATGTGGCCAGGGGAGGGAGAGGGGGGTGGGGTCGGGGGAGGAGGGAGGGGGGGGGGGGGCGGGATCCCTCATCCCCTGTCGCCTACCGGCACGTGTTCGAGCCTGAGTCAACACATCTTTCCCTTCTTAACCGCCCCTCTCCTCAACAACACCCCCCCCCCACCGCCCCCCCCAACCCCGCCCCCTCGTCACCTCCCTGAATCTCCCTTCCTCTACATCCGATCCCTCCTCTCTGCCTCCTTCTCCGACCCCTCCCTTTCTCTCTCTCTCTCTCTCTCTCTCTGTACTTGCGCTTGTGGTCTTCATCAGTTGATGTCACAAGTAGACTGCATGTCCAGTGTACTGTAGGTGTTTCGTTCTGCGTTTTCTGTTTTCTGTTTTTTCGTTATTATTATTATTATTATTATTATTATTATTATTATTATTATTATTATTATCATCACAGTTTTTGGAGTAATTTTTCTTCTTCACTGATCACATAATACGGACAGATATTGTTCGCAGCACACAATGCCCACTGTGCGGCGAGTCCTGAGGGAATGAGGCCAGTTGAATAAGACAACAGTGTGTGTGTGTGTGTGTGTGTGTGTGTGTGTGTGTGTGTGTGTGTGTGTGTGTGTGTGTGTGTGTGTGTGTGTAAGTGTCTGTTCATCACCCTTCAGCCCCCGTCCACCCCCCCCCCTCCCCAGTTCCCCGACCCAGCTCCCCCCCCTCCCCATGCCCCCACTCCGCTGTCACAGCATTCATAATTGTCTTGGGTCTCCTCCCCCTGTCCCCGGCGGGCTGCCTGCTTCACTCTCTGCTGACACGTCGGCAGGAGAAGCGACAGAGGACTGAAGGGCCCTTGGCAGGCCTCACGTCTCCAGACCGACGCTCTCTCCCCCGTCACGGCTTGGGCAACTCACTCATCTGTCCACCTCCGATCTTTCCTTTTCACCTGGAATCAATGGAACCTTGAAGTAGCTTGATGTCAATCAAATTCATGGCTTGGTGATTTGGTGAAACATATATCTCTCGCCCAAGGTCGTGCAAAAGACGAAGAACGACAACTGAGCGTTTGTGTGTCAGTGCTCCTCTTGCTTAAGGCGAACGTCTCTTGACTGGTTGAAAAGGAAAACGTGTCTTGTGTCTGTCTGACGTTCTTATGCTTCCACGAGAAAAGAAAAGAAAAAAACAAAACAAGTTCGGTGTGTGTGAAGTGGTGAAAGTGGTAAGCTGATGAGGCAGGTGTTGACGACTGAAGAGTGAAGATCAACAGACAGTGCAGTCATCAACATGGAAGCTATGCGAGGCCCCCACAGCCCGCTGCTTCTCATTGTCAGTGTTGCAGTGTGTGTCCTCTGGCCGTGTCCGGGATTTGCTGATGGTAAGTGCTGCCTCCTTCTTCTTGTTTCGCCTTGCCACGAAACGCTGCTGACAAAGGAAACCCCTATAAAGTGACAGAAGAAGAAGAAGAAGAAGAAGAAGAAGAAGGGGGTTGGGGTGGGGTGTGTGGGTGGGGTGGGGGTGGGGGGCTACACACACACACACACACACACACACACACACACACACACACACACACACACACACACACACAAAGGAAGTAGAAGAAGAAAAAAAAGGGGGTGGGGTGGGGAGACTTCCAAACCAATAACCAAAAACAGACAGCCCGGAAAAGATGTTTTGACCAAACCGACACAAATCACGCACACACATACAGGGGGTGGGGGGGTGGGGTGAGACTTTCAAATTCAACAACCATAACATTTAAATGTAAAAAAAAAAACCCTTTCAGACCAAAATACTCATGACACAAACTGGAGAAAGATTGTCAACCATATGTACCTCTAATTTTCTAATAGGCCTAAGTACTGTATTACGGTTTTCAAATATTTTTTCTTCATCGGCAACAGAAATGCAAGAAACAATCAATCAAACAAGGAAACAACAACAACCAAAAAAAAAAAGCAAAAAAAAAGCACTGCTTCCGTCTGAAATGCATCTTCTCAAGTGTCATGCAGTCTGTTATAAAATCTTCACAGAGATCTCATTGTTTGAGACATCATATCAACAGTGTGACGTTGTGTTCTCTATCTCTAGGCACCATAAATTGCCGACAGAAAGCTGACAGCGTCCTCTCTGATAGCCCAAAAAGCCAAAGAAGGCGGTCGCTGTGTATTGTCAAGGGTAACACTGGGCAACGAATATTTAAAAAAAATCGTTGTTCTCTGTAGCAAATCAATATTTCAGAAAACATTGTAGCCTAATCCTCAAGGAAAATAAAGTATATATTTTTGGTAGAATCGACTTCCAGTCGTTTGAGGGGACTTTGGAAAGAAAATTGATTAAAACTTTAGCAAAGAGTCGGAGCTTTAGAGCACACTGAACTGGAATATAGATCTCTACTTTCCTGCGTCTAGACGTGGCTTAAGTAGTCCCCACTGAAAATTAAGAGAAGAGAATAATCCCTCTTAACAAATGTAGGGATGTCCTTGAAGATTTATAAGGTTTTATTAGAATCAAATTACAACTCAATTAAAGAATTACCACAGACAAGGGACACACACACAAAAAAACTCACAAATGATCAAACTGTTTGGTTACACTTTGCGAAAATGTGATCGAATGATAGAGTCTACAGTGTGACTACAATGAAGATGTTGAAGTTTTGGCCAGGATTATTTTGACCCAATTGTTATGTTAAAATGTTACTA
>NC_134876.1:14471268-14481268 GCF_041734735.1 Babylonia areolata | reverse complement strand
GGTTCACAAGCTATAGCAGAAAGATTGTCATTCTGGGTTCACAAGCTGTAGCCGAAAGCCAGCTTCCTTTGCTCAGAATTGAGAGTTTATCATACTGGGAACACAAGCTAAAGCAGAAAGCCGGTTTTCTTTATTCAGAATGGAAAGTTTGTCATTCTGGGTACACAAGCTATAGTAGAAAGGTTGTCATTCTGGGTACACAAGCTATAGCAGTAAGTTTGTCATTCTGGGTACACAAGCTATAGCAGAAAGGTTGTCATTCTAGTTTCACAAGCTATAGCAGAAAGGTTGTCATTCTGGGTTCACAAGCTATAGCAGAAAGCCGGTTTCCTTTACTCAGACTGGAAAGTTTGTCATTCCGGGAACACAGGCTTTTGCAGAAAGCCGGTTTCCGTTACTCAGAATTGAAAGTTTGAACTTGTATATAATCTCGGCGGTTGCTCAGCACCTTATTCAGCAACAATGACACAGGAAGGCTTGGGATGGACAGGCTGTGACTGCAAGTGAACTAATCCAGTTCGAAAACTTTCACTTCTGAGACTTAAAGGAAATTCTACTGGTACTATGTCTTCTGGATAGTCGTAATATGGACACTGGAATGATTAACAAGATATATAAATACTGAAAAGAGTGAGGACTATCTCATTAGCTGTGAATGTTGACACTAGGTTTTTACCTCATCTGAACTTGTGGGCTCGAAGTCCTCGCTCCTCCCCCCCAACCCCCTCCCCACTCACTCCCCCGCAATTAGTGTTGACAATAGCATAAGCAGCATTTATCTGAAGTTGTGTACCTTGTGAATGGAAAGATTTACCGCTCTTTACTATTTGTTAATCATTTTTTCTTCTGGCCTAAATATTTAATTTTTTTTTTTTACCGTTGACAATGTTTTATAAAACGCTAGATTTATAGTGACCCCACCCCACCCCCAAGCCCCTCGACACCTCCCCCTCCCACACCCACACACTGATGATTGGTATTCAAACACAATCACGGGAAATAACTCATTCAGCATACAGAATGACCACCCTTGGTTCGGCAGACGACGCTTTCATGTCACTCTTCTCGTTGATAGAAATGAGGTGTTCATACACGACCGGAGAGACAGAGGTATGTGCAAACTTGTCAATGAGGGTGAAGGATCCAACCATGAAATGACGGCTTGGGCAGACCTTAAGAGAGATTCAAGATTCAAGATTGTTTATTCATGTATAGGCTAAGGCCCCTTACGAAGGGGTTTGTGAATTTTATATTAAATAAACATCATTTAACGACATATGTCTACGCGTTACACACTGTCAAACACAAATATAGCTATACTGCACTAAGTTCACTCAGTTACAAGAACTAGAACAATCAACATTCTTATGAAGTAGCAATTAACCTTAAGAGAGAGAGAGAGAGAGAGAGAGATGCTTTCATTAAATAACCTTTCAACCTGTTGTGTCATAACAAGTCATGTATTTGAAGCAAAACGAAAATACACACAAAAAAAAGTAAATCAACACATTATGCAAGATGATGTTTTTGCTTCTGTTTAGTGGAATGTTCGGCTAATATCTCTTCTTCATACCTTCACGATAACAATTACAATAAGAAGAAAAAGAAAATCACATCCCAGCGACTCTCTGTTTTGATTGGAGAAACGTCATGAATGGACAGTTGCCTTAAACAACAATCATGATGACTTGGGTTGTTTGTCGTGCACTAAGTACATGACTTGGATTGTTTGTCGTGCACTAAGTGCATGACTTGGATTGTTTGTCGTGCACTAAGTACATGACTTGGATTGTTTGTCGTGCACTAAGTACATGACTTGGATTGTTTGTTGTGCACTAAGTACATGACTTGGATTGTTTGTCGTGCACTACGTACATGACTTGGGTTGTTTGTCATGCACTAAGTACATGACTTGGGTTGTTTGTCGTGCACTAAGCACATGACTTGGGTTGTTTGTTGTGCACCAAGTACATGACTTGGGTTGTTTGTCATGCACTACGTACATGACTTGGATTGTTTGTTGTGCACTAAGTGCATGACTTGGGTTGTTTGTCGTGCACTAAGTACATGACTTGGATTGTTTGTCGTGCACTAAGTACATGACTTGGGTTGTTTGTCGTGCACTAAGTGCATGACTTGGGTTGTTTGTCGTGCACTAAGTACATGACTTGGATTGTTTGTCGTGCACTAAGTACATGACTTGGAATGTTTGTCGTGCACTAAGTACATGACTTGGATTGTTTGTTGTGCACTAAGTACATGACTTAGATTGTTTGTCGTGCACTAAGTACTTGACTTGGGTTGTTTGTCGTGCACTAAGTACATGACTTGGATTGTTTGTCGT
The DNA here is from genome assembly GCF_041734735.1 of Babylonia areolata. Classification (NCBI taxonomy): domain Eukaryota; kingdom Metazoa; phylum Mollusca; class Gastropoda; order Neogastropoda; family Buccinidae; genus Babylonia; species Babylonia areolata. The sequence continues at coordinate 14,478,924 of NC_134876.1, read as the reverse complement.
GCACTAAGTACATGACTAGGATTGTTTGTCGTGCACTAAGTACATGACTTGGATTGTTTGTCGTGCACTAAGTGCATGACTTGGGTTGTTTGTCGTGCACTAAGTGCATGACTTGGGTTGTTTGTCGTGCACTAAGTGCATGACTAGGATTGTTTGTCGTGCACTAAGTGCATGACTAGGATTGTTTGTCGTGCACTAAGTGCATGACTTGGGTTGTTTGTCGTGCACTAAGTACATGACTTGGATTGTTTGTCGTGCACTAAGTACATGACTTGGATTGTTTGTCGTGCACTAAGTGCATGACTTGGGTTGTTTGTCGTGCACTAAGTGCATGACTTGGGTTGTTTGTCGTGCACTAAGTACATGACTTGGATTGTTTGTCGTGCACTAAGTACATGACTTGGATTGTTTGTCGTGCACTAAGTGCATGACTTGGATTGTTTGTCGTGCACTAAGTGCATGCATGCATCCCGTTCCCACCCCCACCCCTCAAAAACAAACACGGTTCCCGCTGTAAAAACCACAAACCGGAGGCTTGATCAACAACATGCACTCTCTTCCAATGGTAGTACTACACGGAAACGTGGTTCGTCGTAACAATGAAGTAGCCAGCAGCACAGGGGGTCAGTGATGAATAGATACATCATGAGGACAGACGGACCGACACCTGCCAAAAGGTGGGTCACTCACCTGCACGTCCAGTCTGACGGGCACTGACTTACCTGATTTTTGACTCACTTGTGTAAACAAAGTGAGTCTATGTTTTAACCCGGTGTTCGGTTGTGTGTGTGTGTGTGTGTGTCCGTGGTAAGTTTTAACATTGACATTTTCTCTGCAAATACTTTGTCAGTTGACACCAAATTAGGCATAAAAATAGGAAAAATTCAGTTCTTTCCAGTCATCTTGTTTAAAACAATATTGCACCTCTGGGATGGGCACAAAAAACTAAAAAAAGAAGCCTAATTATATGCAAACTGCATTTACTGTTATATTTATATTTTATGTATTCTCTAAACTTGGCACTTTGATCTCATATTCTGACACAACAACAAGAGCAGTCATTATCATCATTTTTTGTTCAAACGGGAACTTCTTTTGCTAAGCATGGAATTTTTATTTATTTTGCAAACGTTTTGGTGCAGATAGTAAAGAAGGGAAATTACTCTGTAATTAATGCAAGGGGACCTAATTTATCACAAGTGAGTCTTGAAGGCCTTGCCTCTCTTGTTACTGTTTTTACACACTGGCGCGTTCTGTGTGAGGGGAGGGGTGGGGTTGGGTGGGTGGGAGAGAGATGGGAGGGGAGAGACCGAGTAGGGAGGTGCGCGCAAGCGAACGCGTGTATGAAACGATGCAGTGTAGTGCACTGTAGTGCATTATACCGCACTGCATTACAGTAAACTGCATTCCACTGCGTTGCAATATTGTGCAATACTTTGTATGTGAAATACTTTGCAGTTTTTGTTGTTGTTGTTCGTGTAAATGTCATTTCTCAAGATCACGTTTTTATTCCATGTAATGGAAACAGTTGTCTTAATAGTGTATGGGGATATAGTGGGAAACAGATCTTAATAGTGGGTGTCTGTCTGGAAGGTGTGTGTGTGTGTGTGTGTGTGTGTGTGTGTGTGTGTGTGTGTGTGTGTGTGTGTGTGTGTGTGTGTGTGTGTCTGTCTGTCTGTGTGTGTTTGGTGTGTGTGTGTGTGTGTGTGTGTGTGTGTGTGTGTGTGTGTGTGTGTGTGTGTGTGTGTTTAGAATTCACTGAAGATTATTGTTTTGAACGACGAGGTTAAAAAAAGACCTGTTGAAGGTCTGGAAATTTGCGAGGTATTTAAAAAAAAAGAAGAAAAAAAGAAGAAAGAAATGAAGTAAGAAACGTCACGACATGTCAACCATAATTTCCTTCAGCATATCAGTTCCTGTTTTATGTCTCATTGAAATCCTGGGTCGTCATATGCTGACAAAATGGTTTGAGTGGCTACAAAAACGTTCAGGTGACCTGGTGTTATCCCGCAGTGCACTGTTTGATTGATGTGGAGATGATCTTCAGAAGTAGGCGGGGGCGCGCGCGCGCACGCGCGCACACACACAGACACACACACACACACGCGTATGCAGGCACACGCACACATAAAACATACACACACACACGCAAACATGCACAACTGAACACGTACGCACGGCACACATACACACACACGTACACACGAATGCGCGCACGCGCGCGCGCGCACACACACACACACACACACACACACACACACACTCTCTCTCTCTCTCTCTCTCTCTCGCTCAAAAAACAAGATGGGTAAACAAGATGATATAATGTGTAAACAGAAAAACAAAATGAGTGAAGAGGATGATGAAATGAGTAATTAATTAGAAACACACACACACACACACACGCGCGCGCGCGCGCGCGTGCGCGCACACACACACGCACACACGCACACACACACACACACACACTCTCTCTCTCTCGCTCACTCACTCACACACACTTACACATACACACACACACACACACAAGCATACTGTCACACACACACACACACACACACACACACACACACACACACACACACACACACAACATGCATACTGTCACACATACAGTCCTCATCTCCTGAGTCTCGAGTACAGTTCTTACGAAAAAAAGCTTCTACGACTGACATAAACAATTAGCTTTACGTGTACATGTCATGGTAAACTTGTCTTGTAGGGAAAGCAGAAAAGCGGACATCTAAATCCGGGATAAACAAGCAAAGGGTGGACAACAATGTAAAAAACGTAGTGAGATAAATTCTTTTGGTTTGTTTATTTGTTTATTTTGACACTACCAAATAAATTTGCTGAAATAAATGCCCTAGAAATTGCGAACAGGAAAATATAATGGGTGAACAAGATGATATAATGTGTAAACAGAAAAACAAAATGGGTGAAGAGGATGATGAAAATTATGGGTAAACATGAAAACAGAACGAAACAGGGAGGGACACACACACACTGACACACACACACACACACACACACACACACACCACACACACACACACACATGCTGAGCAGTTAGAACACCGGGCTTTCAATATGATGGTACCAGATTCAAATCTTTCTTTCTTATCTCTCATGTATCATATTGTAGACATACTAGGGCCTTAACCATCGCAAAGGACCCATTAATCCATGTACACGGTCAGTCGGTAATGGAAACAAAAAGCATACCAGCACAGACGTCCATGTAATCGGAGTGAGTCACTTAAACAGCGGGGTAGGAGGGGGTGGGGAGTGTTGGGGGGGGGGGGCAGTCATTGGATTAAATATCCACTCACAACTGTGAGTAAACATGGGAGCCGGAGCCCACAAACGCAGAAGAACAATATAGGAAGTAGGACGCCTTCTTGTTCCTTGTCGTACCGTTAAGCTGCATTTATAGAATGAGTGCGTTGGTGAGATGAGCGTGAATTCTAATTGTCCTGAGCAAGAATTCTGATTACCCTAACGGCCCTGGGAGCCAGTTGTATTGCTCGGACGGAAGAGCCTAGTATGGTCGTAACCCGCTACTAACTGTGTGTAGTCTGGAACTGACCAATGGCGTAGTTCGGTCAACGTAGGCATTTAGGTACGTGTAACTTAAAAAGTTAGAACCACTGGCTCTTGGTCGCTGTTCTCTTTGTCGTCACGGAAGAACGCTTTGAACCTGTCACCAGTTGGCCAGTCTGCTGCGTACAGCATCTCAAGGATGTATCCAGCTATCTTCTTCTGGGTGAGTGTTATGTGATTAACAAAGGCACCATCTCGTTCTTTATCTCCTGCTACCATTGTTCAAATCGGCCCATCTATCAAGATATCAAAATGCGCAATATCGAGGTCAGACATGGCAGGCCAATTTTGCCAAAGCTGTAAAAATGATATATATATATATATATTCTTTTCAATCCTCATAGTGTATCCAGCTTAATAATGTTTGCACCCTAATCAGATGTATGTAAATACAGCTGGTCAGAAACTACGAAAACTTTTTTTTTCTTCTTCTTCTAATTTACGTCATTTCATGTTATTTCCGATAAAAAAAAAATCTTCACATAAGAACGTGCTGCTAGCAAGCGATGTAAAGGAGAAAGTATCAACATACACTTCAAGTTGGTGCAGTTTTGGTTCAAACACATATATTTACACAGAGAAAATAAGGGCAGCATGATGTAGGCAAGAACAGCTGGTGATACTTCCACCACTTCAGAATCAACGGGTGAAGAATGAGGCTGATGAAGGATGGGAGGGGGAGAGGGAGAGGGGGTGGGGGTGAGGGGTGGAGGAGGGGGACATCATATGAAGACTTGTACACGCAGCATGTCCTCCGTTCCTCTAAGGTCGGCTTGACATTCTTGACATTTGACATTTCAGACCGAGTGTCACGAAGAAAAGCGCTGAGTTGAGACAGCAATGCATCTTCTCTGAGGTCATCATTTTTTCGTCACCTTTTCCGTTTTCTCACCTCGTGAAATGCTTCAAGTAATCTGTCATTGGAGCACTCGTACACTCACGCGCGTTCACGCACTAACTCACATACACACTCGCACGCACATACACACACGCCACAACACATCACAACACACACACACAACACACACACACACACACACACACACACACACACACACACACACACGCACGCACATACACATACGCCACAACACATCACAACACACACACACACACACACACACACACACACACACACACACACACACACACACACGCACACACACACACTCGCACAGACGTATACACACGTAGATACACACACACACACACACACACACACACACACACGCGCGCGCGCGCGCGCGCGTGACGTTTGTTCTCCAATTTTTTCCCAAGGCAAGGGAAAAAGAAGACAGATACATATAGTTGAATGACTTCAAATAGAACTCAGTATCTCTGCAGCTCCTTGTAAAGATATCCGAAGTTCATGTCCACTTGAGGGGCGAGTCAAAGGCGAGAAACGTGTGAAGAAGCAACATTTGTTGGAGCAACTTGAAATGAAACGACGCTTTTTATTCGCGACCAGTAGGCTAATAGTTTGAGATAGTTTGAGTCACATGTGTAAACAAAGTGAATCTGTGTAATCACCCTATCTCGGTAATCCGTGTGTGTGTGTGTGTGTGTGTGTGTGTGTGTGTGTGTGTGTGTGTGTGTGTGTGTGTGCGCGTGCGCTCGCGCATGCTTAAAACTATTGCATTGTCATTTTCTCGACATGTGCACATGGTATAAAAACAAAGCATGACAGGATGATCGGTAGGTCTATTAATTAGACTTTCAACGTCACCCCCTTCGTTACATCATGGTAACCAGGGTGCGAGGTCAAAGATCATTATTTCGCAAAACAGAAAAAAAAAGTCCATAGGCCTTTTATCTTCATTCAAGTTTTCATCAAACTTAGTATACTGTGTAGTTATTATAATAACACGAACACTAGTATTTGCTTAATAGTCATGGTAATAGCATGATCGCTAATATTTGCAATACTTAGTAGTCATGGTAATAGCATGATCGCCAGTAGCTGCAATACTTAGTAGTCATGGTGGTAGTTGTTGAAAGGTCAAGATCTTAACATCTTCACCAAACTGATTGCACTGACTTGTAATGGACGTGTTTTGAAGGCCTTGCCTATTTTTGCTTCGGTTCGCGAAACATGGCGCTGGTTTTCACCAGTGTCTGGGCGCATTCTGAATGCACGAGTTTGTATCGATGGGAGTTATTGGTTGAACTTCTGTGCGCGCCCCCTAACCCCATCCTCTCTCTCTCTCTCTCTCTCTCTCTCTCCCTCCCTCTCTCTCTCTGTTACCAAAGATGTACACTCTTTTTGCCAGAGACTCTTTCCTATGGGCCGCCTTAATGAATAAAATTTGTTCTTGTTCTTGTTCTCTCTCTCTCCCCCCCTCTCTCTCTCTCTCTCTCTCTGTGTGTGTGTGTGTGTGTGTGTGTGTGTGTGTGTGTGTGTGTGTGTGTGCTCGCGCACGCGTTCACGGACAAGTGTTAGTTGTATTTAAATTTGGTATAATAAAAAAAAGGATCCTTAAATCCTGAAGTCAAGTTTCATAATGTTCTCGAATTCAACTGAGGAAGAAGATATCAAAGAGGAAGACGCAGTCTCCCACTCTTTTCTGCGTGACGTGCAGCGGCATGGGTCTTTCTCAGAAGAGTGCTCTGTGCTCTTGTCGTCCGCGAACCGAACAAGCGAACCCATTGTGCCATCGGTGATACAGACGACATGACGTCAGCTCCGGTTGCAGCCACGCACGTGACAGAGATTGAGGGGCAGGGGATCCTGGAGCGGAGAGAGAAAGAGAGAGAGAGAGAGAGAGAAGACAAGACATAGTTGAAGTGAAGGGGAGGGGAGGGGGGCAGGAGGGGGGAGGGGGAGGGGAGGGAAAGGTGATGGAGGCTGTGAGGGAGGAGGATGTAGGAGGGTGGTAGGAGGGTTTGGGGGTGGGGGTGGGGAGGAGTAATGGATGGTGTCTCACGGGGATAGGCGGAGACTGGACTGGACTGTGTGTACATAAAACATGTGGTTAATCTTGTCCCTGTCGTGACCCTGTTATGAAAACTACTCCGGGTCACTTTTTTCTTTTATGCTAATGAGATTGAGTAAGGTAGGTATTTAGGTGACGGTGTTATGAAAAGGAATTTTGTAATCTTTCAAAAAAAACAACAACAACAACAAAAAACCCCCACCACACACAAAAGAAAAAAAAAAGAAAAAAGAGAGAGTGTGGTGTTTTTTGGATTAAAAAAGAAGCGTGATATCAATACTGTAGAATCGGACGTCGAACACACACACACACACGCACGCACGCCGCGCGCACACACACACACACACACACACGCACGCACGCACACACACACACACACACACACACACACAGAAAAACATTTTTTTTCTCTCAAAAACTAGAGTTGGAAGAAAATGATTAAAACAGGAACAACAGAATTATAACGCTCGATGAAACTGTCTTAGCTGTTTTAAGATCCATTTAACCAGATTATGCATTTCAGGAAGATCGCTGAAAGTTACACTGGTGACAGCTAAACAACAGACCACACATGTAGTTTGAACCGTCCTTTAATTAAGGAAAAGCAGCATCAACAACAACAACAAAACTAACAATCAACAACAACAACAACACACAAAAAAGAAAGGGTTTTTTTGGTCTTCTTTTCTCTCCACTGTTCTTTCTCTCTTCCTTGACTTTAAAAAAAAAACACCTCCACCCACCCATCTCTCTAACTGTAGCAGCCCACCGACGGGCTCCAGTTACCAGTTTTAAACGCACAAAACATTGTAAACGTTTGATCACTGTAGACATAAGTAACCGCGTTCGGTTGGTTATAGAAACAAGAACATGCCCAGCATGCACACCTCTGAAAACGGTCATACACGTTAAGTGTTACATGTTTGTCTGAGTGTGTATGTGTGCGTGCCTGAAACCTGATTGAATGACACAGGAAACGAATGATGAGCGCCCAGTGGTAGCCGTCAGTCGGCTCTACCCAGGTAGGCAGCCTGTTGTGCAAATGACCTTGTGTTTGTGAAGCGCTTAGAGCTTGGTCTCCACCGAGGATAGGCGCTATATAAGTATCCATGTCAATCAAAAA
>NC_134876.1:14463768-14466268 GCF_041734735.1 Babylonia areolata | reverse complement strand
GCTTTACAAACTCAGGGTCATTCGCACAACATGATGATGATGATATGGATATTTATATAGCGCCTGTTCTCGGTCGGAGACCAAGCTCTAAGCGCTTTACAAACACGGAGTCATTTGCACAACAGGCTGCCTACTTGGGTAGAGCCGACTGATGGCTGCCATTGGGCGCTCATCATTCTTTTCCCGTGTCATTCAATCAGATTTCTGGCACGCAAAAAGATACACACACACTCAGATGATGACGATGGTTGCGAAGGTGGTTGGTAATTTCATGAACCATTTAGTCAGCGCTGACAACGAACAAAATCCTCAATGTCAGCATTATCTTTTTATCTTTATTGATTGGTGTTATCATTTTCTTTATGAACAACAACAACAACAACATCGTAATCGTTGCTAATTAAAGTAAACCATTCATTCTGGTTAGAACCGACAACAAACAAAGTCATAAATAATTATCATTATTGTTATGAACAAATATTTAGTCAGCACAGAAAACAAACAAAATCATCGACAATCATCATTATTCTTATGACAACAACAACACACAAATATCTTAATAATCGGTGATGTGTGTAAACCATTTAGTCAGCACCGACAAGGAACAAAATCATCAATAATCATCATTATTGTTATGAACAGTAACAACATCTTAATGTTCTCGTCTCTCAAACAGAAGAGATTTTACGCGTTCACCCAAACCTGATGATGCACAGTTTCCAATCGGTTCACGCTGTGGCCAGCGACCCTCACGCAAACGGGACACTGGCTTAAATCAGTTGTGTTTGAAGGAAGGAATCTGACAAACCTGACCCGAGGGAATGTCCATCACATGGTAACAAGACCCTTCTGACAAAGATGTCCGGAACAGCGTGCTGAAGAACGGCGTTCAGAAAGCCTAGGGAGTGATGTAGCTTCTTTTTCTTCTTCTGCGTTCGTGAGTTGCAACTCCCACGTTCACTCGTATGTACGTGTATGGCCGTTTTTTTTTCCCATGCCATGTAGGCAGCCATACTCCGTTTCCGGGGGTGTGCATGCTGGGTACGTTCTTGTTTCCATAACCCACCGAACGCTGATTACAGGATCTTTAACGTGCGTTTTTTTATCTTCTGCTTGGGTATACACACGAAAGGGGTTCAGGCACAAGCAGGTCTGCACATATGTTGACCTGGGAGATCGGAAAAATCTCCAACCTTGACCCACCAGGCGCCGTTACCGAGATTCGAACCTGGGACCCTCAGATTGAAAGTTCAACGCTTTAACCACTCGGCTATTGCGCCCGTCTGATGTAGCAAAACGCAGAGGACTGTCAAAACTGCAGGAAAATGAACACAGCTGAATTTAAAACGCTGACAGTGGAGAAACCGCACATCAGACGATGGACAGGGCAGCATAGATGTCATTGCCACATCAGCTTGTATAGTCACAGACGATGGACAGGGCAGCATAGATGTCATTGACACATCAGCTTGTATAGTCACATCAGACGATGGACAGGGCAGCATAGATGTCATTGACACATCAGCTTGTATAGTCACAACAGACGATGGACAGGGCAGCATAGATGTCATTGACACATCAGCTTGTATAGTCACAACAGACGATGGACAGGGCAGTATAGATGTCATTGACACATCAGCTTGTATAGTCACAACAGACGCGGAGTTGAAAAAATAAAACCAACAATAGAAAACAAAAAAACAAAACAAAACAAACAAAAAACCCACGAAAGTTCAGATATCCTGGACCGTTTTTCCAGACTGATAGATGCCATGTTTTTTTGTTTAAAATTTATTTATTTATTTTTTAATTGCCGTTGCTGCTGCTACTTCCACTATTTGATTGATTGATTGATTAATATGGACACATAATTAAATAGCACCTATCCTTGGTCGCAGACGAAGCTCAAAGCGCACGGTCATATGTACAACAGACTGCCTACCTGGGCAGAGCCATGAATAATACTAATAATAACACAAACAACAATAATGGTAATTGCAATTGTTATCATTATTATTGGTGTTGGTGTAGGTGCTATTATTATTATTATTGTTGTTGTTGTTGTTGTTGTTGTTGTTATCATTACCTCAAACGCTACAACTATAATTACTACATTATCATCATCATTCATTATTTTCATCGTTGTTGATATACTGTCGTTGTTGTCGTCGTCGTCGTCGTTGTTGTTGTTGTTGCGACTGCTATGACTATTGTCGTTGTGAGCAAATATGTTTGGGCTGGGTGCAGTTTGATGATAATGAAAACGGTAAATACAACAACGACGACGATGATGATGACCTAACTTCAAAAACCATTCCAACAGTTTTTCGTACTGTCAGCACGTCCCCATGATGACAGTGATGACGATGACATACGTTCATTGCAGCTGTTGCTCTTCTGATACTGCTAACATATTCACGGGCTAGGGTTCAGAGTTCAGCGTATTTGTTTGTCGTTGTTCAGTGCTTGTGGGCAAAGATGAAATACGACGACGACGACG
>NC_134876.1:14433768-14458768 GCF_041734735.1 Babylonia areolata | reverse complement strand
GTAAGAAAAACTGATACACATATATCTGTGTCATGAAAGAATTGATTCATTTAAAAAAACAAACAAACAAACTGATACACATATATGTCTCATGAAAGAATTGATTTATTAAAAAAAACCAAACTGATACACATATATCTGTCTCATGAGAGAGTTGATTCATTTAAAAAAAACAAAAAACAAACTGATACACATATATCTGTCTCATGAAAGAATTGATTCATTTAAAAAACCTAACAAACTGATACACATATATCTGTCTCATGAAAGAGTTGATTCATTAAAAAAAACAAAAAACAAACTGATACACATATATCTGTCTCATGAAAGAATTGACTCATTTAAAAACAAACTGATACACATATATTTGTCTCATGAAAGAGTTGATTCATTAAAAAAAACAAAAACAAACTGATACACATATATCTGTCTCATGAAAGAATTGATTCATTTAAAAAACAACAACAACAAACAAACTGATACACATATATCTGTCTCATGAAAGAATTGATTCATTTAAAAAACCTAACAAACTGATACACATATATCTGTCTCATGAAAGAGTTGATTCATTAAAAAAAACAAAAACAAACTGATACACATATATCTGTCTCATGAAAGAATTGACTCATTTAAAAACAAACTGATACACATATATCTGTCTCATGAAAGAGTTGATTCATTGAAAAACCAAACAAACTGATACACATATATCTGTCTCATGAAAGAATTGATTCATTTAAAAAAAAACCCAAAACAAACTGATACACATATATCTGTCTCATGAAAGAATTGATTCATTAAAACAACCAAACAAACTGATACACATATGTCTGTCTCATGAAAGAACTGATTCATTAAAAAAAACCCAAAACAAACTGATATACATATATCTGTCTCATGAAAGAATTGATTCATTAAAAAAAAACCCAAAACAAACTGATACACATATATCTGTCTCATGAAAGAGTTGATTCATTAAAGAAAAACAACAAAAAACAAACTGATACACATATATCTGTCTCATGAAAGAATTGATTCATTAAAAAACCCAAATAAGCTGATACACATATATCTGTCTCATGAAAATTGACTCATTTAAAAAACAAACAAACTGATACACATGTATCTGTCTCATGAAAGAATTGATTCATTTAAAAAACCAAACAAACTGATACACATATATCTGTCTTATGAAAGAATTGATCCATTAAAAAAACAACAACTGATACACATATATCTGTCTCATGAAAGAATTGATTCATTTAAAAAACCAAATAAGCTGATACACATATATCTGTCTCATGAAAGAATTGATTCATTAAAAAAAAACCCTAAGAAACTGATACACATATATCTGTCTCATGAAAGAGTTGACTCATTTAAAAAACCAAACAAACTGATACACATATATCTGTCTCATGAAAGAATTGATTCATTAAAAAAAAAAACCCTAAGAAACTGATACACATATATCTGTCTCATGAAAGAGTTGATTCATTAAAAAAACAAACACCCCAAAACAAACTGATACACATATATCTTGTCTCATGAAAGAATTGATTCATTTATAAAACCTAACAAACTGATACACATATATCTGTCTCATGAAAGAGTTGATTCATTAAAAAAAAAACACCCAAATAAGCTGATACACATATATCTGTCTCATAAAAGAATTGATTCATTTAAAAAACCAAACAAACTGATACCCATATATCTGTCTCATGAAAGAGTTGATTCATTAAAAAAAAAACCACCCAAAAACCTAAACTGATACACATATTAAAAAAAAGAAAGAAAAAAAAGGGTGTGTGTGTGTGGGGGGGGGAGGTGTAGGGGTGGGGCATATTCTCTAGATTTATCATTTGTGGTTAACCGGAAAAGGAAGAAAGGACGTTGCTGCACCATGGACGGTGCCTGTTTGACAACTTGCTAACGTACTCACATGCCAGCCTTCCTGGTTTCCTCGTTATCAACTTGCTCCTACCTTCACAGTTATCCTCAACCTTCCCTGCCTGCCTCTACTTTCTTTCTATACACCGATTTTTTCTATTTCTAGGAACGAGGAAGGTAGCAGGATGGTTAAGACGCTTATCTGTCAATTCAGTGTCCGACAGGGTCTGGATTCGAAACCCGCTCTCGAACTTTCTTCCAAGTTTGACTCGGAAATCAAACTGAGCGTCTTGTCATTCGGATGAGACGATAAACCGAGGTCCCGTGTGCAGCACGCACTTGGCGCACTGAAAAAGAACCCATGGCAACATACGAGTTGTCCCTCAGGCAAAATGATGTCAAAGAAATCACCTGTTAAATGTACACAAACAGAAAACGCGTGAACTCAAGGCCTGACTAAGTGGGTTGGGTTAATCTGCCGGTCGGGCATCTGCCTAGTTGTGCTGTAGCGTATATGGATTTGTCTGAACGCATTGACACCCCCTTGGGAAACTGAAACTGAAAAATGAAACATATTTTGGAGCCAATACAGAATCTTCAGTCCTGTTCGCACACGTGTGATAACGCACACACCCAGACGTCTTTCTGCCTATTCACCACCATGCTTACCAACCATATATCACTATTTATTTTTCTTTTATTTTCTAATGATTTTTTTTTTTGGCGGTATTAAAACTAATCTCTGACTGTTACCTTTTGAAACTTCCTCGTGTCAATACAAGAACCTATGGTGAACGTTCTTTCTTCTTTGCTGCTCCTCACATCTGGAACAACCTTCCTTATCATATCCGTGTATCTGATTCTATTAATTTTCTGCTTTTCGCTCATCACTAAAAACTCATCTTTTTAAAACCTATCTATAAGCACTCTCGGCTTCCTTGTTCTCCAACACCACCCATGTCAGCTCACTTTGGATGTATGTAGAATGGGAAAGGAGAGTGTATGTATGGGGGGAGGGGGAGGGTTTTTTGAGAAAGAGTGGTCATGAATATTTTATGTAACTTGTACTATTTTTCTTTCATGTAAAGCGCCCTGAGCTCTTAGAGAGAAAGGGCGTTATATAAATGTACATTATTATTATTATTAATTGTTACCTTCCAGATCAAGCCTTTTTCTTTTACGGACACTTCCACTTCAACTCTTTAATTCACGTTGGCTGAAAAGAAGTGGATCTGATACCTCGTGAAAATTGCTTGAACACTCCACGTGACACTAGATTGTTTCTTTTTCTGCGATCAAGCAATCAGGAGAAATAACGATTAAAAAAAAAAATTATTGGTATAATTCAGTTTTCTTCCTGTGTGTTGCAGGTCACTATTCGTGTCTTCCTAATGAATGGGCGTGTCCAATCAGTGGTCGGTGCATTGAGATCGGAAAGGTCTGTGATTCCGAAAACGACTGCCCGGGGGGTGAAGATGAAGGGGGCAGCTGCAGTGAGTCTAGACACCGCACGGTGTTGTCAGCTTTTACATGTGTTTTGTATATTTATTACCTGGGGTGATGTATTTGGTGAGGAATCTTGCTTTGCTGTAAACGAAAACAACAACAACAAAAACAACAAAACAACAAAACAACAACAACAACAAAAAACAAAAAACAAAAACCCAACCAAAGCAAACAAAAACAAACCAACAACAACAACACAAAAAACAAAAACAAAACAAGAACAACAACAATAACAAAACGAAAAATGCAGACATGCAGTATCTGAGAAAAATCATTTTGTTTGTGTTTATTTTTATGGGTTTAATCTATTGCTGTCGTGTTGCGCGTGTGAGTTTGGTTAAAAATGCGTCATGTTTTGTGTTTCTATTTTCTCACCTGTCATTTCTGTTCTCTCATCCAATGGTTCGTCTTTCTTGTGTGTCATCTTGTGTCTTAACTGTCGTTTTTCATGATGCATCTCGTCAATTGTCGTCTTTCGTTATGCGTCTTATAATCTCGTTTTCTGTCATCTCCCATCTGGGAGGTGTAGGGATCAGGATCTAACCTGTCACGTCGTTCTTCTCTTCGTCTTATGATCTGAACAGCCTCTCTCTGTCTCTCTATCTGTCTGTGTGTCTGTCTCTGTCTCTATCAGTATGTCTCTGTCCCTATGGCTTCATGTCTCTCTGTCTCTGTCTGTTGTCTGTCTGCCTGTCTCTCTTTCTCTCTATCACATCTTTTTTTCTTCTTCAAGATTAGGACTTGGTATCTCAGAAATTAGCACATGCACCGCTATGAAAATGCTTATAATTCGAACTGATTTGTCCTTTATGTAAGAAGAGAATTGAGGATGAAGTTAATTTTGTTTTGAAATGTCCAGTTCCGTGCGATCTTCGTGAAAAACCAGTTGTAAGAAAGAACGACTTCATAGATATCCATATATTTTTCCCGATTTATTAGATTATTGACATCGACCGGTGTTAGTACAATACGTATTTTATCATTATGTTTGTCTAAATGGTTTTCAGTTAAGAGAGACATTATCATTTCTGAAGGATTGCAAAAAGACAAAACTTTTTGAAGTTAAGGCATCATCACCCAAACATTGATTTATGCTGGACTAGGATCTGTCGTGAATAAGAATGCCTGACCCCCACCCCTCTCTGTCTGCTTGTCTGTCTGTCTGCCTGCCAGCCTGCCTGCATGTTTGTCTTTCTGTCAGTTTCTCTCTCTCCCTCTGTGTCTCACACTTGTTCATCGTGTCCGTACCTTTGTACGCACTGACGCGAGTCTTTAAAATGTACATAGATACGCAGCCACCCAACACTGTGGCAACACTGACACGACAGTGATAAGAAACTCTAGGGAAGAGCTGGACAGTACAAGGTCTTCAGAGAAGAATCCCCCCTCAGTCAAGTGTTTCGGCCCTTAACTCTTTCACTATAAGGGGGCCGGGGAACAACCAGGTCATGACTCCTGGATGCCCTTGTATTGCCGCCTTTTTTTCTTCTTCTTCCTTTGTAATGAAGCCGTCAGAAATCAGGGTTGCTACATCGGGGACGTAGCGCACGTGTCAAGCCACGGTGCCAGTGCTGTGGGTGGTGTTGTGTTGCAGACACTGGGTGTCCTCCGAGCCTGTCCTGCGATCAGCTGTGTCGCCCCACGCCCCAGGGCGGGGCCTGCTACTGCCGCCAGGGCTACCAGCTGGGTTCGGACAACAGGACGTGTCAAGGTGGGCTTCACTCCTGTGAAGTCGTCGTCCGCATCGTTAATGTCCTCGATTTTTTTAATTTTTTATAGTCGTTGTGGTCGTCTTCCTTCTCATGTCATCATCGTTATATTTGTTTTGTTTTGATTGTGGTGTGTGTGTGTGTGTGTGTGTGTGTGTGTGTGTGTGTGTGTGTGTGTGTGTGTGTGTGTGTGCAGACAGACAGACAGACAGAGAGAGAAATGAGAGAGAGAGAGAGAGAGAGAGAGAGTGTGTGTGTGTGTGTGTGTGTGTGCGCAGGCAGACAGAGAGAGAGAGAGAGAGAGAGAGAGAGAGAGAGTGTGTGTGTGTGTGTTTGTGTTTACATGTATGAGCGTGTGTGCGGATGCGGAGAGTCAGAGACAGAGAGACGTGTTCACCGAATGGCACGAAAAGTGAGTGATTGAAAGCCCTTATTTCTTCTAATTGTACTTCCTTTCGGTAAAGTTATGTCTGCTAATGGCTGAGAATAAATTAATTATCAATGTGTATTGTTTGCATGAATTTTTTTCTTTTTTCCTGTGTCACCAGTCTTATTGTTTGTACGGTGTGCGAAAAGATGTATGTATGTAACGTTTTAACTCACTCAGTACGGCCAGTCCTCTCTTCTCCTCTACACAGACCCCTCGGATGTCCAGTGGGTGTCTCAATGACCCAACCTTTAGCTTCCGTCGTCAGAATTGTGGTATTCTTTGTCAACATTCACCTCTTCAGTATAAGAGCCTTCCGCTTGCAATATTTTGATGATGGTAATTGGGGTGAAACGCTGTTAACGTCGTCTCTTTCGCCGTTCGTATGGAGAGAGTTAATGCCCCCAGTGGGCACAAGAAATATTTTTTTTTATGTTTTTGAATCATTCTCTCAGTTTCTCTACTCTTGAGACTGGTTTAATTATTGTGTTCTTCGTACTTCGTGCTATATGTATTAGGAATTCTTCACATTCCCGTTCAGTAGGGGCCTTGGCCTGTAATCAATAAATCATCCGTATCCGTAACCGTATCCGTACTCTTTAGACTTCACCTCTGTCCCTCTGTGTGCAGATTTAGACGACCCGTAATGAATAGTTTATCCGTATCCGTTTCCGTACTCTTGACACTTCACCTCTGTCCCTGTGTGTGCAGATTTTGACGAGTGCAGCACGTGGGGGTTCTGTGACCAGCTGTGTGTCAACTCAGATGGAGGCCACCGCTGCTCCTGTAAGAAAGGGTACACCCTTCGAGGGGACAGAACTTGTCGGGCCGCAGAGAGTAAGTTGTCTCCCGTCGTTCACAATCGTCTTTCATCCATGTTGCCATCTGCAGTGACGATAGTTTTAATTTTGCTGACAACGTTGTGATCCCCAAGCTGCCTCTATTGTTGTTGACTGACGCTGTCTTTTCGAAATAGCAAGGCGCTGACAAGGTAAAGAAGGCAATAAGGCAGTTTTAATGCTGTGAACAGAATACAGAATAATTTCCAGTGGAAAACTTTGAACGTTGAAACTTTTCTCCTTGGTAACCGCAAGTTGTATAGGAACCAACACTGGCAGGATGGTAGATATGCACGACACCTTTCCTGTCACCTTCTTTATGATGATGAGGTAAGCAGGGTGAGAGGTCAAATGTCAAGGCCATTATTTGACGAAATAGAAAAAAGCTGAATAGACCTGATATCGTACATCCGATTTTCTTTCAAATGTTGTTTAGTGACTGGCCTTGATGACGGAATGATTTCCATTGAGATATTAAAGATCAGATGTTAATAAGTGTCACGGACATAACACGGCTAACAATAATTATAAGTAAAGCTGTTGGTTACAAAAGCGCTGACATTTTTTTTTTGGCTGCATTATTCCTGTGGTATTTTAAGACGCGCCATTCTTTTGGCACACTCAGCCGACTTGAACACACACACACCTACACGCACACACACACGCACACACACACTGTGCAGTCCACATAGTAAACCGTTTTTTTTTTTTTTACTGACTTGTGCGTCTGTGTGATAACCTGGTGTTCGTTTGTGTGTGTACGTACGTGTGTGTGTGTGTGTGTGTGTGTGTGTGTGTGTGTGTGTGTGTGTGTGTGTGTAAACTTTGACATTGTCATTTTCTCTGGAAATATTTTGTAAATAGACAGCAACTTTGGCATAAAAATAGGAAAAATTCAGTTCTTTCCACTCATTCTGTTTATAATGACAATGCACCTTTAGGATGGGTAAAAAAAAAGAAAAAAAAAAAAAAGCCAAAATACTTGCACAATAAATCTGCTACTACATTTTTCTTTTTCCATTTACAAAACGTAGCAAATTCATGTGACTTACTGACTCATTCATTAATAGCAGTCGTTTCAGTTAAAAAAGAAAAAGAAAGAAAGTCCTGTATACGATATCCCAATTTTTGACTCACTTGTGTAAACAAAGTGAGTCTATGTTTTAACCCGGTGTTCGGTTGTCTGTGTGTGTGTGTGTGTGTGTGTGTGTGTGTGTGTGTCCGTGGTAAACTTTAACACTGACATTTTCTCTGCAAATACTTTGTCAGTTGACACCAAATTAGGCAAAAAAAAAAGAAGGAAAAATTCAGTTCTTTCCAGTCATCTTGTTTAAAACAATACTGCACCTCTGGCATGGGCACACACACACACACACACACACACAAAATGAAGCCTAATTATATGCAAACTGCATTTACTGTTATATTTATATTTTTTGTATTCTCTAAACTTGGCACTTTGATCTGATATTCTGACCCAACAACAAGAGCAGTCATTATTATCCTTTTTTGTTCAAACAGGAACCTCTTTTGCTAAGCATGGAAGTTTTATTTTTTTTGCAAACGTTTTGGTGCAGATAGTAAAAAAGGGAAACCACTCTGTAATTAATGCTAGGGGACATAATTTGCTTTAAACTGTTCTTTCTCATCTTAAACATTGCATTTTGAAATTATACACAATACATAAAAAGCTTGGATTTTTTTCAGTGTATCACAAGTGAGTCTTGAAGGCCTTGCCTCTCTTGTCTTACTTTTTTCTAACAGGTTCCAGTATGCGACTGATTGTGTCTACCAGCCACAGCATCTTGAAGATGGATCGTGAGGGGAAAAACAACGAGACTCTGGTCACAGTCAAAGCCGCTGATATGGACTTCGACATTCGGAACCAGCTTCTCTTTTTCATCAACAAAACAGACAAACAGGTAAACACGTGCACCATGATGATTATGGGTGGATTATCCGGTGGTCAGTCTGGTCTGTCTGCTGGTTTTTTTTTTATATGATAATTCACTGGCCACTGTACGCACTGGTAGGGGAAAAAATAGACTGATATTTTATGGAAAACACGAACAAGAAATCTCCACACAGTAACAATGTAAATGATGACAAAGAGAGAGAGAGAGAGAGAGAGAGAGAGAGAGAGAGAGAGAGAGAGAGGAAAAAGAAAACAGGTCTTGTTAAGATTTCGGCAGTTTGGTGTGGATGACCATCATTCGTTAAACACCCCCCCCACACACACACACACACACACACACACACACCCACACACACACACAACCCCCCCAAAAAAACCGAATCGAACGTTCTGGTCGTTTATTTATTTATTTATTTTTTTGTTTCAAATGTTGTTACACATGTAATAACCATAAGACTTTAATGTTTAATATTCATGTTTTACAGCCAGGTATGAAATGATTTTTCAGGTTCCGCCTTTTGCACGTGCACCTAGCGAACAGTATTATGCTGTATTGTCCTTCACTATCCTTTACTGCACTGCTTTATGTACAAGACTGAGTCAAGTGTACTCTGTTGTGTGGAACTGTGTCGCACACACTGATACTGTGTACGTAATTGCATTGTGCTGTACTGTGCCGTTCTCTACTGCACTGTTGGCTGTGATTTATGTACTGTGTTGTAACGTACTGTTCTGCGCTGTGCTGTGCTTTATTGTACTGTATTGTGTTGTATTACTGTACCGAGCTGTGCTGTATTGCATTGTATTTTTTGTATTGTATCGTATCGTATCGTATTGTGATGCTCTTTGATGTTCTGTCCTGTACTGTACTGTTCTGTACTGTGTTTTCTCGTATTGCATTGTTTTGTTCGCATCTTACTGCATTGCACTGTAAGGTCAATCCACTTCACTTTACTGCACTTCACTTTACTGCACTGCACTTTACTGCACTGCACTTTACTGCACTGCACTGCACTGCACTGCACTAACACAACACACCGCTGTAAGGTCACTCCACTTTACTGCACTGCACTGCACTAACACAACACATCGCTGTAAGGTCACTCCACTGCACTGCACTGCACTAACACAACACACCGCTGTAAGGTCACTCCACTGCACTGCACTGCACTGACACAACACTGTAAGGTCACTCCACTTCATTTACTGCACTGCACTTTACTGCACTGCACTGCACTGACACAACACACCTCTGTAAGGTCACTCCACTGCACTGCACTGCACTGCACTGCACTGCACTGACACAACACTGTAAGGTCACTCCACTTTACTGCACTGCACTGCACTGACACAACACACCTCTGTAAGGTCACTCCACTGCACTGCACTTTACTGCACTGCACTAACACAACACACCGCTATAAGGTCACTCCACTTCACTTTACTGCACTGCACTAACACAGCACATCGCTGTAAGGTCACTCCACTTCACTGCACTGCACTGCACTAACACAACACACCTCTGTAAGGTCACTCCACTGCACTGCACTGCACTGCACTAACACAACACACCGCTGTAAGGTCACTCCACGCCACTTTACTGCACTGCACTGCACTAACACAGCACATCGCTGTAAGGTCACTCCACTTCACTTTACTGCACTGCACTTTACTGCACTGCACTGCACTGACACAACACACCTCTGTAAGGTCACTCCACTTCACTGCACTTTACTGCACTGCACTGCACTAACACAACACACCGCTGTAAGGTCACTCCACTTCACTGCACTGCAACTAACTCAACACACCGCTATTAACCCTTTCACCGCCAAGCTCGCATTTATGCACAGGCGTGGTAGAGGATCCATGTCACTGAAAAGGTGACCGTTCATTGGTCTGTTATCCATGAACCTACTGCTCTTAATGTTCGGTGGTAGGACAGGCCATATTTTCTATACATCGTAGGGGGAATCCCCAGCTATTCTTAGCCACTGTCTTTTCTGTGTTTATACCACAAGGGAATTTTGTACTCTAAATTGACTGGCGGTGAAAGGGTTAACCGGTGACCCAGGTGTACCAGACGTCCCTGGCGAACCCTGGGGGCAAGGTGAGCAAGGTGCCCATACAGGGGCGCAATAGCCGAGTGGTTAAAGCGTTGGACTGTCAATCTGAGGGTCCGGGGTTCGAATCACGGTGACGGCGTCTGGTGGGTGAAGGGTGGAGATTTGTACGATCTCCCAGGTCAACATATGTGCAGACCTGCTAGTGCCTGAACCCCCTTCGTGTGTATACGCAAGCAGAAGATCAAATACGCACGTTAAAGATCCTGTAATCCATGTCAGCGTTCGGTGGGTTATGGAAACAAGAACATACCCAACATGCACACCCCCGAAAACGGAGTATGGCTGCCTACATGGCGGGGGTAAAAACGGTCATACACGTAAAAAGCTCACTCGTGTGCATACGAGTGAACGTGGGAGTTGCAGCCCACGAACGGAGAAGAAGAAGAAGAAGAAGAGACTGGCGTTGAAAGGGTTAACCGGTGACCCAGATGTACTTCACTGCACTGCAGCTAACACAACACACCGCTGTTAACCGGTGCCCCAGGTGTACCAGACATCCCTGGCGAGCCCTGGGGGCAAGGTGAGCAAGGTGCCCATACAGGGGCTGGCCCTGCCGGTCGGCGTGGCGTGGGACTGGCTGGGCGGCAACCTGTACGTGGTGGACCAGGACACGGCGCGCATCGACCTGTTCGTGCTGAGGACAGGCCTCCAGGCCAACGTGCTGTCCAACAACCTGCAAAGACCAACAGGCCTGGCCCTGGACCCAGCCACTGGGTGAGTGGTGACGGTGGTGGTGGTGGTGGTGATGGTGATAGTGGTGGTGGTGATGGTGATGGTGATAGTGGTGGTGGTGGTGGTGGTGGTAAGGATGGTGATGGTGATAGTGGTGGTGGTGGTGGTAAGGATGCTGATGGTGGTGAGGATGGTGGTGACGGTGGTGGTGGTGGTGATGGTGATAGTGGTGGTGGTGATGGTGTTAGTGGTGGTAAGGATGGTGATGGTGATAGTGGTGGTGGTGTTGATGGTGATGGTGGTGGTGGTGGTGGTGGTGGTGATGGTGGTAAAGATGGTGATGGTGATAGTGGTGGTGGTGTTGATGGTGATAGTGGTGGTGGTGTTGATGGTGATAGTGGTGGTGATGGTGGTGATGGTGGTGATAGTGGTGGTGGTGGTGGTGATGGTGATGAGGATGGTGGTGGTGATGGTGATAGTGGTGGTGGTAAGGATGGTGATGGTGATAGTGGTGGTGGTGGTGGTGATGGTGATGAGGATGGTGGTGGTGATGGTGATAGTGGTGGTGGTGGTGGTGATGGTGATGAGGATGGTGGTGGTGATGGTGATAGTGGTGGTGGTAAGGATGGTGATGGTGATAGTGGTGGTGGTGGTGGTGATGGTGATGAGGATGGTGGTGGTGATGGTGATAGTGGTGGTGGTGGTGGTGATGGTGATGAGGATGGTGGTGGTGATGGTGATAGTGGTGGTG
Source organism: Babylonia areolata (assembly GCF_041734735.1). Classification (NCBI taxonomy): domain Eukaryota; kingdom Metazoa; phylum Mollusca; class Gastropoda; order Neogastropoda; family Buccinidae; genus Babylonia; species Babylonia areolata. The sequence continues at coordinate 14,446,927 of NC_134876.1, read as the reverse complement.
GTGGTGGTGATGGTGGTGAGGATGGTGGTGACGGTGGTGGTGGTGGTGATGGTGATAGTGGTGGTGGTGATGGTGGTGGTGGTGGTAAATATGGTGATGGTGATAGTGGTGGTGGTGGTGGTGTTGATGGTGATGATGATGGTGATGGTGGTAGTGGTGGTAAGGATGGTGATGGTGATAGTGGTTGTGGTGGTAAGGATGGTGATGGTGATAATGTTGGTGATGGTGGTGATGGCGGTGGTGGTGGTAAGGATGGTGATAGTAATAATGGTGGCGATGTTGGTGATGATGATAATGGATCCCGCCAGTGGGTGAGTGGTGGTGGTGGTGATGATGGTGGTGATAGTGGTGGTGGTGGTGGTGATGGTGGTAGTGGTGGTAAGGATGGTGATGGTGATAGTGGTGGTGGTGGTGATGGTGGTAGTGGTGGTAAGGATGGTGATGGTGATAGTGGCTGTGGTGGTGGTGATGGTGATAGTGGTGGTAAGGATGGTGATGGTGATAGTGGTGGTGGTGGTGATGGTGGTGGTGGTGGTGGTGGTGGTGGTGATGGTGGTGGTCGTGGTAAGGATGGTGATGGTGATAGTGGTGGTGGTGGTGGTGGTGATGGTGGTGATGGCGGTGGTGGTGGTAAGGATGGTGATAGTGATAATGGTGGCGATGTTGGTGATGATGATAATGGACCCCGCCACTGGGTGAGTGGTGGTGGTGGTAATGATGGTGGTGATGGTGATAATGGTGGTGATGGTAATGATGGTGGTGATAATGGTGGTGATGATGATGATGATGATGGTGATTATATAATGGTGGTGATGATGATGATGATGGACCCCGCCGCTGGGCGAGTGGTGATTGTGATGGTGATGATGATGATGATGGTGATGATACTGCTACTACTACTACTACTACTACTACGACGACGACGACGAAGCAGATAAAGAAAAAAAAAAAGAAGACTGAAACGTTTCCACTGCGCATTCATCCCACATTTTGAGAGCTCCGTGCGCTGCAGTATTTGTTTCCTTTTCATTGATTAAGAAAAGTAAAAATATTGACAAGGTAACATTAATTCAGAGTTGTCTCTTATTCCCATGGTGCAATCAAACAGAAAAGAGAAGGGGCTAAACCTTTGTATAAAAACTGTTTGAAAGAGACAAACGGAAGATAGACGTAGGTAGATAGATGGAGAGAGAGAGAGAGAGGGAGAAGAGAGAGAGAGAGAGAGAGAGAACATTGAACACTGAAAGAGAGAGAGCGAGAGCGAGAGAGATAGAGAGAGAGAACATTGAACACTGAAAGAGAGAGAGCGAGAGAGGGAGAGCGAGAGAGAGGGAGAGAGAGAGGGACAGAGAGAGAGAGAGAGAGAGGGGGGAGAGAGGGAGAGAGAGAGAGAGAGAACACTGAACACTGAAAGAGAGAGGGGAGAGGGAGAGAGGGGTAGGTGGAGAGAGAGAGAGAAGAGGGAGAGAGGGAGAGAGAGAGGGGGAGAGAGAGAGGGGGGGCAGAGAGAGAGAGAGAGAGATAGAGAGAGGGAGAGAGAGAGGGGGAGGGGTACGGAGGCGCTCATTTCATAAGTTGAAAAGCGACATAAGGTGACATGCAATGGGGACGAGATGGGACAGGACAAAAAACAACAACAAAAAACAAAACACACACACACACACACACACACACTATCACACACACACACCACCCAAAAAACAAACCCAAACACAGTTATAAACGAAAGACGACACTTGACACGAAACATGAAAAACGACATTCAAGACAAACGATGGAACGACGAACAAACAGATATGACAAGAAGACAAATATAAAACACGAAACAGGATGCTTTTTGAAATTAATTTAAAAAAATTTTTTTTTTTTTTTTTAAAACCACTACGTGAGTGATGTGAAATGGTCACGCACAAACATGAGCGCACCGATGCATGTCACCTGTCTTTCTGTCCATGTGTCAGAACTTCATTTCATCACACACTTATTATTATGGATACACTGGTGGGATGGGATTTTTTTTCTTTTGTTTATTTGTTTTGTTTGTTTGTTTTTCTTTCTTTCTTTCTGCCCCTTTCCCTTTTCGTTCTTAAGTTCCTCCCATCCTGCTACCCATCCTTATGTCCCCCTCCCACCCTCTTTTTTCTCGTTTATTCATTTTTTTTTTTAGTATTAAAAAAAAATCGCCCATTATTCTGTCTTTTCTTTCTTGCAACCTTTCGTGCTTCTGTTTCACAGCAGCATTTTGCACCTACATGGAGAACTCTGGGCCTCTTCGTGAATGCACCGTTTTTGTTCTGTTTCTGACGATGGCTCATTTCTGTACCTCCCCCCTCCCCTGCCCCACGTGCAGGTACCTGTTCTTTTCCGACATGGGGAACTCCGGGCCGGGCAACAAGCCCCGCATTGAGCGGGCCTACATGGACGGCAAGCACAGGGTGGACCTCAAGCTGACTAAGATCCTGAGCCCCAGAGGCCTTACCGTGGACCCCACCAACAAACGTCTCTTCTGGGTGGACTCTCACCTGGACCACCTGGAGACTGTCGATTACAACGGAATGAACAGGTGAGCTTTCAGGTTCTGTTTCAAGGTGTGTGGTGTTAAAGTGTGCTGACTAAACCATATGAACAGAAGAGTTGTTGTATCTGTAGACTGGCTATTTCTGGTTATGTTTTAGGTGTGTATGTTTTAACTCACTCGGTACGGCCAGTCCTCTCTTCTCCTCTACACAGACCCCTCGGATGTCCAGTGGGTGTCTGAATGACCCAACCTTTAGCTTCCGTCATCAGAATTGTGTTATTCTTTGTCAACATTCACCTCTTCAGTATCAGAACCTTCCGCTTGCAATATTTTGATGATGGTAATTGATGTGAAACGCTGTTAGCGTCGTCTCTTTCGCCGTTCGTATGGAGAGAGTTAAGCAGTTTACGATGACTCGGGTGTACAGATATTCGGAGGCAGACATAAGTCAACCAACACTGAAGCACTTAAACATTGACATTATGTCGACACGGACCGATGGGTAGACATTCTGTAGGAAAAAAAAATTGCTTCCATGTTCGATACTTTTTGAGGGTTGGCGTTTTGAACTGAGAGCCTACAGGCATTATAGAAAACACTGACGTATTATTATTATTATTATTATTATTATTATTGTTGTTGTTGTTGTTGTTGTTGTTGTTATTATTATTATTATTATTATTATTATTATTATTATTATTATTCATTAGCATCTTCATTATTTTGATGCACGTGTTTTGCTGAAAGAGTAATGATGATGATGATGATGATGATGATGATCATCATCGACGTGTTTTGCTGAAAGAGTTTTTATTATTATTATTAATGATTATTATTATTATCACCATCATCATCACCGTCATCATCATAATGATTATGATCCACGTGTTTCGCTGAAGGAGTGTGTGTATGTTCCCACCACTTGTCAGACGGACCGTGGTGTCCCACCGGAACAACATCCCCTCGCCGACCTCGGTGGCGGTGTTTGAGGACCTGGCGTTCTGGACGGACCTGACGAGGCAGGGGGTGCTGAGGGTCAACATGTATGACAGGGCCTCCGTGTCCGAGCCCACCCTCCTCCTTCACAACACCTCCTTCCACCCCAACGCCGTCAGGGTCATGCACAGGTCGCTGCAGGACTCCTCTGCACGAGGTTTGTGTTTTTGGTGGTGGTGTTGGTGTTGTTGTTGTTGGTGTTGGTGTTGGATGTTGTTGGTGTTGGTGTTGGTGTTGTTGATGGTGTTGGTGTTGTTGTTGTTGGTGTTGGTGTTGGTGTTGGTGTTGGTGTTGGTGTTGTTGATGGTGTTGGTGTTGGTGTTGTTGTTGTTGTTGATGTTGATGTTGTTGGTGTTGGTGGTGTTGTTGTTGTTGTTGTTGATGTTGATGTTGTTGGTGTTGGTGGTGTTGATGTTGGTGTTGGTGTTGTTGGTGGTGGTAGTGTTGGATGTTGGTGTTGGTGGTGTTGGTGTTGTTGTTGATGTTGTTGGTGTTGGTGGTGTTGATGTTGGTGGTGGTGGTGGTGTTGTTGTTGTTGTTGTTGATGTTGTTGGTGTTGGTGGTGTTGATGTTGGTGGTGGTGTTGGTGGTGTTGGTGTTGTTGTTGATGTTGTTGGTGTTGGTGGTGTTGATGTTGGTGGTGGTGTTGGTGTTGTTGTTGATGTTGTTGGTGTTGGTGGTGTTGATGTTGGTGGTGGTGGTGGTGGTGTTGTTGTTGGATGTTGGTTGTGTTGGTGGTGGTGGTGGTGTTGTTGTTGGATGTTGTTGGTGGTGTTGGTGTTGTTGGATGTTGGTGGTGGTCGTGTTGGTGTTGGTGTTGTTGGATGTTGGTCGTGGTGGTGTTGGTGTTGTTTTTGGTATTGGATGTTGTTGTTGTTGTTGGATGTTGGTGGTGGTGGTGTTGGTGTCGGTGTTGTTGGTGTTGGTGGTGTTGTTGGATGTTGGTGGTGGTGGTGTTGTTGTTGTTGGTGGTGTTGTTTGTGGCGTTGTTGTTGTTGTTGTTGTTGTTGTTGTTGGTGTTGTTGTTGTTGGTGTTGGTGGTGTTGGATGGTGTTGGTGGTGTTGTTGGTGTTGGTGTTGTTGTTGGTGGTGTTGGTAGTGGTGGTATTGTTGTTGTTGGTGATGGTTGGTGGTAGTGTTGTTGTCTTTGTTGTTGATCTTGTTATTGTTATAAGTAGTGGTGGGTGTTGGTGTTGGTGGTGGTGGGTGGTAGTGTTGTTGTTTTTGTTGTTGGTGTTGTTATTGATAGAAGTGGTGGGTGTTGTTTTTGTTGTTTTACTACTACTACTACTGCTGCTGCTGCTGTTGTTGTTTTTGTTCATTATCATCAATATCGTTATCATCATCATCATCATTATTATTATTATTATTATTATTATTATTATTATTATTATTATCATCATCATTGTTATCATCATTATTGATTTGGTACGATGTATAGGAACGTGTGTATGTGGTTCTTTGTCTGCGTGTTTATTGATGTAACTTTTCCTTGTTGTTGCCGTGGTTGTTTTCTTGTTGATGGTTCAATCACTTTCCCGTCCACTATCGAGTAATCATGTCTGTCAGCCAGTTAAGCAACACATCATTCATTTGATCAGTCCATCCATGCATCCATACATCCATGCATGCATGCATGCATGCATGCATCCATCCATCCATCCGTGCACCCATCCATCCATCCATCCGTGCACCCATCCATGCATTCATGCATCCACCCATCCATCCATCCACCCACCCATCCATCCATCCACCCACCCACCCATCCATCCATCCATCCACCCACCCATCCACCCATCCATCCATCCATCCACCCACCCACCCACCCACCCACCCATCCATCCATCCATCCACCCACCCACCCACCCATCCATCCATCCATGCACCCATCCATCCATGCATCCATCCATCCATGTATGGGCAGGTTCGAAGCCGTGTGACGAGAACCTCTGTGAAGACATCTGTGTGACGTCTCACACATCGGACAACCAGCAGCTGGGATACCGCTGTCTCTGTCGCTACGGCTTTGCCTTGGACAAGTCCGGCATCAACTGCACTGGTGAGATCTTGAATGCATACAGAAGAAGGTCTAAAAAATGCATTGAAAATCAAAATTATCACACACACACACACACACACACGCACACACACACACACACAGATATATATATCTATCTTTACTATTTGTTTTACATATATATATATATATATATATATATATATATATATATATATATATATATACATACATACAAGATGAAATTTAAATGCCTAGAAAGCATGTAAAGAATTAATCACACAAATTAACTGATTGGTAAATATGTAAGAAAAGATCTGTATTCTCATATACATACAAACACCACATAAAGAAATGACACAAACAGTAACGCAAACCAGTCATTCAACATTTCATCACACTTTCCCAAAACTGAGGCATGGACAAGCGCGTTGTGGTCAGTGCATCTGCTTAAAAAAAAAAAAAAATAAAATTCACGCAGATGTGGTGCAGCAGCGTATGTAGATCAGTCTTCACGCTTTTGACTATACCATCTCGAAACTGAAAGCAAAACTTCCGCCAATGCTCAACTCATTCCCAACTCAACCAGTCATCCATGCACACACTTCGTTTTCTCAGACACGACAAGGCTAACCAAGGGACGTCATCAAGGATGGCTGTTTGCTGTTTCAGTTTCAAGGTGTCGGAGCGTACGGACAAATCCGTATGCACAACACAACATCAGTATTTAAAAAAAAAAAAAAAAGAAAGAGAGAAAGAAAGAAAGGAAAAAAAAAAAAAAAAAAAAAACAACAGCTGCCCGACCTTCACATAAACACAACGCGCTGATTAGACCTTGAGAGCCTATCCTAGGTTTGTGTAAACCATTTAAAAAAAAAAGTAAGTTTATATGGATAGCGCTTCATCAAATGATTTTACTCTAAGCGCTTTAAGTCACAATAGTGTTCCAATTAAAAAAAAAACACATAAAGAAATAACATCCATCAAAACAAGGTGGTCTAACTAAGGAAGCAAACTCGACGAATTATGACAAGACATTACCTCATCAAAATGCACACATACTAAATTCAATGTTTGCTACAGAACTGGAGAAGTTCATTCTGTTCTACGAATTATGAAAAGACATTGCATCTTCTTCTTCTTCTTCGTTCGTGGTTGCAACTCCCGCGTTCACTCGTATGTACACGAGTGGGCTTTTTCGCGTATGACCGTTTTTACCTTGTTGTCAGCCACACACCGTTTTCGGGGGTGTGCATGCTGGGTATGTTCTTGCTTCCATGACCCACCGAACGCTGACATGCATTACAGGATCTTTAACATGCGTATTTGATCTTCTGCTTACGTATACATACGAAGGGGGTTCAGGCACAAGCAGGTCTGCACATATATTGACCTGGGAAATCGAAAAAATCTCCACCCTTTACCCACCAGGCGCTGATACCGAGATTCGAACCCGGAACCCTCAGATTGAAAGTCTAACTCGGCTATTGCGCCCGTCGATTGCATCAAATTACACACATACTGAATTCAATGTTTGCTGCAGAACTGGAAAAGTTCATCCTGTTCGACGATTTATGACAAGACATTGCATCAAATTGCACACACACTAAATTCAATGTTTGCTGCAGAAGTGGAGAAGTTCATTGCGTTCGACGAATTATGACAAAACAGTGTATCTAATTGCACATTGCACACATACCAAATTCAATGTTTGCTGCAGAAGTGGAGAAGTTCATTGCGATCGACGAATTATGACAAAACAGTGTATCTAATTGCACATTGCACACATACCAAATTCAATGTTTGCTGCAGAACTGGAAAAGTTCATCCTGTTCGCCTCCCCGCGCTCTGTGCGGACCATTCCCCTGGAACAAACCAGCGGGTACTCCGTGGACGCCACACCGCCCATCGTGGGCCAGCAGAGGAGCCGCCTGGGCGTCAACTACGTGGCGATTGACTACGATGCCCAGAACAAGACCGTCTTTTTCTCGGACGTGAGGAACCGGGTCATCTACACCAGCAAGATCGGCGAGTCTAGTGAGTATCGCTGGAACTGTTCGCTTTGGTTCGTTTGGTTTTGTTTGGTTTCGTTTTCTCGAGTGATGGTTTTGTTTGTGTGCATATTTTGACCTCCTGCCTGTTAAACGTCAGCATTTGTACACACACGTTCGGAGGGAGAGCGCGCATGCACACGCACGCACGCATGCGCACATACGCACACACATACACGCGCGCGTTTGCACATATATACACGCACACACACACACACATTTACTTGAGAACATTTGTGTGGGAACAGTGACATTTTCCCCTCCCCAGTATTTTTTTTCCTCATATCTTCATCAACTATTGCTTACAGTGAAAAGGCGTTGAACTAAAGAGCGAACACGCACTATGTGAGAAATCATGAAAAGGTGACACGTAGCAAGTGTATGTACATGCTCGTTGGTACGGATATTGGCCATGTTCACAAATACACAGGGAAACAGCTTGCTGTATTGCTTAGTTGTTGTTCTTTTGTCCCCATTTTGATCGGTCTTTGTGTTGTTTTGTATTGTATTGTATTGTATTGTATTGCATTGTATTGTATTGTATTACTGTTTTTGTCACAACAGATTTCTCTGTGTGAAATTCGGGCTGCTCTCCTAAGGGAGAGCGCGTCGCTACACTTTTTTTGTATTTTTTTCCTGCATGCAGTTTTATTTGTCTTCCTATCGACGTGGATTTTTCTACAGAATTTTGCCGCTTTTGTTGCCGTGGGTTCTTTTACGTGCGCTAAGTACATGTTGCACGCGGGACCTCGGTTTATCGTCTCATCCGAATGACTAGTGTCCAGACCACCACTCAAGGTCTAGTGGCGGAGGAGGAGAAAATACTGGCTACTATGGGATTCGAACCACTGCGCTCAGATTCTCTCGTTTCCTAGGTGGACGCGTTACCTCTAGGCCATCACTTCAGCTGCTAATCAGTTCAGTGATGACGCAAGAATGCACATAGCATAAAATGTTTATGTGTACTGGTGTATGTGTGGGAGGGAGGGGAGGGAGGGGGTGTATGGAAGTGTGTAGTTACAAGTGTGTGTGTGTGTGTGTGTGTGTGTGTGTGTGTGTGTGTGTGTGTGTGTGTGTGTGTGTGAATGATATAACCTATGTGAAGTGATCTAGTCAATGTTGTGTGTGTGTGTGTTCGTGTGTCTGTGAATGATATAACCTATGTGAAGTGATTTAGTCAATGTTTATGTATACGCTGTGATGTAAATCCTGTTGTATTATGCTTCAATAATTTTTCGACGGGGTAAAAAAAGAAAAAGAAAAAAGAAAAAAAGAACGCACATGGCTTCTTCTACACTTCACCAAGCGAATCAGTCAACGATGGTGGATTTCTCGTCACCTCCATTTCCAGATCCCACGCCGCTCGTTGTGACTGGGATCGGGTCCGTGGAGGGCATGTCCTATGACTGGATCGGCAAGAACCTCTACTTCACCGACTTCCGTCGTAGCACAGTCTCCGTGGTGCGTGTGGACCACCCCAACTGGCGGCGTGACCTCATCAAGAACCTCGGCAACGCTCGTTCCATTGTCGTCCATCCTCTCCGCGGGTAAGCTTCCGTTTACTTTCGTGTGATAGTGTTGAGAAAGGAAGAAGACGGGAGAGAGAGATAACGATAACGATAACGATAACGATAACGATGTTTTATTCAGATTAAGGCCAAAGCCCCTTACTGAAGGGGGTCATACAAGAACATAAATAAGGAAAAATGACTTGACACGATAAACCAACATCACAAATCAACCAAAAGTAGCTAATACAATACTCAACAACATTCACAAAATAACAATTCGAAGTCTCTTCAATGCCTCATATAAATACATGGCCAAGTTTTGTTGGGTGAGCTCATGTTTTGACGACATGAGCAGATTAAATCTAAAAGCACAAGGATCTTTGAGAGAGAGAGAGAGAGAGAGAGAGAGAGAGAGAGAGAGATTGATTGATTGATTGCTTGATTGATGATTTGTTGTCAGAAGCATTTACAGCCATTTTGACATGGGATTACAAAAAACTATTTAAACAAATACCACGAAACACACACACCGCAACAACTGTGTGCAAGAAAAGGGTAGGGGAAAAGAACAGCAAGAGCAAACAACATATGGACCATCCATGGTCATAATTCGTTTGCTTATATAATAATTAGTGAATCCGTTCATTCATTAGCATTAGGGGGTCATCTGTATATAATTACGTACATTTTACTTGATTCTTTATACTGTCTGTCCATTTTCTAGTGCTTTCTGCCTACAGTTAAGTGCTACGGTAAGAAATGTTAACACAGCTGTTACCATTACTTCGTTCTCGTTTTTTTTTAAGCACGTGTTGCAAGCGGATCAAGTCATCAACGGGACTTAAATCTATGTTGAATGGATATCTGTTTCGGGTGTGTGGAGATGCAGGACAGTGGAATAAAACGTGAATTACGTCTTCTTTTTCGAAGCCGCACATTGGGAAATTGCTGTTTGCCTCAGCCTCAGTGAGACGCCATACCTTATGGCTCCTCAGTCCGCACGCTCTGAGGCAGAATCGGAGAGAAACTGAAACTGAAACTGTTTAATGTCATTAGCACACATGCCATAATAACATGGGGTTCACAATTTCATGTCCAAGAAAAACAGACATTAAACATAAACAAAGAAAAGTCTCAGAGACTATTCCACACATGCAGACAACAGTCTCTCAGCGTGCATGCAAATCTCCATCTATGTACATACAAAATAAACCGACACCTTATCAAAGGTAGTGTAATCGTTACTGTTCAATAAGTAAACCACCAAGCACATTAAGAAGAAATAGATAATCTGTGTGAACCATAAGCAGAATGTTTTCAAACTGAAATTTCAGTTTCAATTTCAGAATCGGAGAGAGAGAGAGAGAGAGAGAGAGAGAGAGAGAGAGAGAGATCCTGTTGTTCGCTGTTCGTTGTTAGTCTTTTTCACTGGTATCACATGTGTTGTTTAGAGTCTTCATATTCTGCTCTTTCTCGTTCTCAATTCTTTATTGTTGCTCATTTCCAATATACCCCCATTCCCTGTTTTCTTTCTTTTGTCAAATCTTTTTTTTTTTAATACCCCAAGGCTGGGTGAAAAAAAGCATGAACATTTGCTATTTGCTTACCTAGATACCCTGGTCGAATAAAATTTCGTTTTGTTTCGTTGTCTGCCCTCAAACATTAGACTGACATCCATTTCGCTTTGTGAACATTGCCCTGAACTGTTTTATAAAATGATGTCATTAAGATATCGGAACTGTAATGTAGTCTCCTTTAAATTTTTCTATTTTGCAGCATTCAGATAATCGTGTTGGTTAAGGTCTGATGTCATCTCCATTGTCTTTTAGAGCAAACATATCAATGCAAGAAAAAAATGAAAGCAAAACACAGAATCGTATGCATGAACATAGCTCACAAACACACAGGAGAACAACCGTGTACGCATGCTCTGTCAACTGCATGTAAAAGAGTTATAATAATAATCGTACTTATATAGTGCTGAATCTTGTGCATAGACAAATCTAAGCGCTTTCGCACCAGTCATTCTCACGCACGCATAACTCTAAAACTGGAGAAACTAAAGACAAGGAAGAGGCAGGGAAGGGAGGCTATTTTGGGAAGAGGTGGGTTTTAAGGCCAGACTTGAAAGAGCTGAGTGTGGAGACTTGACGAAGCGAAAGAGGAAGTTCATTCCAATTGCAAGGTCCAGAGACAGAGAAAGAACGGCGGCCAACAGTCGAGAGTTTGAATCTGGGTATGCATAAGTGGAGTGGATCCGAAGTTATACCGTTTACTTGATACCAGTTCGTGTTATTTGCAGTTTGTGAGACCCCCCGTTTGTTTTGTCTGCCAACGGACTTCAATCGAACATTCGCTTTGTACAATGCACGTGCAACGAGTGGTGGTGTGTGTCCATCGAGATCGATGATGACCATCGTTGTCATCCAGCTGGGGGATGGGGGAAGGGTGGTGGTGGGGTGGGGGGGAGGATGCAAATGAATCTATCTGTGAATGCGCAGATGGCTGAATAGTCCAATCTGCGCACGAAATGTTCGCTGACAGTTTGGGCAGACAAAGACAGGCATACCATTGTCAGGGAGCTTGTTTGCCCGTGACTTTCTGGCCTGCCTCTTCTGAACAGCTGCAGCAGTCCTGTTGGCCTCGCACAACTTGGCGCCTTTGTGCACAGCAGCACGCCATTTGTCACGGTCCACTGCAGATTCCTCCCAGGAGTCAGGGTTGATATAAAACGCTTTCAGAGAGACTTTCAGAGTATCTCTGAAGCGCTTCTTCTGACCTCCGTGTGATCTCTTCCCTTGTTGCAGCTCGCCATAGAAGAGCCTTTTGGGCAGCCGATGGTCTGGCATGCGCGCCACGTGTCCAGCCCAGCGAAGCTGGGACTGCATCAGGATGGTGAAGATGCTGGGAAGGGTGGCTTTTGCGAGCACCTCTGTGTCTGGGGTCTTGTCTTGCCACTTGATGTTCAGTAGCTTCCTGAGGCATGTTGTGTGGAAGTGGTTCAGCTTCTTGGCATGTCGTTGGTACACTGTCCAAGTTTCGCAGGCGTACAGTAGTGTGGGGAGAACTACTGCTCTGTAGACCTTTAGCTTGGTCTCAAGACTAATGCCTCTTCTGTTCCAGACATTTGCACTGAGTCTACCAAAAGTTGCGCTTGCTCTTGCAATCCTGACGTTCACTTCATCGTCGATGGTCGCATTTCGTGACAGTGTGCTGCCAAGGTATGTGAACCGCTCCACCGCACTGAGTCTCTGACCGTTGACTGTGATGTTCGGCTCAACGTAGGGTTTCCCTGGGGCTGGCTGATGGAGAACTTCAGTTTTCCTCGTGCTGATGGTAAGGCCGAAGTTCCTGCTGGCAGTGGCAAACTTGTCAACGCTGAGTTGCATGTCAGCTTCAGATCCAGCGTTGAGGGCACAATCATCAGCAAACAAAAAGTCTCTGATGATGTCTGTCATGACCTTCGTTTTTGCTTGAAGCCTTCTGAGGTTAAACAACTTACCATCTGTTCGGTACTTTAGGCCAATTCCAACATCGCCATCTCTGAAGGCATCAGTAAGCATTGCAGAGAACATGAGGCTGAACAGCGTTGGAGCCAGGACGCAGCCTTGCTTGACACCATTTGTGACAGCAAAAGGAGCAGATGTTTCGCCTTTGTCCTGGACTCGAGCCTGCATGCCTTCATGGAATTGGCTGACCAAGGAAATAAATTTCCGAGGGCATCCGTACTTGGCCATGATCTTCCACAGTCCCTCTCTACTCACGGTGTCGAAGGCCTTAGTGAGGTCGACATAGGTGGAGAACAGATCAGCATTTTGCTCCTGACATTTCTCTTGCAGCTGCCTTGCAGCAAACACCATGTCGGTGGTTCCGCGCTCTTTCCGGAATCCACATTGGCTCTCAGGCAAATGACCTTGGTCAAGGTGTGCTGTGAGGCGGTTTAGTAGGATCCTGGCAAGTATCTTGCCTGCGATGGAGAGCAAGGAAATGCCCCGATGGTTATCACAGGCTTGCCGGTTCCCCTTTCGCTTGTACAAGTGAATGATAGATGCATCTTTGAAATCCT
>NC_134876.1:14408768-14418768 GCF_041734735.1 Babylonia areolata | reverse complement strand
GCCCAAACAACCGCTTCCGCTGCAACAACGGCCGCTGTATTTTCGCCGGCTGGAAGTGCGACGGCGATGATGACTGTGGCGATAATTCTGACGAGGACACCAGCCTGACTTGTCGTGAGTTAGCTGGAGTAGAATCGGAAGATTAAACGTGATTTACCTGTATTAAAAGCTGGAGTAGAATCAGTAGATTAAACGTGATTTACCTGTATTAAAAGCTGGAGTAGAATCAGTAGATTAAACGTGATTTACCTGTATTAAAGGCCGGAGCAGAATCGAAAGATTAAACGTGACTTACCTGTAGGTTAAAGTTTGATCAGAGCTCTCCCCATATGTGTGACCACGGGCGCAATAGTCGTGTGGTTAAAGCATTAGACTTTCAATATGAGGGTCCGGGGTTCGAATCTCGGTAACGGCGCCTGTTGGGTAAAGGGTGCAGATTTTTCCGATCCCTGAGGTCAACTTATGTACGGATCTGGTAGTGCCTGAACCCCTTCGTGTGTATACGCACGCAGAAGATAAAACGCGCACGTTAAAGATCCTTTAATCCATGTCAGCGTTCGGTGGGTTATAGAAACAAGAACAGACACCAGCATGCACACCCCCTGAAAACGGAGTATGGCTGCCTGAATGGCGGGGTAAATGAACAAAACGGTCAAACACGTAAAATTTTATATGTCTGTATGAGTGTGTATTTGTGTGTGTGTGTATGTGTGTGTGTGTGTGTGTGTGTGTGTGTGTGTGTGTGTGTAACTGAAACCTGATTGAATGACACAGCAAACGAATAACGAACGCCCAACTAATTGCAGCTGTCGGTCGGCTCTACGCAGGTTGCCAGCCTTTTGTGCAAATGACCCCGTGTTTGTAAAGTACTTGGAGCTGAGCAAGGATAGGCGCTATATAATAGGTACTCATACCATCTGTGGGAAGGGCTCACTGCAAGAAATACGATGAGTGTGCGCGTCAGTTGCTGGACCAGCGAGTCCGTACCTTGCTTATCTGTGACTAGTGTCAGTCACTTCACAGCATGGACTATGATTACTGTGACCGTAGTTTGGATTCTGCTGAGGAAGATCGGGTTGAGGGTTGAACAATTTTTTTTTTTTATTAATCGTTTGGTGTGACTGTTCAGTTCGAGAGCGTACTATCGATTTTGGTGTGTGTGTGTGTGTGTGTGTGTGTGTGTGTGTGTACATACTTTTTTGTGCGCAATTATGTTGATGATAGTTATCATTCATTGTGTGTTTGCACGTTCTTTAGACAACACTTTGCTTCCTACTTTCCTTTGTTCCTTCCTCTTTTCTTTTATTTTATCATTGACTCACTTGTGTAAACAAAGTGAGTCTATGTTTTAACCCGGTGTTCGGTTGTGTGTGTGTGTGTGTGTGTGTGTGTGTGTGTGTGTGTGTGTGTGTGTCCGTGGTAAACTTTAACATTGACATTTTCTCTGCAAATACTTTGTCTGTTAACACCAAATTAGGCATAAAAATAGGAAAAATTCAGTTCCATCCAGTCATCTTGTTTAAAACAATATTGCACCTCTAGGATGGGCACAAAAAAAGAAAGAAAAAAAAGAAGCAAAATTATATGCAAACTGCATTTACTGTTATATTTATATTTTTTTAATTCTCTAAACTTGGCACTTTGATCTGATATTCTGACGCAACAACAAGAGCAGTCATTTTTATCATTTTTTGTACAAACAGGAACTTCTTTTGCTAAGCATGGAAGTTTTATTTATTTTGCAAACGTTTTGGTGCAGATAGTGAAAAAGGGAAATTACTCTGTAATTAATGCTAGGGGACTTAATTTGTTTAAACTGATCTTTCTCATCTTAAACATTACATTTTGAAATTATACTCAATACATAAAAAGCTTGTGTGTTTTACTCTCAGTGTACAGGGCTTTCGCGATGTTCATTCGCCCAAGTGGTCTTTTTCAGAAAATACTAAAATCAATATGACGAGTGGACTTTATAGATCTGTTGGCTGAGCCCTGAAGGTCATGGGCAAAAATCAATTGCGTACACATATTTATACATATTCAAAGCGCGTGCTCATATTCTTCGCGAACGCGAACGACGCCATTTTGTTTCAAGTTGTTGACCTGCCCGTTCAATCCTATATTCAATGGACAATACACTATAACATGTGATGGAAAGTTGGAGAAGGAGACCGTTAAATATTTATTCAGAGAAAGATTTGTGAACGCCTCATCACTTACTGGATTATGCCCCAAACTGCCATAAAAATATCCACAGAATCAGTCGGAATTCACAGTTAAAAATTGTAAACCATGCGAGTTAATACCCTTGAATTGATGAAACGAAAAAATTTCCAGTCCTGACTTTTCTCAAAATGAAGTCCTTTTCACTTCATACGACGTTTAGAAGTACTTGTACTTGGCTCTAGTTTAACAAAATACTAAATTTTCATATCAACATTAAAACTATAAAACTAGAATGAACATAAAAGAGAAATTGAATCGACCGTGTCGTACTACATTCCTGGCGGGTGTAACGAAACTTGTACATCTATCTAGATCTAGAGAAAACGGCTAAATGTTGCAGTGTGATTGCGGCGATAGCCACGTCTCCTTTACCGCGGCCTTAAAAATATTTTTTGAATGCCCAAGATACACCAGAATAATATGATTTAAACAGCTTTCTCACTGCTAATACCGCAATCGATTTATCGCCCTTTAAAAAAGTATGTTCAAATATAAAATTTTAGAACGTCAGTTAAGGAGCCACGATAGTGTAATGGGTAAGACAGTTTCTTCTCACCCGAACACGCGGGGTTCGAATCTGGTTAGGACTTTTCTTTTTTTTCTTTCTTTCTTTCTTTTTTTTTTAATTTTTTTTTTTACCCGAAGCTTTATAATAACAAATACAGAACACATTTTAACGATTAGATTTTTAAAAAAGTGTATCACAAGTGAGTCTTGAAGGCCTTGCGTCTCTTGTTTTTTTCTTTACATATTCATTCAGATGCACATACATTATTTTCGAAATTAGGAATCCCTGTTTTTTTATGATGACGGTGAAAACGATGTTGATGGTGATACCAACAACGACAATGACGAGAATATGCTTGTGTGCGTGCGTGCGTGGGTGCGTGCTTGTGTGTGTGTGTGTGTGTGTGTGTGTGTGCGTGCGTGCGTGTGTTTGTGTGTGTGTTTGTGTGTGTGTGTGTGTGTGTGTGTGTGTGTGTGTGTGTGTGTGCGTGCGTGCGTGTGTTTGTGTTGTGTGTGTGTGTGTGTGTGTGTGTGTGTGTGTTCCCGTGCAGCCCCACCCCCGTTCCTGTGCCCCTCCGGCAAGTGGGAGTGCCCGGGGGGCAGCAAGGTGTGTATCAACGTCACGCTGGTGTGTGACGGCAAGCCTGACTGTCCGGAGGGACACGACGAGAGCCCCATCTGCAGTGAGTCCCTCCACACTGTTCTAAAAATAGGTGGACAGCGCATGCCTTCTTTGAGCTCCTTTGCTAACTGAAGCCAGCGGAAGTGTTCTGTCAGCATTTTGCTACTCGTGTCAGTATAACTAGAAGCGGTCACTTCATATATGTAGCCGAGCGCTCAGCTGGCTACAATGACTGCTTCACGGCAAGCTTTCACTTGCTCGCGGCGTTAGTTAAGCAAGTTTGCGGTACGTGTCCCTGCACTGTTTTCTTGTACTAATTTTGGTAAATAAATCATCAGCAGATATCAACATTTGGCATGTCGTGGGGGCACGCAAAACACGATTTCATCAGAGATACACGGTTACAGTTCAGAAACTACCACCAGTTAGCAGACGACGCTGGATACGAATATCAATATGGCGTCCAGTTGGCTTCAGCTTTCCTGGCCAATGAGCTATCCCTCTGTCTTTAGGACAGTGGTCCTTCCCATGTGGGCGTGTGGGTGTTTCTTTTTTTTCTTTCCATATTCATGTCTCATTACGTAAAATTGACTGGTTATACGGGACTTTCCTGGAAGTTTAAATTTAATCGGAGTTCTGCCATGCTATGACTCGCACCGTGAAAGTGTTGTTGCGTGACTTTGGTCTCGGATTGTTCCCCCGCCCCCCTTATATTTGTTTGTAGTGTTGATGTTTTTTCATTGTTTTTTTTTTTCTTAACCTCTCTGTCTCTTTCTGTCTGTCTCTCTCTGTCTCTCTGTGTGTCTGTCTCTCTGTCTGTCTCTCTGTCTCTGTCTGTCTTTGTCTCTGTTTCTCTCTCTGTCTCTCTCTCCGTCTCTCTCTCTCTGTCTCTGTCTCTCTGTCTATATGTCTCTCTCTGTCTCTGTCTGTCTATGTCTCTCTCTGTCTCTGTCTGTCTATGTCTCTGTCTGTCTCTGTCTGTCTGTGTGTGTCTCTCTCTTTCCTATTTGATTTCTTTGTTTCTGCGCTCTTGCACATTTTTGACAATGACAATTATTTTAATGTCAATTCAGCAATGAAGCCCTTCGGACACTGGGGCATTACAAAACAATCGTGAGCTTAATTCAAGAAACTGGCACACACATCTCTCACCCCCATCTCACCTCTCCGTCCCACCACACATGAACATGCATTTACCTGCAAGCAAAACATGCATGTACTCGTGAGCACAACATACACGTACCCAAGAGCACTTGCACATTTAGTTAGGGTGAGTGAGTGAGTGTATGAGACAGTGCTTGTATGTATGTGTGTGTGTGTGTGTGTGTGAGTGTGTGTGTGTGTGTGTGTGTGTGTGTGTGTGTGTGTGTTGGCGGGGTCTGTGCTTGTATGTGCGTGCTGTGTGTGCGCGCATAAGGGTAAGTGCTGTTGCCACCTGAATGATCTAATACTTGTATAGGTGTCACGCCCCCCCCCCCGCCCTGCCCCCCTATACGTTCCTCACAAAGTTCAACGCTTGTGTTGTGTGTTGTGTGATGTGTTGTATGCTGTGTTGTATGCTGTTTTGCATGTGTTGTAAGCTGTGTTGTATGATGTGTTGTGTGCTGTGTTGCATGCTGTTTTGTATGTGTTGTGCGCTGTGTTGAATGTTGTGTTGTGCGCTGTGTTGAATGTTGTGTTGTAAGCTGTGTTGTACGTTGTGTTGTATGCTGTTTTGTATGATGTGTTGTATGCTGTTGTGCATGTGTTGTAAGCTGTGTAGTATGTTGTGTTATATAATGTGTTGTACGCTGTGTTGCATGTTGTTTTGTATGATGTGTTTTACGTTGTGATGTACGTCGCGCTATGTGTAGCGATGTATGTAGCGATGTGTGTAGCGATGTGTGTAGCAATGTAGCGATCTGTGTAGCGATGTATGTAGCGATCTAGGTAGCTATGTAGCGATTTGTGTAGCGATGTACGCCGTGCTGTGTGTAGCGATGTGTGTAGTGATGTATGTAGTTATGTAGCGATGTATGTAGCGATGCGTGTAGCGATGTATGTAGCAATGTAGCGATGTGTGTATGTAGCGATGTGTGTAGCGATGTGTGTAGCGATGCATATCGTGCTGTCCACCAGACACGGAAAGCTGTCGGAGGTCCAACGGGGGGTGCAGTCATCGCTGTATCCAGACCCCCAGGGGAGCCGAGTGCCGCTGTCCCACAGGACAGGAGCTCAACGGCACCAAGATCTGTGTCGGTGAGGAGGGAGGAGGAGTGTCTTGGATGATTATCGGTCGTCTTCGTCGTCGCATCATCATCATCATCGTTGTCGTCGTCAGCATTATCGTCATTATAATTCACCGCCACCGTCGTCGTCGTTATTTGTCATCATTGTAGTCGTTTTTACTGTTTAATCGTTATTGACGTTGTCAGCATAATGACCATGATCATCGTGATCAGCATCATCATCATCATCATCATCATCATCATCATCATCGTCATTATCATCATCATCATCATCATCATTATCATCATCATCATCATCGTCATTATCATCATCATCATCATCATCATTATCATCAACATTTTCACCATCCCTACAATGTATAATATATCCACTTAAGCTCAAAGATCTCATTGTTAAACCCTTGGACTCACTCCCAACTCCGTCACCCCCCCCCCACACACACACACACACACGCTCACGTCTCTTCTTATACAAGTATCTGGTCAAACTGTGTTGGAAAAAAAAAGAGACGTGGTGTTGGTATGAAAACAGCCAAAGTCGTCTACACGCAAAGGAAGCAAGGAAAGAAACAAAACAGTAGCAGTGCAGGGCCTCCTCTGGTGTGTGGCCTCCTGGCGACCTAACATCGATGGTTCCCTGTGGACTGCCGACGCTGGGAATGTGATGGACGAACCCGTGTGTGGCCGTGTATGGGTGACTCGGAATGAGCGGTGTGGGAGTAATGCCACTGAAACGGTGCAGATGACGGGGCAGCAAAAACAACAACAAAAAAACACAAAAAAAAAAAAAAATAAAACAAACAAACAATCCCCCCTCCAAAACAAAACAAAAACAAACATAAATAGATACAGAAAAGTCCTGAAATTAAAATAACAAATCGGTTATTTGCACGAAAACCAGAAGACCAGCAAGCAAGCAAACAGTCGATTGCATCATTGCAATAAATCACCAGCCAGCAGACCTAGACACAACTGTAACTCCCCCAAAACAACATCATCGACAACAACAACTAGAACAACAACAACATCAACAGCAACAACAACAGCAACAACAACAACAGCAACAACAACAACAACAACAGCAACAGCAGCAGCAGCAACAACAACAACAATAGCTTCAACAACAACATCAACAACATCATCAACAACAACAAAATCATCAACAACATCATCATCATCAACAACAACAACATCATCAACAACAGCAGCAGCAACAACAACAACAGCTTCAACAACAACATCAACAACATCATCAACACCAACACCACCAACAACAAAACAACAACAACAACATGACAACAACAGCAGCAGCAACAGCAACAACAACAAATAAACACAAAACCAGAAGAAGAACCCAGTTTTCCCCCCCCCCCCACCCCCCAGTGAGTTATGCATGCATGTGAATGACTGGTGCGAAAGCGCTTTGATTTGTCTCTACGCAAGATTCAGCGCTATATAAATACAATAATGATAATAAAAACAACCCAAATCCAATACGCCACTTGTGGCTGTGCAGACAAGAACGAGTGCGAGCCTCCAGGCCGATGCAGCCAGAAGTGTGTCAACACTAAGGGCTCCTACAAGTGTGAGTGCGGCGAGCAGTACGTGCTACTTCCGGATGGACACAGCTGTAAAGTCGTCAGGAGTGAGTGCTACACAACCATACATTTTCTTCTTCTTCTTCTTCTTCTTCTTCTTCTTTCCCATTTTTTTGTCTTTCCTTTTATTTTTGTTCAACTTAAAAAACGGTGTGGTGGTGGTGGTGTGTGCGTGTGTATGTGTGTGTGTGTGTGTGTGTGTGTGTGTGTGTGTGTGTGTGCGTGCGTGTATGTGCGTCTGTTTGTCTGTCTGTGTGTGTCTCTGTCTGTGTGTCTGTGTGGGTACGTGTATGTCTGTGTGTGTTTGTGTCTGTCTGTGTCTGAGTTCGTGTGCGTGCTTGCATGTGTATAAGTGCGATGTCCATCTTTCTGTCTGTCTCTCCGTTTCTTCCCTTCCTCAATGACCAATAAACCCCAGCAGCCTGACTGAATGACACAGCGAAAGAAGGGTAAGCACCCAACGGCAGCTGTCAGTCGGCTCTAACCATGTAGCAGCCAGCCAGTTGTGCAAATGACTCCGTGTTTGTAAAGCACTAAAGAGTTTAACAAACAATGAAGAGTGGTGACTCTCTCCATACACAAGGTGCACAACTTCAAGTCAATGCTGCTTATGCTACCCATCCAGCTGGCACACAAGAAAAGAAAAGGTGCACTGGAACAAACCCACACACCTCCTCAAAAAAGGAAGCTCCGGGCTTGTCCCCATTCCGATCTTTTGACATGTGCACATAGCAGCGATGAGAGTTCGAATGTGCAAATTCAAACTAGCTTTTGATATGGAGATAGTAACCACTCTTTATTGTTTGTTAATCATTTAATCTCCAAGCGTCGTTATTCTTTCATTTAAGAGTTTGGTGTCTGATCGAAGACAGGCACAAAATAAACACATCAGTAACAACCACCTGCACAAAATAAACACATCAGTAACAACCACCTGCACAAAATAAACACATCGATAACAACCGCCTGCACAAAATAAACACATCAATAACAACCGCCTGCACAAAATAAACACATCAGTAACAACCGCCTGCACTAAATAAACACCAATAACAACCGCCTGCACAAAATAAACACTTCAATCACAACCGCTTGCACAAAATAAACACATCAATAACAACCACCTGCACAAAATAAACACATCAGTAACAACCACCTGCACAAAATAAACACATCAATAACAACCACCTGCACAAAATAAACACATCAATAACAATCGCCTGCACAAAATAAACACATCAGTAACAACCGCCTGCACAAAATAAACACATCAATTACAACTGCCTGCACAAAATAAACACAGGCACAAAATAAACACAGGCACTAAATAAACACATCAATAACAACCGCCTCTTCACAGGCACAAAATAAACACAGGCACTAAATAAACACATCAATAACAACCGCCTCTTCACAGGCACAAAATAAACACAGGCACTAAATAAACACATCAATAACAACCGCATCCTCTCAGGCGGCAAATAAACACACCAATAACAACGGCCTCCTCCCCCTCCTCTCACCCCCACCCCCCTTCTCTACGGTGCCCGACAGACGACACGGAGCTCTTTCTGCTGATCGCCAGTCGTCGCTCCGTGGTTAAGTCCAACATGGAGGTGTGGATGTACGACCAGCTGCCCTTGCCATCCTTTCAGTCCCTCACCGCCATTGACATGGACGTCCGCAACGACCACATCTTCTTCTCCGACACCTCACTCAAAAAGATCTTCAGGGCCACTTACAACGGCACCAATCTGACTGAGGTGAGTTACCAAATGGGAATCAAATGTGTGAACACTCCCGAAAACGGAGTATGGCTCCCTGCATGCGGGGTAAAAACGGTCATGCACGTAAAAGCCCACTCGTGTGCGTGCGAGTGAACGTGGGAGCTGCAGCCCACGAACGAAGAAGAAGAAGACCAAGAATTGTGTGAACGGATATTTTAAATTCTGTAGTTATTATAATTTCATTGTAAATCAAATTGTGCGTTGTGATATCATATAGAACAATGTTTGAATGAATATTTTATTGTTCTACCGATACTATTCTTGATGTATAATGTATTTGCATTTGTATTTGTATTACTCTTTTTGTCACAACAGATTTCTCTGCATGAAATTCGGGCTGCTCTCCCCAGGGAGAGCGCGTCGCTCCACTGACAGCGCCACCCATGTTGGTTTTTTTTTGTATTTTTTTTTCTGCCTGCGATTTTATTTGAATTCCTATCGAAGTGGAGTTTTCTACAGAATTTTGTCAGGGACAACCCTTTTGTTGCCGTGGGTTCTTTTACGCGCGCTAAATGCATGCTGCACACGAGACCTCGGTTTATCGTCTCATCCTAATGATTGATATTCAGAACAATGTATTGCTGTAACTTCCTTGTGTATAATATTATACTTTATCTATAAACCTTTGTGTGAATAAAAAAAAAAGGTTTGAAAAAAACCCCTGACTGAGGTCAGTTGTGAGGGGATGGGAGGAGGAGAGGTTTAGGGGGAAGGGGTGGATGTGATGTTGGGGCGTGTGTGTTACTTTGTTTTTCGTTTTACTTTTGATCTTATCTTTAAGTATTGTAAGTTGGTTTGCTGTGATTTTATTGTTGTTTCGTTATTATTGTTTTCAGTAGTGGCATTGCTTTTTTTAATTTTTTTTTATTTTTTATTTTTTTTATTTCGCTTCCGTTTCCTCCTCTTCTTCCTCGTCCTCCTCTTCTTCCTCGTCCTCCTCTTCTTCCTTCTTACCTTTCTTCGTTTTCATATTTATTATCATCATCGTCATTATATCATAGTTTCATTTTCATCATTTGTTGTCTCATTTTT
>NC_134876.1:14398768-14403768 GCF_041734735.1 Babylonia areolata | reverse complement strand
CAGCAGACATTGGTAAACGCTCATCA
The DNA here is from genome assembly GCF_041734735.1 of Babylonia areolata. Taxonomy (NCBI): domain Eukaryota; kingdom Metazoa; phylum Mollusca; class Gastropoda; order Neogastropoda; family Buccinidae; genus Babylonia; species Babylonia areolata. The sequence goes on along the minus strand of NC_134876.1, from coordinate 14,403,742 downwards.
AACAATTGAAAGAAGTGGACATTGTCCGTCTGAAGGAAAACACACAATTTTGACTGATGTTGTACGCCTGATATGTAGCCTTTTATGTTATGTTGTGGAAGATTCAAAGAAAAGAAAAAAGAAAAGAAAGAAAAAAAGGAAAAAAAGAAAGAAAAAAAGACAGAAAGAAAGAAAAGAAAAAAATAGGAGGATGGAGGACCCTAAAGAAAGTGGGAAGTCTGTTGTCTGTCTGTCTGTCTTTTCCCCGTACATATAATACGTACTTACATTACAAAGACAAATGAATGTGATTGCTGACCACCTTGTACATGTGAACTGAATAAAAACAAGTTAAAAAAACAAAACAAAAAACAAAGAAACAAACAAACCAGTAAACAAAACCGCCCTATACTTTCGAACAACAAACAACAATAACAACAACAACATATAAAACAACTCGCACGCAAAGTATCGCAGCTGATCGTTACTTTTCTGTGTTAATTTCACTTGAATCATTCATGTGTAGCATTCATGCTAGGGTTTTGTTGTTGTTTTTCCCTTGGTGTGTGTGTGTGTGTGTGTGTGTGTGTGTGTGTGTGTGTGTGTGTGTGTGTGTGTGTGTGTGTGTGTGTGTTACTCGCTTCCGTTCCGTACAGATGTGAGCGATGTTGTGTCTCTCAGTTTGACGCTGTGTTATACTCGTACATTATACATGTATTAAGTATTCAGTATAACTACATTTATATGCTTACATGTTTGTGTGTCTCTTAGAACAACGGCAGATGTGTAAGTCGGCCAAGGTGCTAATATCTTCACCGTTGGAAAATAAAGATTCATTCATTCATTCATTCATTCATTCTCCTCTAACCAACCTCCTCCACCTGTATGCGCTGCGCCGAACGTGACTGGCACCCCAACGCAGTTCCTGCGACACCCGCACTCGCTGACCACTTACGAGGACTGGCTATACTGGAGTGACCGGGCAGCGTCCAGGGTGTCCCGCTGCAAGAAGTTCAACTGCACGGAGCGCAGTGTGGTGGCCTCCAGCATCTCCAGGCCGCTCGGTATCGCTGCTTACAACATCGTCAAGCAGCCGCCAGGTCAGCAAGGACTTCCTTTTGTGGACAAACTTTAGAATAGAATAGACTAGACTCGCTGCTTACAGCATCGTCAAACAGCCGCCAGGTCAGCACAGATTTCTTTTTGTGCACAGACTCTAGAATACAATAGAATAGAAGAGAAGAGAATCGAATCGAATCGCTGCTTACAACATCGTCAAACAGCTGCCAGGTCAGCACAGATTTCTTTTTGTGCACAGACTAGAACAGAATAGAAGAGAAGAGAATCGGATGGAATAGAATAGAATCGCTGCTCACAACATCGTCAAACAGCCGCCAGGAGGGCACAGATCTCCGTTTGTGTACAAACTTAAGAATCGAATCGAATCGAATAGAATGATATATATATATATATATATATATATATATATATGATTATGTATATGTATGTATATATGTATATAGATATAGGTATAGTAAATAAAACGGTAAGAAACATAAACCGAAAATGATATACAAACTCACATACAGCAGAATTTTGGACACATGCATGTACATGTCAATACAAGAACTTGTGCGTGTACAAGAAGAAGCCGTGGCAGAAATCGGTTCGGCGTTGGACTTCTCTCCGATCCAGTGTTCATCAGTAATGAGGTTTGGCGGTTTCAGCATGGTGTTGTGTTCTTGGGAAAGGCACTTTACTTCGATTTTCCTCACTGAACCCAGATGTAAACGGGTACCTGACTTCGGTTTGGGGAGGTTAAAACGGCGGAAGGAGAGGACGGGGCCCCGCCTTCCTATGCCCAGCGTGAGATGTAGTGGTATGAATTCACTTTCGCGATGGTCGTTAAAGGTTATCGGAGCTTTTGAACCTCAACAGGTTTCAATTTCTGATTACAGCCTTAAGGTTTGATCTGTGAACAAGCACAAGGCATTCAACACAGACCTTTTTAGTTTGTACATACAAACCAAAGACTTGATCTCAGAACGACTATTAACCATGTTCGTTCGTACATACAAACTGGAGGGTTGATCTTGGAACGAACCATCTGTATTCAATACTTGCTGACATAAGACAGCAATGATTTAATTTACTAAGCTCTGTTGTTCGGTTTTTTTGTTTTTTTTTGTTTTTGCTTTTGTTTGTTTGTTTATGTTAGAAGTACCCTTGCAAATTGTTACCGTGTCGTACATGTGTTGCAACAGCCAAATGTGTCGTAAGTTGTCATTCTGCTGTATTTTGGTATGTAGATTAGAATTGTTGTTGTGGTGATGATATTCAAAAGATTCTGTCTATACATGGGGGGAAACTGCTATCGATATGTTTGCACAGTGTTACGGCTGTGGCTACACGAAGGGATGAGACCCAGCTGCAGTGAAAGAAGTCACGTGTTGTGTTTGATGAGTGCGGTGGCTGAATGGTTAGTGTGCTGGATTCTGGCCCCACTTTCCTAAGTTCGATTCCCGGTTTCAGCAAAACTGGTGCGTTAAGGGCGGAGAGTTTTCCGACCTTCCAGGTCAACACATGTACATATTTGCTAATGGCCGAACCTTCTTCGCGTGTATACGCACGCAGAAGATCAAATACACATGTTAAAAAAACCTGTAATCCATGTCAGTGTTTGGTAGATTATGGGAACTAAAACATACCCAGCATGCACACACCCCGAAAACAACATGGCTACCTACGTGGCGGGGTAAAAACGGGCATGCACGTAAAAGCCCACTGTTACGTACGTGTGAATGTGGGAGCTGCAACCCACGAATGCAAAAGGAGAAGATGTGCTTGTTCAGGTACCAACCCCTGTGCGAACGCACAGTGCAGCCACCTGTGTCTGCTGTCCCCAAAACCCACCGGCTACACCTGTGCCTGCCCCATTGGAATGAAGCTGGACGACTCCCTCCATCACTGCAGGAAAGGTGTGTGTGTGTGTGTGTGTGTGTGTGTGTGTGTGTGTTGTACATGTGAGCCTTCACATTTGTCACAGTTACACATTTGATGTCGCTATGTATTGTACCATTCGGAGAACCACAGGAAATATCATCACAGTTGTTGCAGTTCACATTATTTCTTGAGATGGTACACTTTTTCAGGCAGAATATCACAATATCCTGTTGTATGTCGTCAGATTCCTATCTACCATTGATTCAATTAGTTGCTATCCAAGCCATTTCAATTCTTAAGTGTTCGACAGATCCATGCAAACTGCAGTTGTAACCAGTTGCCACTACAGGTGCACATTTTTGGCAGATTATCGAAGTGTCGCTATTCATATAGTTCTACGCTGAAGCGTATTCGTCGCAAACCTTGCTGTTCTTGAAGCACTATAGGCTACGTAATGTTTTTCATATTTATCTTTTGTATTCCTGATGGTGGCACAATGCTCTATGTGTTGTGGCAGACTCGTCAGAAGTGTTGCTGTTCATGCACACTGTTCTATGTGTTGTGGCAGACTCGTCAGAAGTGTTGCTGTTCATGCAGTCTCACTTCATCGCTGGCATAAAGATCAGCGGTGAGGACGATGCTGGAATCATCCCTGTCTCCTCCATTGGCAGTGGGGTGGACTTTGATTTCGACAGTGCCCATGGCTACATCTACTACGTGGAAAAAGTTAATGTAAGAAGTTAATTCAAGACTGCCCATGGCTACATCTACTATGTGGAAAAAGTTAATGTAAGAAAGAAAAAGTTAACGTAAGAAGGGACAAGTTAATGTAAGAAGTTAATTCATCAAGACAATGCCCATGGCTACATCTACTACTTGGAAAAAGTTAATGTAAGAAGCTCATTCGTTAGGACAGTACCAATGGCTGCATCAAGTATGCGGAAAAAGTTAATGTAAGAAGTTAATTCGTTAAGACAGTGCCAATGGCTACATCTACTATGTGGAAAAAAGTTAATGTAAGAAGCCCATTCGTTACGACAGTGCCAATGGTTGCATCTAGTACGTGGAAAAAAATAATGTAAGAAGCTCAGTCCTTACGACAACGCCAATGGCTACATCTACTACATGTGGAGCGATGACCTAGAGGTGACGCGTCCGCATAGGAAGCGAGAGAATCTGAGCGCCCTGGTTCGAATCACGGCTCAGTCGCCAATATTTTCTCCCCCTCCACTAGACCTTGAGTGGTGGTCTGGACGCTAGTCATTCAGATGAGACGATAAACCGAGGTCCCGTGTGCACCATGCACTTAGCGCACGTAAAAGAACCCACGGCAACAAAAGGGTTGTTCCTGGCAAAATTCTGTAGAAAATCCACTTCGATAGGAAAAACAAAAACTACACGCATGAAAAAGTACAAAAAAATGGGTGGCGCTCTCAGTGTAGCGACGCGCTCTCCCTGTGAAGAGCAGCCCGAATTTCACACAGAAAAATCTGTTGTCACAAAAGAGATAAATACAAATACAATACCATATACTGCGTGGAAAAGGTTAATGCAAGAAGCTCATTCCTTACGACAATGCCAATGGCTATATCTACCATGTGGAAAGAGATAATGTAAGAAATTTATTTTGACTTACCAGTGGCTACATATATTATGAGCAGAAATGTAGTGTATGGCGCTCTTTCTTTTCGGCAGTGCCGGTAGTAATGTCGACCACGGGGAGAAAGTAAATAAGAGAAAGCAGGTGTCTGACACTGATTACGCAAAGAAAACGAAAGTGAAACCAACTGTACGAAATCAGTTTGAGCATGTTCAATGTATGTACAAGCTGTTTGATTTATTAGATCGTTAGGAATTGCTACAAGAAATATAGCTAAAATTTGGAATTAGGTAATTTGACTTGAATGTTGTTGTTTTCTTCTACTTTGATCTGTTCCAAGTAAATTTAATAGTATAATGAAATAATTAAATTTCGGCAGCTCACTTTTCACTATTTGAGAAGTTGGAAAATTGATCAACTCATGAAATAGGCAAACTGGTCATTCCCCATAA
>NC_134876.1:14391268-14393768 GCF_041734735.1 Babylonia areolata | reverse complement strand
GACCCAACAACAAGAGCAGTCATTATTATCATTTTTTGTTCAAACAGGAACTTCTTTTGCTAAGCATGGAAGTTTTATTTATTTTGCAGACGTTTTGGTGCAGATAGTAAAAAAGGGAAATTACTCTGTAATTAATACTAGGGGATTTAATTCGCTTTAAACTGATCTTTCTCATCTTAAACATTACATTTTGAAATTATACTCAATACATAAAAAGCTTGGATTAAAAAAAAAAAAGTGTATCACAAGTGAGTCTTGAAGGCCTTGCCTCTCTTGTTTTACATGTATTTATTTACTTTCTTTCGGTATTTAAACAAGTCACAGGTCTTTTTTGTTGTTTGTTAATTCATTCATTCAATCAATCAATCATTAATTCATTCATTGATTCATTCATTCATTCATACTTCCGGTGGTGTAGATACCCGAGGCAACGAGTGCTCAGTGAACTACGGGGGATGTGACCAGCTCTGTTTGCCCAGCGGGACAATGCGCAGGAAGACGTGCGCTTGTAGTGTGGGATTCGAACTGAGCCACGGGAAGTGTGTCGGTGAGTGTGGCCGAGCCAGTGTGGCAGGGCCAGTTTTTTCCGTTCATTTGTAGGCAACATCAGTCGTGTGCGACTGTAAATGTGTTTTGAATGTATTGTCCCTGTGTCCCCCCCCCCCGCACCCGCCCCCCTCCATTGGTGTAATTCTGTGGTGCGTGTGTTGTGGGTCTGTGTTTGCTCTCTCTCTCTCTCTCTCTCTCTCTCTCTCTCTCTCTCTCTCTCTCTCTCTCTCTCTCTCTCTCTCTCTCTCTCTGTGTGTGTGTGTGTGTGTGTGTGTGTGTGTGTGTACGGGTGTGGGCGAGGGGTATGCCTTTTTCCTGCGATTATTCATATCTGGAATTTGTGGTTTTGTATTGGTATATATATATATATAGATGTTTTTCCATTTCTATGTCCTCATGTGCTCATGCGTGGTATGCACAACTGCATAAATATTATCTCATGTGAAGCTCTTAGAGCCCTTCATATAGGGAGTTTGCGCCATATAAGTACAATGTATATTATTGTTATTATTATTCCACTTTAGATTCATTCTTCTTGTTTGTTCGGTCTACAACTATGTTAAGTTTATACTCGTCATTTTGAGTTGTCCCGGTCTTTGTGAAATAGCATGTGTATGAGCCATGTCAGTTAACGTTGGTATTTGTAAAGTTATGAACTTCGTTCTCAGCGATTGTCAGAGTAGCGTGTTCATGCACTTCTTGGAACGGCAACTGTTTTGTACAGCTTTACGTGTTGTGAAGTTTTTCCTGTTACAAGGATTTTACAAGTCACTGTAAAGAAATATCCATTGGAAAGTTATGCCTATTATCATATAACATTATACATGCGATTGCAAGAATGATTGTACAGGTTTATACATTTGAGAGAAATGGACTGTCACTGTAAACATATTCGAATCGCGGACTTGTCATTGTAAACTTACTCGAATCGCGTAAAAGTTACATTAATAATTTCAAACTATATTACTAACTTCAAATTTGAATATGGCAATTCAACGTTACACCATTCACGATGACTTGTAAATCGTTATTGACATGCTGTAATTTGTCAGTCATCTACTTCTGTTTAGGCCCAACACTCGGCTTATATCACAGATTGACATAAGTTTACATTTGGGCCAACAGCAAAGTGAGAGCTGTATTATCAATGGTTTCTCCAGTCAATGGGAAACCATTTACAGCTTAGTCTTTTGTGAAGGACTATGACTCTCATACTAGGAGGCAAAATTGCACTGGCTCTTAGTGCTGCAGCCTTGTGGGCTAGTTGGCCTTTGGGAACCATCCCAACGCCGACTGTCCTAAAACCCTCTTGGCCGAGAGAGTGGGGATGTACTTGGGCAAGACACGCTCCACTATAATCAAATTCTAGCCCAAATAGTCGGAACAGCAGTTGCCTCCTCTGCTGTTCTGATGGTCATAGTCGGACACGACTGACTATCATATATATATACATATATATATATACTTCTGTTACAGCTGTGATTTTTGCTGCTTGCTTATCTCCCTCACCCGAACTCCCATGTTCTCCTCTTTCTTCCCCTGCTCCACTTCCACTCCCCCCCATGCCCCCTCTCCCATCACACCGCCCCCAGCTATTTCTGCTGCTCCTGCAACTACAGCTGCTCCTCACGATCCAGTAACTGTTGCTGCCTGATAGCGGCCGCGAGTATTGCTGCTAAGCATACTACCACTCAGCTCATATCACAGATTGGATTGACTTAAGTTTACCAGTTGTGCCAACAGTAAAGTGAGAGCTGTATTATCAATGGTTTCTCCATAGCAACAGAAAATCATTTACAGCGTAGTCTTCTATGAAGGACTACGAATCTCAAACTAGGAACCAAAATTGCACTGGCTTTTAGTGCTGCAGCTTTGAGGGCTAGTTGGTCTTTGGGAACCATCCCAACGCCGACTGTCCTAAAACCCTCTTGTTCGAGAGAGTGGGGATGTA
>NC_134876.1:14356268-14386268 GCF_041734735.1 Babylonia areolata | reverse complement strand
CACGTTTACAATCTCAGGAATTTCAAAATGTGTTGAAAATGGTCAATGTATAGTATAGTTCAGTTCAGATATTCACGGAGGCGTCTCTGCGTTCGGACAAATCCATATACGCTACACCAAATCTGCTAAGCAGATGCCTGACCAGCAGCGTCACCCATCGCATAAACTGCTTAACGCAACGCTTACAGTGCTCAAAACGGTGTGAACTTTAAATGCAAAGTCGTGTGTATGCAGAATACATAATACTTTATAATCTGAAAAAGGAGAAAATCACGTGTGGTCCATGTCACACAAACAGTGCACAAGAATCACAATCATTTAACATGGATATATAAAAGACACTTTAATTTCAAAATGGATGAATAAAGATGTATTGTATTGTAAGACATAAATGCTTCAGTTTTTGTATTGTATTGTATTGTAAGACATAAAATGCTAAAGTTTTTAAGTTAACGTGAACCTGATAATATACAACAACAGCCACAGTCACTCACCAAGCTGTTGATGGTTTCTGTCAGGTACTTCTACTGGGCAGACATCGGGCAAACGGCCAAGATCGAGCGGTCCCTGATGGATGGGTCCAACAGGACAGTGCTGGTGAGCTCAGGGATCAGTCGGCCCAGAGCCATCGCCATTGACTTCGCCACCCACGACGTCTACTGGATCGATTCCGTTGTGGATGCCATACAGGTACTTAATCTTCTTCGTTCGTGGGCTGCAACTCCCACGTTCACTTGTACGTACACGTGGGCTTTTACGGGTATGACTATTTTTACCCCCGCCATGTAGACAGCCATACTCCGTTTTCGGGGGTATACAGGTACATTTTCAGTTTCAGTTTCTGTGTCAAGGATGCGTCAAAGAGTGCGGACTGAACTATATACGCTAAACCACGTATGCTTAAGAGAGAGAGAGAGAGAGAGAGAGAGAGAGAGAGAGAGAGAGAGAGGAGAGCGAATGCGTCAGGTTTTGAGAGCCCACCGCACGTTTTCGTAAAACATTATCACAAAATTCTCAAGGCCTGACGAAGCGCGTTGGGTTATGCTGCTGGTCAGGCATCTGCTTAGCTGTGGTGTAGCGTATATGGATTTGTCTGAGTGCAGTGACGCCTCCTTGAGTTACTGATACTGGTTATCACACAATGAAATAACCCGTTGTGGATGCCATACAGGTACATTTTCAGCTTCAGATTCAGTTTCAAGGAAGTGTCAAAGCGTTCGGACTGATTCACATGCGCTACACCGCATTTGGTGTATAGAAAAAAAGGAAGAAAAAAAAGAAAGAAGAGCAGATGCATAACCTTCGCCTTGACCCCACGCTGACCCCACGCGCGGGTCAGGCTTTTGTGAACCCACCGTACGTGTGTGTGTGAAACGAACTAAAATGGTGAAACGAAATGAATTATGTAACTACTTTGAAATATAAATAAATTGAAAGATGTAACAGTTACATTGTGCGGCAGTTTGTACTGAGTGCCAAAATGTATTAATCGTGAATACTGGACGTTTTCTAACCTGAAGGGTTAGGTATTATGTTGTCAATAAAGTTGATTGAATTGAGTTTACTCTTTCACTGTATAAGTACAAAAAATTCCAGTGACAAAATTTAATCGTAGGAATTCGCGTTTCATTCAGTCGGCGGTAATGCGAGGTCAGTAAAAGAAAATAAAAACAAACAACCTCTGACTGAACTGAATTTAGTTTTCTGTTGTTAAAAAAAACAGCAAAAACAACAGCAACAACAACAGCAACAACAAACAAAACACAAACAAACACATCGTTAACAACTGGAGTATGACTTTAGGGACAGCTTCAGGAATATTGAGAGGTCACTGTAACCTGCTGCTAGACATTATATTACGGTTGGTCGATCTGACATTGAACTGAATGCAGTTTTCTTTTGTTTTTCTTATCATTGATTTGTTTAATCCCCGCCGTGATTGTCCGTTACAGTCGGTTAAGGTCAATGTAGACTACTGCTAGACATTGTATTGCGGTTGGTCAGTCTAACATTGAACTGAAAACAGTCTTCTTTTCCATTTTTTTTAATCATTATTTTGTTTGATGCTTGCTGTGATGGCGGGTGTATGAATATTTGATGCAGCCGAGATTGTGTGCTTCTGAGCGTATGCAAATCAGCTGAATGGCTTATGTATGTCTATATTTGTACTATAAAGGATTTAACTGTGTGCCACCATACCAAGCATCTCCTTTTAAGGACAAAGAATTATCTTGTGATCCTGTGATTGTGATCTTGTGACTGTCCGTTGCAGTCAATTTCATTCGACGGACGCAGCAGACGGTTTGTACAGACCAACATCCCCAATGGTTATGGGCTGGTGGTGTTCGGTCCTTATGTCTACTGGATTGACCAAAACACCAAGAACGTAAGCACCTCTTCCTTTCTGTTCTTTTTTCTTCTTATCAAAACATGTTTATGTATTTTGTCAAGTGAGTGTTAGGTACTATGCGTTACGTGGAGATAGTCGTCATTAATGTTATCGAAAAAAAGCCCTGTTGAAGTACTAAGCACTTTCTGTAGTCACAGTTTAAAGAATGTAGTGATAGCCGTCACAGTAATGCGAAAATAATATCATTTTGTGGAGATAGTCGTCATTAATGTTATAGAAAAAAATTCAACTGTTGAAATAATAAGCACTTTCTGTAGTCACTTTAAAAAAAAGAAGTACATTTTAAAGAAAAAAAATCAACTGTTGAAATACTAAGCAATTTCTGTAGTCACTTGTTTGAAAGATAAAATGTACATTCTAAACAAATATGGCTGTGCTGTTAAAAAAAAAAAAAAAAAAATCAGCAGTTGAAATACTAAGCACCTTCTGTAGTCATTTAAAAAAAAGAAAAAAAATGTACATTTTAAGGAAATATTGCTGTGCTGTAGTTTTCAAGTTTAGTTGCCAGTACTGTTTATGCTTTTAGGGCGATAAGTCGGGATGAGAATAGGGTCACAAGCACAACTTTCCATCTTTAAAATTCCGTCTGATTCTTTCCGGTTGTTTTCAGAACATAAGACTGTTAAAAACGTTTCAAATAACTTACTGTTAAAGCCGTTTCAAATAAGTTCTTTCTTACCCAATCAGTTTATCAACGTCTTACTATTTTTTTTAAAAAGAACTATACATTCGCTATCATTTGATCATAACATAATCATAGATATAGGAACGAATATACCAACATTGTCTGGTTGTGTGTGTATGTATGAGTGTGTGTGAGTACATGCGTGTGTGTGTGTGCTTATGTGTGAGTGCGTGCGTGTATGTTTGGGTACGTGCACGCGCGCGCCTCTCCTGTGTGTGTGTGTGTGTGTGTGTGTGTGTGTGTGTGTGTGTCTGTGTGTATGTGTCTGTGTCTGTGTGTTAAACTCTTAGTAATTGAAATGATACCCTTGGTCGCTTTCAGCTGTACCGTACATCGAAAAGGGCTGCCATCAACGCCCCTTACATGATGAGGAGTAACCTACCCCTGCCCACCGACGTGGCCATCTTTGACAAGGACGCCCAGCCAAAGAGTAAGTCACGTCTGTGGTGCGTACGTTGTTTGTGGTGGTGGTGATAAGAAGACACCGCGACTTGCCTGTCTGTCATTAGTCCGTGCCTCAACAATTCCTGCTATTCGCCTGTTGACTGGATGATTCTCTTCGCTTTGGTTACCGGATGGATTTCACTTGATAAAATCTTCTCTAATGTTCTAACCCCCTCTCATGCTGTTCTTCCTTCTGCTCAAATCTCCCCAAACACCTCAAAGAACCCTTTTCCACCACAACATTCAAAGAGAAACTTGGACAGTACATGCGTGCCGAAAGCCAGACCGAAAATCTGGTATAATATTGTCACTGACAATGACGGGCGCAATAGCCAAGTGGTTAAATCGATGGACTGTCAATCTGAGGGTCCCGGGTTCGAATCACGGTGACGGCGCCTGGTGGGTAAAGGGTGGAGATTTTTACGATCTCCCAGGTCAACATATGTGCAGACCTGCTAGTGCCTGAACCCCCTTCGTGTGTATATGCAAGCAGAAGATCAAATAGCACGTTAAAGATCCCGTAATCCATGTCAGCGTTCGGTGGGTTATGGAAACAAGAACATACCCAGCATGCACAGCCCCGAAAACGGAGTATGCCTGCCTACATGGCGGGGTAAAAACGGTCATACACGTAAAAGCCCACTCGCGTATATACGAGTGAACGTGGGAGTTGAAGCCCACGAACGCAGAAGAAGAAGAAGAAGAAGTCACTGACAATCCCTACAAACTATGTCGAAATGCGTCAATCAGTTGATAACGTATCACGCCATAGAATATTGTTTTCAGAGATTTTCTCTTTACAGTGGACACAAACAAACGAAATCAAACTCTAGTCTGGTCACGTCTCTACGATTCTGTATACTTACATGTATTACAAATTGAGAACCAACCTCACCCAACTCTTTTTTTCCCACACTGACATATCTTTACATCTCTGTCTGTCTGTCTGTCTGTCTGTCTCTGTCTCTCTCTCCCCTCTGTCTCTCCCTCTCTCTGTCTTTCACATAATGTGTCTATCTGTCCATATCCCTATTACCCGTCGCCTTATTTGCTGTCTTTTATGTCTCTTACATCTGTGTTTAAAATTTTATCGTTACTTTTCTGTGTTAATTTCACTTGAATCATTCATGTGTAGCATTCATGCTAGGGTTTTGTTGTTGTTTTTCCCTTGGTGTGTGTGTGTGTGTGTGTGTGTGTGTGTGTGTGTGTGTGTGTGTGTGTGTGTGTGTGTGCGTGTGTGTGTTACTCGCTTCCGTTCCGTACAGATGTGAGCGATGTTGTGTCTCTCAGTTTGACGCTGTGTTATACTCGTACATTATACATGTATTAAGTATTCAGTATAACTACATTTATATGCGTACATGTTTGTGTGTCTCTTAGAACAACGGCAGATGTGTAAGTCGGCCAAAGTGCTAATATCTTCACCGTTGGAAAATAAAGATTCATTCATTCATTCATTCATTCATTCATTCGTTTTCTCTTCATTTCTCCCTGTCTCTTCTCTCTCTGTCTGTCTGCCTCTGTCTCTGCATGCTGGGTATGTTTTTGTTTCCATGACCCACCGAACGCTGACATGAATTAAAGGATCTTTAACGAGCGTATTTGATCTTCTGCTTGCGTATACACATGAAGGGGGTTCAGGCACAAGCAGGTCTGCACATATGTTGACCTGGGAGATCTAAAAAAATCTCCACCCTTTACCCACCAGCCGCCGTTACCGAGATTCAAACCCGTGACCTTCAGATTGAAAGTCCAACGCTTTAACCACTCGGCCATTGCGCCCGTCTACATCCAAACAATACTGAGGGGCAGCACTGTAGAACATCATTTTTTACTATGTCACTGAGAAGTATGGTTTAGTTAAAAGACGATAGAAATGAATCTCAAAAGTTGGTCTTTGAGAGTTACCTTCAAAAAGACAGTAGAAACCAAAACCGCTTTTAAGTGTTTGAGGAGCATGTTTAACTCTCTCCATACGAACGGCGAAAGAAACGACGTTAACAGCGTTTCACCCCAATTACCATCATCAAAATATTGCAAGCGGAAGGCTCTTATACTGAAGAGGTGAATGTTGACAAAGAATACCACAATTCTGACGACGGAAGCTAAAGGTTGGGTCATTCAGACACCCATTGGACATCCGAGGGGTCTGTGTAGAGGAGAAGAGAGGACTGGCCGTACTGAGTGAGTTAAAAGACTACTGATTACATTCCCTGTGAGAGAGGGACTCGGGAAGAACTGCTGATTGTTTATTTGCGTGTGTGCATGTGGGCCATGCAGGTTTTCTTTTCCTAGGGTTCCACTGTGTTCCCCCCCCCCTCGCCCCCCCCCCTTTTCTCTCTCTCTCTCTCTCCCTCTCTCTCTCTCTCTCTCTCTCTCTCTCTCTCTCTCCTTCTTCTTCTTCTTCTTCTTCGTGCGATTGCACGTCTCGAGGCTGCCGGTGGGCCTGTTTTTCCCTCGTGTCTCCATCTACCCAATTCGGGTTTCTCGGATTAAAAATGATTTTGAACCTTTTTTGAACCTCAGGACAGGAGTGACCTGACGGAAAGAGGTGAGCCTGATGAACGCAGGCATCTGCTCTTTTTTAATTTTTAAAGAGCACGTGTGGTGTAGCGTATATGGATCAGCCCGCACGCTTTTACACCTCGTAAGGAGGAAGGTGGTAGAATGGTTAAGACGCTGTATCTGACGATTCAGTGTTCGTGAAGGACTGGGTTCGAATCTCGATCTCGCCCTTTCTCCTAATTTAACTGGAAAATCAACTGGGCGTTTAAGTCATTAGGGTGAAACGATAAAGCGAGGGTCCCGCGTGCAGCACACTGAAAACTGGCGCACTGAAAATGAACCCATGGCAACATTCTGCAAAGAATTTAACTCTTACATTTGCACAGATATATCGGGTGTCCCCCAAAAAAGTGAACCACTTTTTGACAAGTATTTTCTCAGTGATAGAGAAACGACCAGCGGTCGAGGGAGTGAGTGAGTGAGAGAAAGCGAATTCATTGAAAATTTTCACACAGTAACCTTAGGTTATTATCAAGTCTGCAAAATATCTAAAAGTTCGGACGCAAATTATTTCAGGTCAGGATGTCAGTGAAGGGCTGTCATCTCACTGAGGTCAGACAGAGCTTACAGGTCAGGATGTCAGTGAAGGGCTGTCACCTCACTGAGGTCAGGCAGACCTTACAGGTCAGGATGTCAGTGAAGGGCTGTCACCTCACTGAGGTTAGACAGAGCTTACAGGTCATGGTATCAGTGAAGGGCTGTCACCTCACTGAGGTCAGGCAGACCTTACAGGTCAGGATGTCAGTGAAGGGCTGTCACCTCACTGAGGTCAGGCAGACCTTACAGGTCAGGATGTCAGTGAAGGGCTGTCACCTCATTGAGGTCAGACAGAGCTTACAGGTCAGGATGTCAGTGAAGGGCTGTCACCTCACTTAGGTCAGACACAGCTTACAGGTCAGCGTGTCAGTGAAGGGCTGTCACCTCACTTAGGTCAGACAGAGCTTACAAGTCAGTATGTCAGTGAAGGGCTGTCACCTCACCGAGATAAGACAGAGCTTACAGGTCAGCGTGTCAGTGAAGGGCTGTCACCTCACTTAGGTCAGACACAGCTTACAGGTCAAGATGTTGGTGAAGGGCTGTTACTTCACACGGCTTCAAGTCTTCAACATTCATTATCTAAGGCAGGCAGGATGTAGACATGAACAACAATTTGATTATGAACACTCGATCTTGTGTATGTGTATGTGTTTGTTTGTGTGTGTGTGTGTGTGTGTGTGTGTGTGTGTGTGTGTGTGTGTGTGTGTGTGTGTGTTAGAGAGAGAGAGAGAGGAGAGAGAGAGAGAATGTATGATGCACGCATACAGACTCTACTATTCATGTTGTATATTTTTCATGGGGAAATTAGTAGAGTGGGGAGAGAGAGCAGAGTTTTGGAGGTGGAGGGGTGGTGAGAGAATCAGTGAACGGGAGGCCCAGCTCCTGTTCATGTAAGGGAGACAATCGAAATAAAACTACCTCTACTCTTACCACACAGTTTCCTCCCTTAAACTCTCTCTCCCTCTTCCTTTCTCTCCACTTTTCTCTTTCTCTTTTATTTTCTGCGTTACTCTCTGTCGGCCTATCTGACTCTTTCTTTCATTTTTCTGTCTCTCCTCCTCCTTTCACCCCTGTCATCCCTCTCAACAATCCTCTTGCTTGTCTTCTGACTATAATAATTGATGGTTAAGTTTTCACTTCATCAGTGCCTTGTGAGCACAGTTCATCTTGATATACATTATTTTTGGTCTTGTCTAACGGGTGCCTGCATGGCTCAGTAGGTTAATCACCGTTCTCTCAATCAGAAGGTTGTGAGTTCGTGCCTCCGGGTACACCCAAAATGTGAAGAGTAGAATGTAGGATAAAATGAAACCAACCGAAAAAAAGCCATTGAAATAAGAGTAAAAAAAAATAAAACAAGAGAGGCAAGGCATTCAAGACTCACTTGTGATAAATTAAGTCCCCTAGCATTAATTACAGAGTAATTTCCCTTTTTAACTATCTGCACCGAAAACGTTTGCAAAATAAATAAAAATTCCATGCTCAGCAAAAGAAGTTCCTGTTTGAACAAAAAAATGATAATAATGACTCCTCTTGTTGTGTCAGAATAAGAGGTCAAAGTGCCAAGTTTAGAGAATACAAAAAATATAAATATAACAGTAAGTGCAGTTTTCATATAATTAGGCTTCTTTTAAAAAAATTTTTTTGTGCCTATCCCAGAGTGCAATATTGTTTTAAACAAGATGACTGGAAAGAACTGAATTTTTCCTATTTGTATGCCTAATTTGGTGTCAACTGACAAAGTATTTACAGAGAAAATGTCAGTGTTAAAGTTTACCACGGACACACAGACACACGGACACACACACACACACACACACACACACACAGACAACCGAACACCGGGTTAAAACATAGACTCACTTTGTTTACACAAGTGAGTCAAAAATGACAAAAAAACAACAAAAAACAAAAAAAACAAAAAACAAAAAAAAACCGAAGAAAAATGAAACTTAGCTTATTTTTTGGTGGTTGTTGTTGTAGCTGTTATATATATATATATATATATATATAGACATGTGTGTATGTATATTTGTGTGTACATACGATATATGCGTGTACATGTGTGTAAAAAGCAAAATCAATCAGCCAGGATGAATCACATCCAGCTTCTGGGATTTTCGAGATGCTCCCCTCAGGTCGACGGTATAGAAGTATAAGGACGAAGACCAACCGCTTCGCCAATAGCTTTTTCCCCAAAGCAGTCAATGCCCTGTCTCTCGAACATATCCAGTATGATTGGATAGAATTGTGCAATCAACAACCATCTACCTGAAGATCTAGTCATTAGCCCCATCCACATGTGATCTGCGGCTTCTGTTCAAACGTGTGTGTGTGTGTGTGTGTGTGTGTGTGTGTGTATAAAAGTGTAAGTATGCACAAGTTTTTGTATTGATAAGCGCAGGTATGTATCCTAATTTCTACTGTATCTGTGTATGATTTTTGATTTATGTTCGTACCTTTTTTTATGTACATTACCCCCCAATATTCTTTGTGACCCCGGTAATAAAGACATATTCTATTCTATTCTAATGTGTGTAATGGCTTGTGCTCCTGTCAGATTAGACCCATAGCTGCTCTGTATCTGTGCATTTGTATGTCTGAATATGTGTGTGTATGTGTACGTGTGTGTGTGTGTGTGTGTGTGTGTGTGTGTGTGTTCATGTATGTGTGTTTGTGTGAATGGTTAACATATTTGTGTGTGTGTGTTTTACATGTATATGTGTGTGCATGTTTGTGTGTGCATGTTTGTGTGTACATGTGTGTACATGCATGTGTACATGTGTGCGTCGTGTGTGTATGTAAATGTGAGTGAGAGTGAGCGAGAGGTGTGTTGCAGTCCGCATTACCGAAGTCTATGTTTTAACCCGGTGTTCGGTTGTGTGTGTGTGTGTGTGTGTGTGTGTGTGTGTCCGTGGTAAACTTTAACATTTCCATTTTCTCTGCAAATACTTTGTCAGTTGACACCAAATTTGGCATAAAAATAGGAAAAATTCAGTTCTTTTCAGTCATCTTGTTTAAAACAATATTGCACCTCTGTGATGGGCACAAAAAAAGAGAAAGAAAACAAAGATGCTAAATCATATGCAAAATGAATTTGCTGTTATATTTATATTTTTTTGATTCTCTAAACTTGGCACTTTGATCTGATATTCTGACACAGCATCAAGAGCAGTCATTTTTTTAATATAATGTTTTGTTCAAACAGGAACTTCTTTTGCTAAGCATGGAAGTTATATTTCTGGTGCATGTCTTTGGTGCAGATAGTAAAAAAGGGAAATTAAACTGTAATTAATGCCAGGGGGATTAATTTGCTTTAAACTGATCTTTCTCATCTTAAACATTACATTTTGAAATTATACGCAATACATCAAAAGCTTACGTGTTTTACTCTCAGTGTACAGGGCCTTCACTATGTTCATTCGCCCAAGTGGTCTTTTTCAAAAAATACTAAAATCAGTACTATGAGTGGACTTTATAGATCTATTAGCTGAGCCCAGACGGTCATGGGCAAAAATCAGTTGCGTACAGATATTTATACATATTCAAAGCTCGTGCTCATATTCCTCGCGAACGTGAAGGACGCCAGTTTGTTTCAAGTTGTTGACCTGCCCGTTCAATCCTATATTCAATGGACAATACACGATAACATGTGATGGAAAGACCGTTAAATATTTATTCAGAGACTGGATTATGCCCCAAACTGCCATAAAAATATCAACAAAATCAGTCGGAATTCATGGTTAAAAATAATAAACCATGAGAGTTAATACCCTTGATGAAACGTAAAAAATTGTCAGTCTTGACTTTTCAAAATTAAGTCCTTTTCACTTCATACGACCTCTTGAAGTACTTGTACTTGGCTCTACATGTTATTAGTTTAACAAAATACTCAATTTTCATATCAACTTTAGAACTATAAAACTAGAATGAACATAAAAGAGAAATTGAATCGACCGTGTCGTACATTCCCAGCGGGTGTAACTAAACTTGTACATCTATCTAGATCCAGAGAAAACGGTAAATGTTGCAGTGTGATTGCGGCGCTAGCCACGTCTCCTTTACCGCGGACTTAAAAAGAATTTTTAATTGCCCTTAAAGATTTTTTGAATGCCCAAGATACACCAGAATAATGTGATTTAAACAGCGTTCTCACTGCGAATGCCGCAATCGATTTATCGCCCTTAAAAAGCATGTTTAAATGTTAAATTTTTGAAAGTCAGTTAAGGAGCCGCGATAGTGTATTGAGTAAGACAGTTTCTTCTCACCCGAACACGCGGGGTTCGAATCTGCCTTCAGGGCCATTCTTTTTTCTTTTCTTTTTTTTTAACCCGAAACTTTATAATAACAAATACAGAAAACATTTTAACGATTAGATTTTTTAAAAAGTGTATCACAAGTGAGTCTTGAAGGCCTTGCCTCTCTTGTTTTTAGTGTAAGACTGCTTCGCGAATTGTTAACACTGTCCACGTAAAAAAAAGAGTTTTTGTACTGCACTACACGCATATAATGTGAGGCCTAGTACGATAACACAAAGTGTTTTAGTGTTAACACTGCTTCGCGAATTATTGTTAATTAACATTGTCCATGTGAAGCGTTGACTACGGAGACAGGTGTCGTGTTGTTACAGGTGACAACCCGTGCTCCTTCAACAACGGTGGGTGTGAACAGCTGTGCTTCGCCCTGCCCAACCCCAACAACACGCAACCAGACACCGCGCAGTGTGGCTGCGCCTCGGGCACCCTGTCCACCAACGGCAAGTCTTGCCAAGGTAAGGTGGATCTGTACTGAAATGTGGGTGGGTGGGGGTAGGGTGGAGGTAAGGGTGGATCTGTACTGAAAATGGGGTTGGGGTAGGTGGAGGTAGGGGTGGATCTGTACTGAATGGTTGGGTGGGAGGGAGTAGGGTGTTTACGAGGGTGGAAGTATTGAAGTGTTGGGGGTGGTGGGTAGGGTGTGAGGTGTAAGGGTGGATGTGTACTGAAATGTGGGTGGGTGGGGTAGGGGGAGGGGTGAGTACTGAAAGTGTGTGGTGGTAGGTGAGGTAGTGATCTGTACTGAAAGTGTGGGTGGGGAGGTGGGGTGGATCTGTACTGAATGTGGGGGGTGGGTAGGGTGGAGGTGAGGGTGGATCTGTACTGAATGGTGTGGGTGGGGGTAGGGGGAGGTATGGGCCTGACGATAACGACAAATGTGTTTGTGGTGTAAACTGCTTCGCGATTATTGTAATTACAATTGTGCCATGGGTGAAGGTTCACTACGGAGACAGGTGTCGGGTTGTTACAGGTGAGCAACCCGTGGCTCTTCAACAACGGTGGGTGTAGTGAACGGGTGCTTCGCTCTGCACTCCGAACATCGAACCGACACGGCAATGGTGGCTGCGCCTACGGGGGACCTGTCCACCAACGGCAAGTGCGTGAGGGTAAGGGTGGGTGGTGGCTGTACTGAAATGTGGGTGGGTGGGGGTAGGGTGGAGGTAGGGGTGGATCTGTACTGAATGTGTGGGTGGGGGTGGGTGGGGGGTAGGGTTGGAGGTGAGGTGGTGGATCTGTACTGAAATGTGGGTGGGTGGGGGTAGGGTGGAGGCGAGGGTGGATCTGTACTGAAATGTGGGTGGGTGGGGGTAGGGTGGAGGTGAGGGTGGATCTGTACTGAAATGTGGGTGGGTGGGGGGTAGGGTGGAGGTGAGGGTGGATCTGTACTGAAATGTGTGTGGGTGGGGGTAGGGTGGAGGTGAGGGTGGATCTGTACTGAAATGTGTGTGGGTGGGGGTAGGGTGGAGGTATGGGTGGAACTGTACTGAAATGTGTGTGGGTGGGGGTAGGGTGGAGGTGAGGGTGGATCTGTACTGAAATGTGTGTGGGTGGGGGTAGGGTGGAGGTGAGGGTGGATCTGTACTGAAATGTGTGTGGGTGGGGGGTAGGGTGGAGGTAGGGGTGGATCTGTACTGAAATGTGGGTGGGTGGGGGTAGGGTGGAGGTAGGGGTGGATCTGTACTGAAATGTGTGTGGGTGGGGGTAGGGTGGAGACGAGGGTGGATCTGTACTGAAATGTGTGTGGGTGGGGGTAGGGTGGAGGTGAGGGTGGATCTGTACTGAAATGTGTGTGGGTGGGGGTAGAGTGGAGGTGAGGGTGGATCTGTACTGAAATGTGGGTGGGTGGGGGTAGGGTGGAGACGAGGGTGGATCTGTACTGAAATGTGGGTGGGTGGGGGTAGGGTGGTGGTATGGGTGGAACTGTACTGAAATGTGTGTGGGTGGGAGTAGGGTGGTGGTATGGGTGGATCTGTACTGAAATGTGTGTGGGTGGGGGTAGGGTGGAGGTGAGGGTGGATCTGTACTGAAATGTGTGTGGGTGGGGGTAGAGTGGAGGTGAGGGACGGATCTGTACTGAAATGTGGGTGGATGGGGGTAGGGTGGAGGTGAGGGTGGATCTGTACTGAAATGTGTGTGGGTGGGGGTAGGGTGGTGGTGACGGGTTGATCTGTACTGAAATGTGGGTGGGTGGGGGTAGGGTGGAGGTGAGGGTGGATCTGTACTGAAATGTGTGTGGGTGGGGGTAGGGTGGAGGTATGGGTGGAACTGTACTGAAATGTGTGTGGGTGGGGGTAGGGTGGAGGTGGGGGTGGATCTGTACTGAAATGTGGGTGGGTGGGGGTAGGGTGGAGGTAGGGGTGGATCTGTACTGAAATGTGTGTGGGTGGGAGTAGGGTGGAGGTAGGGGTGGATCTGTACTGAAATGTGTGTGGGTGGGGGTAGGGTGGAGGTGAGGGGGGATCTGTACTGAAATGTGGGTGGGTGGGGGTAGGGTGGAGACGAGGGTGGATCTGTACTGAAATGTGTGTGGGTGGGAGTAGGGTGGAGGTAGGGGTGGATCTGTACTGAAATGTGGGTGGGTGGGAGTAGGGTGGAGGTAGGGGTGGATCTGTACTGAAATGTGTGTGGGTGGGCGGTGGGGAGGATGGGTAGAGGGGGTGGAGGTGAGGGTGGGTGAGGTAGGGGGTGTTTTGTGTGTGTGGTTGTGTGTGTATGTTGGGGGGGGGGGGAGGGGGAATGTTGGTTTGTGTGTGTGTGTGTGTGTGTGTGTGTGTGTGTGTGTGTGTGTGTGTGTGTGTGAACATCTACATGTGTGTATACTTGAGAAAGGTAGACAGACAGATACATTGATCGATGAGTAAAGTAGACAGAGAGATAGATAGATTGATCGATAGACTGACAGATATACAGATAGATAGGTAGATGGTATAGATAGGTAGCTGATAGATAGATAGGTGGATGATAGATAGATAGATCGATAGATAGATAGTGGTGTCTGCGACTGTTCACAGTCTGTTCCATTATTTAGTCATCTAAATAGTCTGCCACAATGTACAAGTTTGTCGTTGTTTATTTATCTGAACATCATATAAACATCCAGTTGCCAACGTCATTTTACAGTCACCATGTATGTAACCAAGTCAGAGTCGAAATAACTTTATTCATCCCTTTGACTCAGTCGCAAGGCAAATCACTGAGCTTCAAACACGGAGTAAGTGAAATCACACAGTACAACTATTTCTTCTTCTGCGTTCGTGAGCTACAACTTCCACGTTCACTGGCATGTACTAGTGGGCTTTTACGTGTATGACCGTTTTTAACACGCCATGTAGGCAGCCTTACTACGTTTTCGGGGTAGTGAAACAAATTACATGATTTTGCCTTTAAACTTCACTCCTTCTTCGCTCCAGCGCCCTCGGACTTTTTGCTGTTCGCGGCGGAGTCGGAGATCCAGTCCCTGTCTCTGGACCCCAACACCACCTCTGCCCCCATTCCCTCCATCACTGATCTCCGAGGGGCGGTGGCCTTGGACTTTGACGCCAACGACAACTACATCTACTTCTCGCAGGTCACCGCCAAGAAGATCTCGCGCGTCAAGAAGGGGACCAATCAGATTGAGGACCTAATCACTGTCAGCAACAGTAGTAAGTTGGGGTGGTGGTGGTGGTGGTGGTGGTGGTGGTTTGGGGACAGTTGTGATTGTTCGTTGTGTCATATCGGGTACTTTTCATCGGAGGGATGCGGGTGGTGGTGGTGGTGGTGGTGGTGGTTTGGGACAGTTGTGACATTGTGAATGGAAGGCATGTGTTCGTTGTGTCAGATCTGGTACTTTTCATCGTAGGAATGGGGTGTGTGGGGGTGTGGGGGGGATGGTTTGGGGACAGTTGTGACATTGTGAATGGAAGGCATGTGTTTGTTGTGTCAGATCTGGTACTTTTCATCGGAGGGATGCGGGTGGTGGTGGTGGTGGTGGTTTTGGGGACAGTTGAGACACTGTGAATGGAAGGCATGTGATCGTTGTGTCAGATCTGGTACCTTTCATCGTAGGGATCGGGGGAGGGGGGCGCGGGGGGTGGTGGTGGGGTGGGGAGCGTTGGCGACAGCTGTGACATTGTGAATGGAAAGCATGTGTTCGTTGTGTCAGATCTGGTACCTTTCATCGTAGGAATGGGGGTGGGGAGGGGGGGGGGGGGGAGGTCGTGGCTAATACAGTTTGAATTTGTTATTGATTTTGTAGTGAATTTACGAAGGCGGGGTGGCGGGGGAGGGGGTGGGAGGGGGGTTGGGAAGAGATTGTGTGACAGGTCTGTCCTCAGTGTTTTTGTTTTCATCATTGCTTCGACTGGATCAGAGTTGGCTACTGTATATTCACAGAAATGTGCCGTAGAATTCTTGAGAAATTCTGACGACACTCGACATAATAAACCATGTGACAATTGTTTACATAAACAACAACAAATTGGAAAAAAAAAGAAGAAGAAAAAAAGAGAATGATGACAGTGTCGGAGAAGGAGATGATTAATAATACGAACATGGAGGAAGACCATATAAGAGAAGAGGATGATTAATATTGCGAACATGAAGGAAGACCATATAAGAGAAGAGGATGATTAATATTGCGAACATGAAGGAAGACCATATCAGAGAAGAGGATGATTAATATTGCGAACATGAAGGAAGACCATATAAGAGAAGAGGATGATTAATATTGCGAACATGAAGGAAGACATTATCAGAGAAGAGGATGATTAATATTGCGAACATGAAGGAAGACCATATCAGAGAAGAGGATGATTAATATTGCGAACTTGACGGAAGACCATATCAGAGAAGAGGATGATTAATATTGCGAACATGAAGGAAGACCATATAAGAGAAGAGGATGATTAATATTGCGAACATGAAGGAAGACCGTATAAGAGAAGAGGATGATTAATATTGCGAACATGAAGGAAGACCATATAAGAGAAGAGGATGATTAATATTGCGAACATGAAGGAAGACCATATCAGAGAAGAGGATGATTAATATTGCGAACTTGACCCCTTTGCTGAACTTCTGTAAAGTTACGTCCGTTGTCAATGGATGAGGATGAGTTAATTATTAAATTATTAATGTGTATTGCCTATGCTTATTGGCCTTGTGTGTGTTTCTTCTCTTTGTTCTTTTAATATCACTCTTATTGTTTGTATGGTTTATGTGAAATAGGTATAGTTATCCGCGTGTGTGTGTGTGTGTTGGGGGGGAGGTGGGGGGGGTGGGGGGGGGGGTGGGGGTGGGGTGTGCTGATTATCTGGTTGTGGTTTTCCGCAATTCATCTTTATTCTTATCTTATCTGTCTATTGATTATAATCAATGTGCAGTATAGTAGGCTATGTTTATAATTATATTCAAATTATGTTTCTTAATTCTTTCTGTTTTTACATTACGAATACTAGTTATTACCTGCATTGTGTGTGGATGTATGTATGAAACGATGTATGTGATATCTTTGTAACAATTGTAGGGGCTGTTGTTGGCTTTTACAGTTATGGTCTCCATGTTGTTTACTTGTCTATGTTGTGATAATGCACCTGACCAAATTTCTCCAGTTGGAGATAATAAAGTTATTCTTATCTCTTATCTTATCTTATGTAAAGTTTCGATGACCCCCCAGGGGACACAAGAACTAAACTTCTTGCCTGTGCCTTTGCAACCTACCTGTGTGTTCCACGTGCAAGGCGGGAATTCCCGCTTCGTGCACGAGATCACGTCAGTGGAGGGGCTGGCCTTTGACTGGGTCTACAAGAAGCTGTACTGGGCCGACCTGTTCCGGAACCGGATCTACAGCTCTTCGCTCAACCTGTCCGTGCCCGACAGGGCCTCCATCTCCAACACCGTCGTCATTGCTGTGGTCCAGAGTCCGCGGGCCCTGGCGATCCATCCGTGTAACGGGTCTGTCATTGTGTTCCGTGTTGTTTATTGTCATTTGTTTGTGTGTCAGTGATTGTGTCGTTTATGAGTGTGTTCCGTGTTGTTTACTGTCATTTGTTTGTGTGTCAGTGATTGTGTCGTTTATGAGTGTGTTCCGTGTTGTTTACTGTCATTTCAGTGATTGTGTCGTTTATGAGTGTGTTCTGTGTTGTTTACTGTCATTTGTTTGTGTGTCAGTGATTGTGTCGTTTATAAATGTGTTCCGTGTTGTTTACTGTCATTTGTGTGTGTGTGTGTGTGTGTGTGTGTGTGTGTGTGTGTGTGTGTGTGTGTGTGTGTGTGTGTGTGTGTGTGTGTGAGTGATTGTGTCGTTTATGAGTGTGTTCCGTGTTGTTTACTGTCATTTGTTTGTGTGTGTGTGTGTGTGTGTGTGTGTGTGTGTGTGTGTGTGTGTGTGTGTGTATGTGTGTGTGTGTGTGTGAGTGATTGTGTCGTTTATGAGTGTGTTCCGTGTTGTTTACTGTCATTTCAGTGATTGTGTCGTTTATGAGTGTGTTCCGTGTTGTTTACTGTCATTTCAGTGATTGTGTCGTTTATGAGTGTGTTCCGTGTTGTTTACTGTCATTTCAGTGATTGTGTCGTTTATGAGTGTGTTCCGTGTTGTTTACTGTCATTTGTTTGTGTGTCAGTGATTGTGTCGTTTATAAATGTGTTCCGTGTTGTTTACTATAATTTTTGTGTTTGTCAGTGATTGTGACGTTTATAAGTGTGTTCCGTGTTGTTTACTGTCATTTGTTTGTGTGTCAGTGATTGTGTCGTTTAAGAGCGTGTTCCGTGTTGTTTACTGTCATTTGTTTGTGTGTGTGTGTGTGTCAGTGATTGTGCCGTTTATGAGTGTGTTCCGTGTTGTTTACTGTCATTTCAGTGATTGTGTCGTTTATGAGTGTGTTCCGTGTTGTTTACTGTCATTTGTTTGTGTGTCAGTGATTGTGTCGTTTATGAGTGTGTTCCGTGTTGTTTACTGTCATTTGTTTGTGTGTGTGTGTGTGTGTGTGTGTGTGTGTGTGTGTGTGTGTGTGTGTGTGTGTGTGTGTGTGTCAGTGATTGTGTCGTTTATAAGTGTGTTCCGTGTTATTTACTGTCATTTGTTTGTGTGTCAGTGATGGTGTCGTTTAAACTTGCTGAATTTGTAAATTACCAATGAACGTGTTGTAAATGATTATCGATGATGTAGTGTTTATGATTTGCTGTAAAAATGTTTTTGAACAGCTTACCTGCAGCGTTTGATGCTGACGTTGTGTGTCAATGTTAGCTGCTGTTTTCTATGTTGATGCAGGGTTGTTGGTCGGCTTTCGCTTTGTACCTCCAATCTACGGCTTTTGAATGGTTTTGATGCAAACAATGATTGGTCCGTGCTATCATTTTTGAGCTGCAGACCGGAGAACATTTTTTACGCACAACTGGTTTGGCAGTGTCATACACCTTGAACCGATAACCTCTCAAAATTTGTTTTCACTGTTTCGTCCGTGTAGTCACCTTTTTTTGAGTTTCATTATGCAGACGATTGTTCGGTTTTGATGGTCATTTGTGCAGTCATGTTTTTAGACCTCTTTTTAACGTGTCCTGTTGTACTGCTGGCAGTTACATCTTCTGGTCAGACTGGGGCCGCACACCCAAGATAGAGCGGGCCACCATGGCGGGCAACGGGCGACAGGTGATCGTGTCCACCGACCTGGGCTGGCCCAACGGACTGTCCATTGACTTTGACGAGGCCAAGATCTACTGGGCTGACGCCCAAAAGTCAGTGACACAGATGATAACGATAGAGTTTGCCTGTTTGTATTGCGCTTTTCCCTAATACACACACGCTCTCTCTCTCTCTCTCTCTCTCTCTCTCTCTCACTCTCTCTCTCTCACACACACACACACACACACACACACACACACACACACACACACACACACACACACATGCCTATCTTTAAAATAAATGATACTTCCCTTGAACATAGAAAGGAAGTGAAGTCCCTTGAAGTATATCTGACAACAAAATGAACATGGAATTACCATATAGAAAATATTTCAGCAAAAGCTAGAAAAATGTTTAACTTCTTAAAGATTATATGTAAGCAATCTTTGGGACAAGACAAATTAACACTTTTGCGCCTGTCTACATCGCATCTTCGATCAAAATAAACCTATGCCCAAGAAATATTTTTCAGTACCCTAAAATATTCATTGAAGAAACTCCAAAGTATAGACTGCAGAGGATAAAAACTTGCACATGGTATACCAGTTCATGCGTCCTGTATTAAAACATACACACGGCTGGGGTTCTACCACTCAAAGAACACAGGAACCTTCAGTGCACCACATTTGTCTTGAGAATCTCTACAGTGGAAAATGATTTGAAACCTGAACCAAATCTTAAGTCCGATACTGACTTTTCAAAAAGAGCTAGCACCATAGCCTTTCATATGACCATAAGTACATGTACATCTACTACTATAACAAGCTCTGATCTAAATCGGAAACAATATTGCCAAACAGTCTGTTATAACCACTATTCCACCTTGGGAACTGAAGAGAGACCGATTTGATATTGATTATACGAATGGAACAAAGACTGAAAACATAAGTTTATCGTCATCTTATGCTCGTATCCACTTATGTGATCAATATCCAAACCGGTAACCTGATGGTTTATACAGATGGTAATGCAGGTGCCGCATATATCGTACCTGACCTAAACGCAGAAAAGTTTATAACGTGGGAAAAAAGAAATCAATCTTTACCGCAGAGTTTATTGCAGTACTAATGGCATTGCATTTTTTTTTCTTCTCGATTTTCAAAAAATATATTCCAGATTGCTTTTTGTGTCGACTCCAAGTCAGTTATTGATACTATCAGATCTTTACACCCGAGATCTGAAATTATTATTGAAATTAGACATCTAATTCATTTACTCTCAGTGAGGGATACTTGTATAACTTTCATCTGGATTCCTTCGCATTGTGCCCTTTTTTATAATGAGAAGTTTGATCTCTTGGCAAAAAAGGAGCAAAGGGATCAGCTGAGTCAACATGTTTATCTCTTCCATTTTCATTGCAAGAATGTTATAGTATAGTAGAACAGATTCAGCGACCATACTTTCAGCCAGAAGAAAGGAGAATAGGCTGTTCAAATTTACAGGAAGAAATAGATAATATTTATTGAATTGTTGGTAAACACGAACAACACATTTACAGTAAAAGGCAGGTTGTATTATTGATCTGTAGATGGAAACTGAACTGTTTCAATGCAAAATACATAAAAAGCGTTTCCTGCATGTGTGGTAATCCTACAAGTGATTATGTATTTCCTTGCGACATGTTAAAATGTCATATATCTGTACTAGTAGTATCTTTTCCGGTGCAGGAAATATTGGACTCTTCACTTTTATTGTTCGATTTTTTAAATATCATTGTTAAAATAGCCCAGATGGGTTGCTGTTATAACTTGTTGTTTTTTTTCTTTGAGGTGGGGGGCGGGGGGAAGGTTGGGGGTGGGGGGTGGGGCCAAAGAAATCTTGGACTTGTCACTGTTAATGTTTTACTTTTTCAATTCTTTGTTACATCGTCCAATTGAATTGTTATTATAACTTTTTTTTTACGCCTGTATGTTTTAAAGTTGGAAGTTAGCCAGATTGTTGTAAAGTTAATGCTGTGAATATTTTTTAAATCCATTTACCCCCTACCTCCCCCCACCCTTTTTTTCATGTCTAATATCACATAATGTGGATAGACACTGAATGAAATTGAACACACACACACACACACACACACACACACGCACGCACGCACGCACGCACGCACACACGCACGCACGCACACACACACACACACGCACACACACACACACACACACACACACACACACACACACACACACATCGTACTTTTTAGTACTTAATTTCCATGTGGATTAATAAAGTGTTTTTGACTTTGAATTGGATTTATTCAGTAAAGTTTCATTTTGTTGATACTTAAAGTTATTGTTGTTGTTTTTTCAGAACGAGTCAATTAATTTTGTTTATTTGTATTCATTCATATATTCATTTTCACTCATTCTTTTTTTCATTCCTTTATTTATGTTCATTCGTTTATTTGCTGTCATTCATTTATAAACTGATCTATTTTCACTTCCTTATTGTTGTTTAGTTTATTTATTTAACATACTGTTTAAATCTCAGTCATTAATCAATTAATTAATTAATTATTAATAATCAATTCATATATGTTCACTTGTTCATTGTTGCTTAGTTATTTATTTATCGTACTGTTTATATCATTCATTCATGAAATAATCTATTTTCACTTGTTGATTGTTGTTTAGTTGTTTGTTTACCATACTGTTTAAATCTCTATTATTCATTCATTGATTAATCTATTTTCACTTGCTTATAATTGTTTAGTTATTTGTTTATCATACTGTTTAAAATTATATCATTCATTCATTGATTAATCTATGTTCACTTGTTTATTGTTGTTTAGTTATTCATTTGCCATACTGTTTAAATCTCTGTCATTCATTCAGTATTTTAAAATCTCTATCATTCGTTCATTAATTAATCTATTTTCACTTGCTTATTTTTGTTTAGTTATTTACCTTCCATACTGTTTAAATCTCTATCATTCATTCATTTATTAATCTATGTTCACATGTTTATTGTTGTTATTCATTTGCCATACTGTTTAAATCTCTGCCATTCATTCAGTATTTTAAAATCTCTATCCTTCGTTCATTAATTAATCTATTTTCACTAGTTGATCGTTGTTTAGTTGTTTATTTACCATACTGTTTAAATCTCTATACATTCATTCAGTATTTTAAAATCTCTAGCATTCATTCATTGATCAACCTATGTTCACTTGTTTATTCATACGCCGTACTGTTCGAACCTTGCAGAGACCGCATCGAGCGGTCGAACCTAGACGGGAACTACCGAGAGGTCATCGTGCAGACCACTGTGCACCCTTTCTCCCTCACCGTGTTTGACTACCATATCTTCTGGACCGACTGGACACTGCGTGAGTTGCCCCCCTTGTTGGTGTGCCTCTCGCTCTGTCTCTTGCCTGCCTGCCTGCCTGCCTGTCTGTCTGTCTGTCTCGGACTCTTTCTTTCTCTGTTTTTTTTTTTTTTTTTTTTTTAATTAAAATTTTTTTTTTTTTAGGGTTTAAAAACAGCGTATGATCATTATTAGTTACAATCAATTTCTTTTTGGTCTAAGTATAGAAAAGTCAGTATAATTATTATTCATTCCAATCAAGCTATTTTGTTCAAAGTATAGAAAAGTCGTGTGTGTGTGTGTGTGTGCGTGCGTGCGTGTATGTGTGTGTTTGTGTGCGTGTGTGTGTGTGTGTGTGTGTGTGTGTGTGCTGCATGCGTGCGGATTTGTGTATGTGTGTGTGTGTGTGTGTGTGTGTGTGTGCAGGAGGTGTGTACAGAGCGGAGAAACACACGGGGGCCAACCTGAAGATGCTGGTTCAGGGGCTGTCCACCAGACCTATGGGCATCATCGCCTTCTCCTCCAGCAGGCAAAAGTGTCAGTGCAGTCTCGTACACTTCTTGTTCTTCTTCTTTCACATTCTCCTCCTCCTCCTTCCTACAACAACAACAACTACTACTACTACTACTACTACTACTACTACTACTACTTCTTCTTCTTCTTCTTCTCCTCCTTTATCTCCTTCTTCTTCTTATTCCTCCTCCTCCTTCTCCTTCCTACTACTGTCACTACTACTGCTACTTCTTCTTCCTTCTTTTTCTCCTTTTCCACCTCCTCCTTCTTCTTCCCCTTCATCCTACTAATACTAATACTACTCCTTCTCCTCCTCCTTCTTCCTACTACTACTGCCACTACTACTTCTTCTTCTTCTTCTCCTCCTCCACCTCCTTCTTCCTACTACTACTACTACTACGACTAGAATACTATCTCTTCCGTAGGCTCCAACAACCTATGCGCCAACCACAACGGTGGCTGCAGCCAGAGCTGTCACCCCGCCCCCAACAACCAGGTGGAGTGTGCCTGCCACGAGGGCACCGACCTCATCATCGGCAACGACGGCAAGATGTGCGTGCCCAAGAACCACACCTGCTCGGAGAACGAGTTCGTCTGCCAGAACGGTCGTTGCCTGCGCGAGCGCTGGGTCTGTGACCTGGACAACGACTGTGGCGATGGCAGCGACGAGGACCCCAACATGTGTGGTGAGCAGTGGCCATCTGCCTGCCTTTTCACCGTTGACGGGTGCAATAGCCGAGTGGTTAAAGCGTTGGACTTTCAGTCTGAGGGTCCCAGGTTCGAATCTCTTGGTGGGTAAAAGGTGGAGATTTTTCCGCTCTCCCGGGCCAACATATGTGTAGAGGTATTAGTGCTGAACCCCGTTCGTGTGTATACTGTACGCAGAAGATCAAATACACACGTTAATTAAAAGATACTGTAATCCATGTCGGCTTTCGGTGGGTTATGGAAACAAGAACAGACCCAACATGCTCACCCCAGAAAACGGAGTATGGCTGCTTGCATGGTGCGGTAAAAACGGTCATACACGTAAAATATTGCATGTCGGTATGAGTATATGTGTGCGTGACTGAAACCTGATTGAATGACACAGGAAACGAATGATGAGCACCCAAATGGTAGCCGTCAGTCGGCACTACCCAGGTCGGCAGCCTGTGGTGCAATGACCCCGTGTTTGTAAAGCGCTGAGAGCTTAGAGCTTGGTCTCCGACCGAGGACAGGCGCTGAATTTGTATCCATATCACTGTACTATGGGGACAGCAAAGATGAGGATCCCAACAATTGAGTATCGCATTCACTATCAGTTAGCAACACTCGCCTTCAAACATTTTGACATGTCATCTTCCATTGTATCTCTCTTCTGTATTTGAAACATATGAACCGGACAGAACATTACGATCCAGTTCTGAAAAGCTGCTTAAAGTTCCAAGGACTAATCTGAAATGCGCTGGAAATAGGTCTTTCAGAACTCACGTTCCCCAAGTGTGGAACTCTCTACCTTCATCTCTTAGGAATGCCTCTGATCTACATTCCTTTAAGTCAGATCTGAAAACCTACCTTTTCCGTAAGCATTTTTGTTCTGGGCGAAACGGTTAAACCAAGGTATGCCTGTTAACAAGTATCTTTGTACTAGTATTTTTGTAGTCCTGTTTTAATGCAGTGTGTATTTTATGTAGTTTTGGTCTTAGATGTGATGACATTTTTTCTATCTGGTTGTTTTAATGGGCGTGTGTGTGTGTGTGTGTGTGTGTGTGTGTGTGTGTGTGTGTGTGTGTGTGTGTGTGTGTGTGTGTGTGCGTGCGTGCGTGCATGTGTTTGTGAGGGTACGGTACTCTGGTACGCGTGTGTAAGTGTGTAGGCATGTTAGTATGTCCGAACAGAATTCTATGTTATAAAATAAGAAATATCTTAATGCTTATGCAATATTGTTTTTAGTGCAGTTGACATTTAATGCCAGTGTGTGTGTGTCTGTGTGTCTGTGTGTAAGTGTGTGTGTGTGTCTGTAAGGGAGGGACACACACACACACACACACACACACACACACATATATATATATATATATGTATTATTATTATTATTATTATTATTATTATAGACATGTGTGGTGAATGGCCCTCAGCCTATCTTTCACTGTATTGCATTTCCATGAAATCAATTCTTTGTTTATTTCGTCTACCTCTGCCTGCCTCATTCAATGTCCGGCCTTCAATAGGCTTTCAGGCTTGTTGTTGCTCAAGTTTTCTTAATTGAACGCTGTATTTCACCTTGTTTCTTGATATCAAAAATGTTTTAACTCACTCAGTACGGCCAGTCCTCTCTTCTCCTCTACACAGACCCCTCGGATGTCCAGTGGGTGTCTGAATGACCCAACCTTTAGCTTCCGTCGTCAGAATTGTGATATTCTTTGTCAACATTCACCTCTTCAGTATAAGAGCCTTCCGCTTGCAATATTTTGATGGTGGTAATTGGGGTGAAACGCTGTTAACGTCTTCTCTTTCGCCGTTCGTATGGAGAGAGTTAAGCAAAAGAAATGTAAATGTAATATTCTGCGATACTTGCAATAGATACTTGATCTATGACGTGTTTAGCCTTGACTGTATATTCAACACCACAAAGATTATGATTTTCATCATATT
Organism: Babylonia areolata; assembly: GCF_041734735.1. NCBI lineage: Eukaryota > Metazoa > Mollusca > Gastropoda > Neogastropoda > Buccinidae > Babylonia > Babylonia areolata. The sequence continues at coordinate 14,361,201 of NC_134876.1, read as the reverse complement.
GAAGTATTACAGAGAACGGCTGCCCCGCAATGATATTCTTATATATTTGTTTTGCTTGTTGATGGCGCAGTTTTTATTTATTTATCTGTTTATTTACTTATTTTTCTATTTATTCATTTCTGTATTCATTTATTCATTTGTTTATTCATTCAGTTATTCACTCATGTACTTATTTATGTATTATCTATTTATTTCAGCCATGCACACATGTGACCCCAAGTACTTCCACTGCAACAATGGCCGCTGTGTTCCTCTTCGCTACCGCTGTGATTTCGACAACGACTGCAGGGACAACTCTGATGAGGAGGGCTGCGGTGAGTATAATACATCAATTGCAATGGAGTCTCCCGTCGGACCGACGGACGAGTAGGCAGGCAGGCTTATCTGTCGGTGTGTCTCCTTAGCTCGACGTTCCGACATTAGCCTGGTTGCCTGACCAGCACAGGTGACTTTTTTTTAAAAAGCTCCGTGGGTTCGGAAAATGTGAAGTCATCATAGCAGATAAGGGAAGGACTTTTGACGGTAAATATGAAAATCAGGAATAACACATGAGAGGCGGAGCTTCATTAAACTCACTTTGGAACCACGCCCACCACGTGGATTTACGAATATTATGGTCCTTTTTTCTTTCTTCAGGACATGATATTGATATTTTACAGGTGTACTTTTTACTTTCGCCGGCACAAAACCGTCTTGGTGGCGAAAGTGAAAAGTACTTTGCAAATTGTTTTTTGCCAGGGATCTCAGCCTCAATACACTGCACATGGATACTTTTCTGCACAAAGCTGTCTGGCTGTTGGCACGATCCACTGAACATGGAAATGTCATTCAGATGCAGATCTCAACCTTAATACACTGCACATGGATACCTTTCTGCACATATCTAGATATTTGGCTGTTGGTATGCTCCAAGAAGCATGGAAATGTCATGCAAATGCAGAGATTGTGAAAGAAGTGAAGGTTGGTTTGCAGCGGTTCCAAAAAGGCGTGTTGACTTCTGCTCTTCTGTGAATGATTTGGCGGTACTTAATCACCCCAGTCACAACGGTTTAGTCAAGGATGAAAAAACAACAACTAAAACAAGAGAGGCAAGGCCTTCAAGACTCACTTGTGATACACTTAAAAAAAATCCAAGCTTTTTATGTATTGAGTATAATTTCAAAATGTAATGTTTAAGATGAGAAAGATCAGTTTAAAGCAAATTAACTCCCCTAGCATTAATTACAGAGTCATTCCCTTTTTTACTATCCGCACCAGAACGTTTGCAAAATAAATAAAACTTCCATGCTGAGCAAAAGAAGTTCCTGTTTGAACAGAAAATGATAATAATGACTGCTCTTGTTGGGTCAGAATATCAGATCAAAGTGCCAAGTTTAGAGAATGCAAAAAATATAAATATAACAGTAAATGCAGTTTGTATATAATTAGGCTTCATTTTTTAATTTTTTTGTGCCCATCCCAGAGGTGCCATATTGTTTTAAACAAGATGACCGGAAAGAACTGAACTTTTCCTATTTTTATGCCAAATTTGGTGTCAACTAAGAAAGTAGTTGCAGAGAAAATGTCAATGTTAAAGTTTACCACGGACACACAGACACACAGACAAACACACACACACAGACAACCGAACACCAGGTTAAAACATAGACTCACTTTGTTTACACAAGTGAGTCAAAAAACCGCATCACATTTTGATACTTGTTGACAGTGCCAACATGTGTATGGGTGAAGAAGGAAGGGGTTGACAGAAACACATGTGTGATAAAGAAAGAAATAATAGGTAGAAACAAAATTCTCTGCACACGTGCCTTACCTATGTTCCCACCTTTTGTTTTGGCACGTGCGTAGAGTACCCCACGTGCAGTCCCACCCAGTTCACGTGCAAGAACCACTTCTGCATCGACATGTCTCTGAAGTGTAACGGTGTGGACAACTGCAGGGACGGCAACAGGACGGATGAGCTCAACTGTCGTAAGTCATGCATGATATGTTTTCACATAATCATGTTTTAGTTTTGATGCTCTGATTAAATTGAATCTTTAATGTTGTAGTTTGCTTCACCATCCCGATAAAAAATTCAAACTACGTTGTATTTGCAAACACAAGCAGTTTATCATATGCAATATCTTCTCCTATTCTGATATTCTAATGCAAGTTGCAAAAACTAAATATGTACATTAAACGAGAGAGAAAGATTAAAAAAACAGCTACAGCTTCTGGTACTGATGATCTTTCTCTTTTTGCTAGAAAGTTTTAATGCAATATTTGGCCAGCAGGAATTTGATTTGAGTGCGATCATTCACATCTGACGCTCCACCTTCCACGCTTTCCATACTGAACCTGAATCAGCTGATATAAACTGCTGTTCTTGTGTTCACGCAAGTGCCCAGACCAGATGTGTTACCAAACTGTATTCCCATACCAGTTAAATCGATATTCTGTGCTGTTCATGGAAGATAGCGAATACTTCGCCCATTTATTTATCTAAATCGCGTTTGAAGCTTTTCATTCCGGTCACTCATGGGCCCACTTCACTGACAGTTTTGTTTGTGTAATTACATAGATGTTTGCTTGGTCGCTTGGGTCCTTTACGAAGCTTGACACGATCATTGCATTGGCTGGTCATGACCAAGTCACTTATACAAAGCTGCATCATGTGTGTAATGAATCTCCTGAAATGTTGAATTGTTTTACGTACAGGATGGTTGCTGTGCGTGTGCGCTCGTCGGATGGGACGATATGCAATTTCTTCTTCTTTGGCCCTGTCTCTCTCACTCGTTCTGTCCAGAAAATAAAATAACATTTTATTTTATCATTTTTACTTTATTTTATTTTATTTTGATTTGATTTGATTTGATTTATTATTTATTTTATTTATTTATTTATTTATTTATGTTTATTTTTTATTTTTATTAATTTTTTTTTCTCAAGGCCTAAGTGCGTTGGGTTACGCTGCTGGTCAGGCATCTGCTTGGCAGATGTGGTGTAGCGTATATGGATTTGTCCGAACGCAGTGACGCCTCCTTGAGCTACTGATACTGATACTCTGTCCATAATTATGATGCCTCTACATCTCACTTCTTCTGTTAATGCTTCAGTTCTATTCCTCTGTATGTCTTGCTAAAAAACAAACAAAAAAGAACCTTGTTTTAAAAAAAAGCTTTAATCAGTGTGTTTTCTGAATCTGTCAAGAAAAAAGTCTTACTTGTTCGTTTGTTTATTTATAGTCTGTTCATCTAAGATGATGATATTAGACTGAAAACGAATGATATTATTTGGATTATTATCATTTCTATCATAATTATGATTGTTATTATTAGAAATCGATATTTCTATGTGTTCGAATGTAAAGGGGGGCGGTTGAGGTGGAGGGGAGGGGGGGCAAGAGGGAGGGGACTAAGAAAGGAAGAGAGAGAGAGAGAGAGAGAGAGAGAGAGAGAGAGAATGTGGAAAAGATAGAGTACAAAATATAAAATGGAGAGGGTGAGTATCTATGATTGGAGAAAGAAAAAAACATAATATTGGAAGGTTGTGTGTGAGAGGCGGGACGGGGGAAGCGGGATTAGGACAAAAAAAAAATCAATAATCAAATATTGTATGCACTACTTCTGTAGATTATTATTTGAAAAGAGGTTCATATGGGGACCTACAATAAACAACCGACTGGACTATTCAACACATAACTAGCTAACTTTAATAAAGAACAGTGTGAAATATATAACTTTTTCCAAAAAATGTTAACATTTGAAACTGGTAACTGACGGGCGCAATAGCCGAGTGGTTAAAGCGTTGGACTGTCAATCTGAGGGTCCCGGGTTCGAATCACGGTGACGGCGCCTGGTGGGTAAAGGGTGGAGATTTTTACGATCTCCCAGGTCAACATATGTGCAGACCTGCTAGTGCCTGAACCCCCTTCGTGTGTATATGCAAGCAGAAGATCAAATACGCACGTTAAAGATCCTGTAATCCATGTCAGCGTTCGGTGGGTTATGGAAACAAGAATATACCCAGCATGCACACCCCCGAAAACGGAGTATGGCTGCCTACATGGCGGGGTAAAAACGGTCATACACGTAAAAGCCCACTCGTGTGCATACGAGTGAACGCAGAAAAAGAAGAAGAAGAAGAAACTGGTAACACGTGTTCCGTAATTTCTGGAGGCAAAAAAGGTTTCATTTCTAAACAGCGGGTTAAAACGTGCTCTGCCGTTAAACGTCCGAAGTCTTACCCGCATTGCACTGTGTTTCAGCGCCGAGAACCTGTCCCCCCAACGAAGTGAAGTGTCCCACCAACAACCTGTGCATCATACGCCGCTACATGTGCGACGGTGACAACGACTGCGGTGACAACTCCGACGAGAACGTGCTGTTCTGTCAGCAGGTTACCTGCAGTCCTGGTCAGTGTGTGTGTGTGTGTGTGTGTGTGTGTGTGTGTGTGTGTGTGTGTGTGCGTGTGTGCTTGTGTGCTTTTGTGCTTGTGTACTTTCTATTTCAGACGGGGCACCGAAGCTTCAGTGAATAGTAGAGTAACAACTCTGACATCCAACAGAGACAAATAGCGTGTCTACAGGAAGCAAACCTTGGCACCGACCAAGTTGTAACGTTCGACTGCCCCAGAGGAAAACATCATTAACTCTCTCCATACGAACGGCGAAAGAGACGACGTTAACAGCGTTTCACCCCAATTACCATCATCAAAATATTGCAAGCGGAAGGCTCTTATACTGAAGACGTGAATGTTGACAAAGAATACCACAATTCTAACGACGGAAGCTAAAGGTTGGGTCATTCAGACACCCACTGGACATCCGAGGGGTCTGTGTAGAGGAGAAGAGAGGACTGGTCGTACTGAGTGAGTTAATGCAGTAATGTCTCGCTCGTAATTGTCTACGTTTGGTTTTGCCGCACCTGATGTAATTTATTCTTTAGTTATT